>NW_028185750.1:1669653-1729690 GCF_003343005.1 Rhea americana | reverse complement strand
AAAAAAAAAAAAAAAAAAAAAAAAAAAAAAAAAAAAAAAAAAGTTAAATACTTAAGACTGTGATTTTTATTATGTCATTGGGCTACTGCCTCTTGCCATGTTATGCCCTGCAGGACATTTCAAACATTATGTGCAAACGGCAATGGGAAAGATTGGGTAGTTCTCAAATGTCATCCACCTGGGGAATACCACATCTTTGCTAGAAAGGCTGTGGCTTGGCTTGCCATGGGCAGAGGCAAGTCCCAGTTCCCCTGTGCATTCCTCTTCCCTCAGTGACTTGCAGCTTAAGTCAAATTAGGCAGCTGTTCAGGGGAAAATGTTTTCATTTTGGTCCTTCATGAACTATTTTTCAAACTAGATGAAGTCATCCTGCTACATGACTGCTGCAAAAGAAATGCTGATTCTGTGACTGGTGGAGGTATATGTGAGGGAGGAAATGGAGCTGTCCCTTTTGTTGATACCAGGTAAGCTATGAAACTGCACCTTTTCATTTTTAAAATAAATTGTAACTTTGTGCCTGAGGCATAGAGTAATGCAGTGTCTTCGGACCCAAGGAATGGCAAATAGCAATCAGATGCAACCAAATCAAACCTCAGCTGAAGTTTATGTCTACATTCCTCAAGAGACACCAGCATTTATTTTATGTTGGTCCCAAATGTGCCATTACTAAGTGAATACCTTAAAATCCRTGTATATGTATAAGTATATATGCCTGCCTATTTTAGAATGTGGCTCTCTTTGCACACATTTTCCCCCAAGAGAAGATCCTATTAGATCTTTCTGGGATCATTACAACCTCCTCTCCTGGTTTTCCTCTATATGGCCTCCCAGTTTTCCTATATATGGCCTTAGGGCTTCGGTCATGTAAATCCACATCTAGGCATTGCTGGTAGGGATTTTCAGTACAATAAATTCTCCTGGCTTGCAGTCTAGCCTGAGAACAGTCTGTACCTTACAGATAAATGCCCTAAAAGCACCTGGGTTGGCCTGTCTATCCACTGCATGTGTGTGTCACTCATAAACCTTGCTTGGCAAAGCAAGCAGGCTGACCATTTCAGCTTTGGTACAGGGCCTCACTTCTCATTCCAGATAGGTCTGCTTTTATTCATTCATTGAAAATACGATTGAGAATACTGAGTGCAGCTTTAGCAGGAGCCTGTAAAGCAACATGTGAAGAGAGGATCATTTCTGAGGAATGCAAATACAAAAATGTACCTCTTTCTTTGGACACTCGTGTTGAAATTCTCTGGGGTTGCTGGCTGTGTTCCTGCCATTCTTCCTGACAAACCTCACTGACCACACAGACTTTCTGATAGTACATGACAACATGGAGCTACCAGGATGCTCAGGGGAGTCACAGGTATGCAGTCCTTGGACAGGGCTGTAACGCTTGGTTGGTCCCTGTGTGCTGCCTGTACGTACCAGAAACAACCAGCAGCAGAGAGGACATTCTGAGTTCAAATATCGAGGATACTAGTACTCTGTTTTCCAACATGAACACTCTACAGTAGGAACTAGCAGAGCAGCACATTTTTGTCTGCCAAGAAAGGTTAGGCGAGTGCTGTTTGAGTTGGCTGTCTTTCCCCATGCACAGCAAGCCTGAGGAGCAAAACTTGCTCAGGAGACTGGCCAAGAGTCCCAGGCAATATYGAGCAGGACTGTTGGGTTTTCCTCATTCCCTTACAGCTCTGCACCTCGAAGTCAGCAATGCTGCTTGTTTTTCAACAGGATACTTGACATTGGTTAGCATAATAAAAATAACCGCATGGCCACTTCTATGTCACTTAAGCAGAGAAAAAGAGGTTAAAAACCTTGGTGCAGATTATCCAATCACCTAATTGCCTAATTCTGGAGCTGATTCACTTTCCATGCTTGCATTTGCTTTGCTTTCCCTCCCTTTAAAAAGTATCTCTCTCTCTCAGCAAATGTTCTTTTCTCAGAATTTCTGTTGATAAACTAGCAGGTTTTGGTCAGAAAATTTTCATATGAGACAGTGCTATTAAAAATCAAAACTTTATCTGGAAAACTGAGTATATGCTTTCTGTGGGTGAAAAACTGCTTTTAGCTAGAAATCGTAATTCTCAGTTTTAAATGAATTTAAATGAGACGCTTTCGAGGAATGTTATTAACAGTGTCTAACTTGCCCTACAACAGAAGTGGCCAGATAGAATCATATCACATCCCACAAGGCAAGTGTCCCATTGCTGCCTGTTGCCAGTAGTGACTGATGGGGAAAGAGCACAGGCTCAGAGGCTCTGCGGAGCAATTCCCTGACAGACCGCCAAACAGCAGGACAGTCAGAGCCTGCAGTTAGAGCATGGTCATTAATAGCAAAAAATAGACCTTACCTCCTCAAGCTTATCTGACTCTTGAACATCCATTTGGGCTGCTGGTCTCTGCAACAGACAGTGGCRTGAATACAGAAGTCTTCCCCTGCAGCAGTTTGCACAACCACAGAACTGCTGCTAGTCCTCCAGCCCTCTGCTAACCAACAGATGAAGCGGAGGGCCAGTGAGCTGCTGTGTTCATAGTGCTGAGCTGTGTTTCTGTAATGAGTAGATAGTTCCCCTCTTTCTTCTGTAGCTGCACCTGTGGCTGGTGGCCAAGGAGGGGTGTATCTAGGCTTGTCATGAACCCAATACGCTACTAGACTTTTTGCAGTGACTGGTCATATTCATGTGCTTGAGAATAAGTACTGGAAAGCTAGAAGCACACTAGCTGGGAGTGGGGASAAGGTACTGGTAAATGAGTAAGAGCTTGTTTCTACTCCTTCTGGCACTACCATGAGCAAGCATTGCCTCCCACGCGTGTGCTCCTTGGTCTTGACAGCTACAGCAGTGCATGTAGTTTGGCTGCACCACCCTTAATTCTTACAGACCTACCCTGAGACAAGCCATGCCAAAATGGCTGGGGGCCACCATAAGCTGTAAAAGACTGTCCCCACCCTACAGAGGAGGACTTAATCTATGGGGGCCAAGAAACAGTCTGAAAGGAGAACCTGTCATTGCCTGTGCTGTATCTCCGCTTGGAAGAAAGGAGGGCAGCCACCGGGGGTCTTGTCCACCATTTCTCATTGCTAAAAAACCAATAAAACTAAAAATACTCTGCTGCGTTGTCAAGATCCACTGAACTTCCTGCCTGAAAAAACAGTGGTGCCATCCCCCAGCATACAAAAGCACACGCTCTGCCTGCAAAAGCAGAGAAAGAACTGCACACTGAAAGAAGTTCCTGCTTTGTTTACAGGTTGCTTTTATTTACAAATATACTGAAGTGTAATCTCTCTCTTTTTTTTCTTTTTCTATTTTTGGTGGTGTGTGTGTGTGTGTGTTTGTGTTTCACGTGCACTTGGGAAGAAGCATAATGTATGAGAATCTCATGTATCTTAGCTGCCAGGCAATGGTGGCAGGAAAAAAATGCAGTGAAATGAAATTTAAAAACACTAATAAATAATTTAACAATGACAAGTAATTAAATAAAAAAAAWTCCAATCTACATACATTATGGTAGTTTGTTATCAACACAGAGGGAAAGGGGYAGGAAATCTACTGTGAAAGGCAGGTGGTTAAGTATGAGAGAGCATATTCATATTTTTACAAGTTAAACAAATTGTAACAGACAGCTACAAAATACTACATTTTGATAACATAAATACAGAATATATAAATATACAAGTAATACAGCCATACACAGCTAAAAAATAGGGTGTTCACTTAAAAACAGAGTTCCCATTGCAAAATCTCTGGCAGTCCCTTCACAGTCACTGCTAAAACAGAACAACAGTGCACAGAACCAAGAGGACCCAGGTGTATGCTTTAGGAAGGCAATAGTTGTCAGTTTATTCAGGTAGGCCTCAAATGAGCAAGACAGTGTGCAAATCCCACTCAAGTCAACAGACTTCAGGTACTTGCTAGAAGCTAAGAAATACTTACGTACCTGCCTAACAGGACCAAATACAAACCTGAAGCCCTAGCCACGCGGTAGTGGGTGTGCTGCTTGGCTGTCTGGTGCCACGGGGGCGAGGAGGAGGGATAGTGCTAGAGGCAGACTTGCAYGGCGCCTGCTGCTCATGAATGCAGGAGGGGTTTGGGCACGAAGCTCTACCCTGAGCACTTGGGACTTTGAGTATTGTGGCTCCAGCTTCCACGCCTTTGATGTGCTTTAATATGCTTACTTCCCTTTCACTGTTGTGACAAAACTTTGGGTTTGTAAGGAGCCATCCCTTCCTCCTTTATTCTGTTGTTAATTTTTAGTGAGTTATTGGGACAAGTAGAAATATTGTGACAGGGTTCAAAGGAGGTGCTCTCACAAACACAAGCTTGCCCAGCTAGCAGGAGCACAGAACTCCCTGGGGCACTGGGCAAGTGGCTTGGGGTTTACTCTGATATTTAGGAACCTGGAAGGGAGTCCTGAGCACAGTAGGAAGAGGTAACTGGGTTCACATCATCCCTGGAAGGTTTGCCAGCGCAGAGGACCTCCACCATGCAATGACTGCACAGCGAGGTGGCCGAGTCGCTGCTGACAGAGTGGCAATGACTTCCTTGAAAGACCTGGAAACATTCATCAGATGTGCAGAGCGAGTCTGCAAATCCATCCAGCAGCCATTGCAAAAATAATGCGGGTCATGTCTTGGGCATGGTTAGCAGCAACTAGCCATGTGATCTGCATGTCATTGATAGCGGTTAAAGAAGAAAACAAGATCAAAAGTCCCAGGGTGATATTTCAGTCTTAGTGATGGCAACTAGTGTATTTTACTTACAGCAACATAATTGTCTTCCACACACCGTCTGTACACCCACCACTGAGTGCTGAGAATACAGGTCTTAATCCACAGTGCTGTGGTAAACACGGGGTGGAGGAGGATGGTACATGGTGGGAGTCCTTCCCTTAACAGCCTGCCACGTGATGGAAACATGCTACTGCCCAGCCGAGAGCCAGTCAGGCTGTTCAGGGACCACTCTCCTAAGCAACTATTTCCAAATGCAGGAAAATCTCTATGTGCTTCCACTGCTTTTGCAAACAGGTCTGGTAATTGCACAATAAAGACCTCTGAGTAAGCTGCTACTTAGCATATTCATTCTGAACTCACAAGCATCTTTTCTGAACGTTATTGAGCAAACACTGAAACCCAATCAATCATCTTTTACTTAATTGCATCTTGTCACCACTTTAGCTTAACATGTATTCCTTGCTTAGACAAAACAAGATGATTGAAACACTGCAAAGAGCTCACTTGATGCATTTATATTAGAACGGGGTTAATTTCCTAGGGAAAATGATCACTGTAAGGTGCATGTAATAAACTGCTGTCATGACCTCTAGCCTCCAAGCTCCCATATGTGCAATCATTGTTTGTGGTTTCTGTGGAAGTGCCAGATGCTAAGAATTTTTGGCAAGAGTATCTCAATTTGACTCAGTATAAGATATTACTGTGATATGGCCCATTAAACATTTTACTTTCACCTGATTGGTGACATTTCCCTTGACAATAGAAGAGTAAAGCAGAAATCAAAAAGGTCAGAGGTTGCTATATAATCTTTTACTGCAGGTCCCAGGTTAAAACCACAATGATCACACTCCAGTGGGATAATTCATTCTACAAAAAAAGTGACATTTATTTTACTTTAATGAACTTTGGCCTTTGCCAGATATAACGAGTCCGCTGGAAGTCATTGGCTATGCATTCCTTCCCTTGATCAGTAGCAGCCCACAGTGGCATGGGAAATGTTGTTAAGCATGCCAGAAGGCTTGGCTGTGTAGTGCACGTGGCACCGAAGTCCATAGAATATGGAGGAACAAACAGCTAAGGCATCATCATACAACATACTAAGGGAAGAGGTGATGGTCTGTACAAGTACATTGTGATACTAAAAAAACAAATTAAAAAGAAAAACGATATAGGTGGCAAATAGCCTTCCAAAGAACAGCAAAAAATTATGTATACTTCAGCTACAAAATGGAGTATTTGATTCTTTCCTTAGAAAGAGGTAGAGTTGGGACAAGGCAGTTCTCCAGACCGTGGGTCACATTACAGTTCTCAGATAAGACCCTGTAGGCACTAAATATGCCGTTTTGATCTTGCCAGCAATGAGGAAGGAGACAAGGCTGTGACTCTGCAATCCAGGTATGTTTGAGATGGTGAAGATGATATTTTCTATGACTCTAAAGTAGCACAGGAAAAAAGGTGGGGGGGAGCTAGATGAATCCCTTAAGATTGGTGATTAGAAATGTTTATAATGTGCCACATAAAATGTGCCTGCCTTCTGTCTTGCATGCAGTACGGCTCACCTGAGTTCTTTATAGAGATTTGCTATCATGCAGAGGAAAAGGAAATTAATATTTATTTTGGAACGTGAGAAAAGGGGAAACTAATTGGGGGGTTGGGTAAGAAAAGAAAATTATTCTGGTTGCAGGACATATCCAGGGGCTCACAGCCTTCAACTGAAAAGGCCTCACTCCTGTCTAAAAGGAGAACGGCCACTAACAAAAGCATATGGGTGTAACGGACCATATCCCCGAGCCATGGCTGCGGGAGGCACGGCAGCCTGCAACTCCGGCTGTGTCCGCTGAGATAAGAGCTGGCAGCCTGCTGGGAGGGGAGCGTTATCTGGGAATCTGCGCAGGGACATCGGCTCCTTCATGCAGAAAAGGAGGAGAGAGTCCTTCTGTCACTGCACAGCAGCAGGAAGGTTTTACTTTGAGGTCTGCATCTCTATGGCCTGCACTGTACTCTCTTCTCTCCCTAATGCTTCCTCACCTTTACACAGTCAAAATACACAGGCTGATCCTGCAGATAAAGTTTGATTTCTTAAGACATCTCTAAAAATCGAGGTCCGTATTTCCATATTGGAGAGGAGAATGATTTTATTTTTTCCCTTGGACCTATCATCTGACTTTGGCTGGGCACTCCTCCCTCCAGGACACAGAGGACCTTTCCACACCAGCCAAGGGGCATGCAATGGCTCTGGAAGCTCCACAGCAGGACCCACCTCTCCTCAGGGACMTCCAGTAGTGCTGCGAGGTGCTCAGTGGAGCCAGCCCCATTTGCAGTGTTTGGGAGAGGCTGAGTTCACCAGGCTCCGCTGTGACACTCATCCTTTGGCCACGTCCTGGAGCCTGGGAGCTGCTTAGCGCTGCAGAAAACACACAGCCCTGCGCATCTGCAGTGCTGATGCCCAACCTAGCTTCAGCCTGAAGGATTAAGAATAACTAACACTTTGAACTTGTTTTTGGCTATTACGGTCAATATATTAAAGGCATTTATTTAAGAAAGGGCCTATCCTGCCAATCTTTGCCTATGAGCTCTATTTGGAACACACCCTATAATTACTGATATTACCCTGGCAAATTTTCCCCATGAAGTTTTCTCTACTAAGAGCCATGACTGTACTTGTCTGCCTCTCCACATTATAATTATCACCAGGCAATATTTATAACTACATTATTATCATTTATGATATTTTATACCCTATGAAAACCTATATGACTTGTTCTCAAATTTCAGCATCTGAGATGTTTAGCTTTCATCTGGGACATTCCCATTCAATTTATGGAGGAACAATCTTGTTCTTTTTTCATTTGCACTACTAATAGGTTAGTTGGACTATTTATCATAAATACAGGCATCCCATCAGTGTGAAATCTGCAGAACTTAGATTGGACTCTAGCTCAACATATCTAACCCTCCCACTGTGATTTCTCTCATACTTTTTTTCCCAGTTGGTGCACATTTCAGGACTTCTGATGGCTGAGGCAAGAGCTATATACCATTGGTTCTTGCTGAGGCAAGACAATTAACTAAAGGAGTACTTAATTATTCGAGATGGACAATGGAACATAGCACATTTTTGCCTCATGCAAAGCATAAATAAACAGAAAAGAATGAACAACACGTTTGCCAATCATAGTCTAGACTTGAAATTTGACACTGAAATACTTACAAACATAAGTAAATGTTTTATTCTCATACTTCAAAAATTAAAGAAAATGATGTCTTCTAAGCACCTTTAGTTTTAATTATTTGAGATCAATACTAACCTAAACACCTCAGCCCCTAACATGCATCACCCCTGCAGGGTCATAGACCTTTCCTATTATGAAATCCCTGGCTTTCTCCACAAATGTTACTGTTAACCAGTTTCCTCAGTATCATATGTATAAGGGTTATAAACTAATCAGTAGATCTAGGTTAGGTAGAAAAAAAATGTAGAAAGGAAACAAATGTTGAACGTCACATTTACATTAACTTCTCACAGTTCAAATGGCAATTTGTCCACAACATTAGTATGAATCATGCAGTAAGAAAAGGGAGGAATCTCCAGTTTCTTTGATTTATTTGTAATATGGTCGATTGATGTCAGTATCAGTGGCTTTTAAAAAAATTAAACATCCAAAAGAAAGGACTAGAGAAAGGAGGAAAAGGTTTAGCTTTCTGCAAAATCCATTTCCTTTACAATGATGAGCTCAAACCAAACCAAACCAAAGGCTGCTGAAGAGCAGGGTCTTCTGTTCCTTCCATGCTTGTCTCTTGGTCTGGTGCGAGCTGGATAATCAAGGATAAGTGACTGGAGGATTTTTTGTTTGTTTGTTTTATATATATATGTATATATATGTGTGTGTGTATATATATATATATATATATATATATATATACACATGTGTGTGTGTATGTGTGTGTGTTTATGTATGCATTTATATATGATGTGTGCATGTATACACACGTACATATACACACACATATGCACACGTGTGTGCACACACACACACATATAAACACACATAGTCTTCCTAAAAAGGCTCTTTGCAGTCCAGAGGCAGCAGGAGTCACTGTGAAGGAAGAGCTGGGCAACATATGGCTGTAGAGTCTGCACTGGAAAAAGTCACTGGCTAAATATACGCCGACTGTTTGTTTTCTTTTACTTTCATGAGGCGAAATACGAGCTCTGCATAGAGTACAGCCTGTCAATGGGGTTTCCTACTCTAGCCTGCATGGAGTTAACTTCAGAAGAGGCAAGAAAACAGTCGCTCAAGCTAGTTAAAGAGGTATCACTGTCGATATCATGAAAAATGGAGTCGTTTCCTGCAAATGAAATGTATATGTTTAGCTGGATTCTGTGCAGTGAGAAGGACACAGTACACAGGGATGCTCATATGTTGCACACTGCAGCAAAGGGAGTAGTTTTCTTTCTGTTTTTACATGCTAACATAATTTCACTCCAAGGGTCTGCTGTCTAAAGAGACAGACTAGCAATCAGTTCACAGAGATCCACTGGCAGCAATGGCACTTGGAAGTGTGGAAATCTGCCAGTRTTTAATTTATACTCTAAATCAGCACAAAAAGAGTCTTGGCTGACTGACACAAGCAAACAGTGGYAGGAGAAGGAGCAAGTCCCTTGTGCTTTATGCACCAGGAGCTGGCGTTTGAGGGGGAACCGCGGGCCGTTGAGGAATGCGGGAGCAGACTCCGAGCGCCCGGAATGAGGAAAAGCGATCTGAGACCCATAACAAATAACACTCTTCATTTACACAAAAGGCGGTAAAAGATGGATCTAAATCTGATGAAGCCCAGGAGGAGGCCCGGCTTTTCTAGGCTCAAATAATCTATAGCTGTAAACAAGTTTTCATTTCAAAAAATTCTGCTCTTTTGGGGCTGGTTTGGAACAGTTCATTTTATTTCACTAAGCAACTAAAATTTCAACTTACTTCAACTCTTAAGTTACCAGAAGGAGCTCTACTATGTAAAGTACTATGAGCGCTAAGAAAGTGTCCCGCTGGTTCTTTTTTTATACATTCATCTAAAATGGCTTTGTGTCATATCCTGCATTGATTTTGAAACACAGAACTTGTCTCTAAAGGAGTTTTTCTTAGAAAGCCAAGCAAATTGTTAGCAACAAAATCACAAGCCATCTAATGCTCATTCGAGCTTCAGATTTACTCATGAAATATGCTTAAAGCTTCAGCTCCTTACAGTGTTTACCAAACTGCCCAGTGTGCACCATGGACTTTTAATAGCATAGACCCAAGCCAGATTTCCTGTTGGTCTGTTTCATGATGCCTCAGTGAAAGAGATGTATGCGTATAATTCTGCAGTGAAGTACTCCTGGTCCACAGAAAAGTCTGATGTAACTAGCCCTCGTAAACTACAGCAAGGCCAACAATCATAGCCTGAGAAATACTCTTAAATTCGATTTAAATGCCACACTGCAATTGTCCAGAATGAATTATTAGGCATTTACTGTTTGTTATGCACTTGGTGTACCTATTTACTTTTTGTTGCGTGATTGGTAAATCATAAAAGCAAACCATTATCTTGATTTTGGGCAGAGTATAAAATCATGCAGGAGAAWTATGTTCTGTGGTGACACATCTCCCAGCAGCTCAAGAGTGGCTCTTTAATAAATCCATGCATCCAATTTGAGGTATCTTAGACGGATGGATATTTATTTTGGAACCATCAGATTACTTCTCTTTATTAGACCACTTTTCAAGGCACTTTTTCCCCAGAGCTTCTAGGAAAAAGGAAAAACTTGTGAGGGAGATAGAGAGAAACTGGTAGTGTTTATTTTTAGATGTCTTGCACAGTAGTTTTTAAAAACTGGAGCTGGAGCACTGATGTTGCTTGCTTTATCATTTATAAGAATTATACTGTGAAATAGTTTTGAAGGGTGTCCAGAGCCTGGGATGAACTCTCTTCTCCCCACTTATGTGTATATGAAAATACACAAATGAAACTGACTGATTCAACATACTCCCTGGTACAAAACCCAGAAAAAAATATTATAAAAGTAGGTCACTCTACTGAGCCTTTGATGTGTGAACTAGTGTAGGAATCCTGCTATTTCTGATGTGGCAGAATGATGCATGCCTTACCATAAGGGTTCATGTGGTCGCCTGGCATTTGTGGCGGAGTAAGACCCTGCTGAAATGGGTCTGTGCCATAACTGCTTTGATCCATTGCTACAATCTGCTGCTGTGGAGGTGCAAGCGGTGTGTAAGATGTCATCATCCCTTCCATTCGGTTGGACATCACTTCTGCAAAGCAAACATCAGGGAACAGTCACTGCTTGGCAATGAAGAGGCTGCAGACAGTAGCATCAGTGGCACTTACTGAACTTGAGAGCACAGCGAGTGCAGCTAGGTGTGTCCTGGCATTCAGAGGAGCCCTCCAAATCCTTATCTGATATACAACCCAGAATGGTAAGTTGAAAATTTTGTGATTTCTGACCATATCATTTCTGGAGCTCCTGAGGGCGGGACCATATCTTCTCAAAGTCTGTCTCATGCCTGACATAAGTTTTTATACTCTCTAATGCCTGTTGGTGCCAGCCTAACACTGGCAATGCAGCAACAGTACAGTCATTCCCTAAGCTGATGTGGGTAGGTCGAGCAAGAGATATCTGCTTCCTTGATGGCCGCTCTGCAGGAGAGAGAGCAGCCCCAGGTCCTGCTCACAGACCATGGTCCCGAGGGCCGGGCCTGTTTTTGTACTCTGGGTGAAGAGTACAGTTTGAGGCTGCAAGGCCTTGGGAAGAGGAGAACCTCAACAGCGCCCATGGAGCAGAAGGGCAAACCCTGGCACCCCAGGCAGATCTTGGCCCTTGCTCCTCAGTCAGCTCTTCTGCACTACATGTTTCCTCTAGGACAGAGGTGGCAGCTTTTGTGTAAGAACCTTGAGAGTCTGGCCACAGCACAGAGATCTGGGATAACCCCACAGTGGGACTTAGACATAGAACCTCTGTGTGTTGCCACTGATTACAGCACACGTTATCCCTAGACTTGCGGATACCATATGTGGCTGTATGTAGATGCTGTGCACCCATATGGGAATGGTATTTCCCCTTGCAGATGCCTTTCCCCTTGTTTTGCCTCCATCACAAATGCCCTACCTACCTTGCCCTAGTCGCTGAGAGTTTTGTTGCTCCTGCTGCTGCTGATGTCTTCGTGCTAGTTTTTTCATCTGAATAAAAGAAGAAGAACAGAAAAATCTCAGGGGTCTGAATGGAACAATTCCGTTTCCTTACAAAATTCTCTGCAAACATCAAACCAGTTAATATAGACCATGTATATTCATGCACACACCACTGTGGGTTCAGTTTCATTCCTAAACTTAAACATTTGGGTTTCTAGTTCATATTTGCATGCAAAATCTACTCCCAACCTCATGCTGCTTTGAACACACTAACTTAATGTCTGTGTTTGAAAACAGCCCTTCTCATATGGATATAGACAGCAGTGCGTGCAAAATATGCACAGGAGTGGAGCAAAAATGCATCAGATTTTCTGAAGAGTAGTCCCTGGGGCCTTTATGATACACACTACATCTAAAGGGGAAGAAAATCTCTGTGTTAGAGGATGATTTGTGTTTTACATTTGAGAACTTGACAAACAACCTACCTTTGCTCTTTGGTTTTGAAACCAGACCTGGACAACTCGCACACTGAGTCCTGTTTCAGCTGCTAGTGTTTCTCTGACCTACAGGAGGAAATGTTTAATGATGCAACTTTTTTTTTTTTTTTTTTTTTTTTTTTTTTTTTTTTAACTTCTAACAAGTTATGTTAAAAGGAACATTCTGTACTTACAATAAAATGTGCATGGACAGTATTAATTTTAAAAATCCCTCGGATTTTTGCAGGGTTTGTTCCACCTTTCATGTCATAAGTACATGTTTCATAAGTACAGAATAAATAGTCTGAAATGTGTAATGTAAATKTATTAAATCATTTTATGATTTTTATTTTACCCATAAAATTGATCCGTGTAAAAAGATGTGTATTAGCTATGGTTTTTTATTATTATTTTTCAAATAAAAATTCATACTTTAAAAAGCCATCTTACATTGTCCCAAAGAATATGCTTTCTATATGGGCAGATGAATGTCACTTTTTGCAATGACGGCAGCTTTCAGGATGCAACTCCATCTCTGTCCACTCAAACTTAGGAAATGGACATGTAGGTTGCTTTACATAAAGATCTGATTTTCATCAGTTTCACCACTGAAGCAATACATTACACCCTTCCTTAGCTTCTATAAATGAGATCAACACTATGGTCAAGTTTCATAAAAAAATGAGACTCATAAAAAATGAGACTTAGCCTTCCCACCTCTATGGTGGGAAGGACAAGAGCAAGAAACCACCTGCACACCAAGGCTCTAAATGTCAACGACTGCTTTATGTTTTATAAGAATCAACCAAAGGTGGTTGTTTAGCAGGAATCAGTCACAGAGCTGGTACTATACACTGTGGGCAAACATCTTTGAACATAACATTCAGCAGCTCCCTAGCTAGAACTTGCTCAGGAAGACATAGCTGGGTTCTGGTGTTCATCCCAGGCACCACTGCTGGCCTGGACACAGGGCAGGGTCCTGTCTGGACTAGTGGCCTGACCCTTTCACCCTCAAGGCCAGCTGTCAGAGCTGGCTGCTGGCCCCAGCTGAAGCACCTACCTTCCTACAGGGCTTGGAAGACACTTCAAAGGAAGCTTTGAATGCTCGTCTCTGCTGTGTCGTAAGTATTGTCCTTGGTCGTTTAGGTCTCCTTGGGTCCTTCCCATCATCACTTCCTTTTCCTTGGGTTACTTGTCCTTTGGTGGGTTTAACATCCCCATCCTCATCATCACTTTTAACTAGTTAAAAAAACAGGATACAAAATCATACTTGTTCCACTGAGATAACAGGGTATTTGGGTATTGCTCCACTGCTGTCAAATTAGTTCATAGGTTCAACTGTTCTCCTACATCTGCTTGACTAAATTCACCCTCAGCAAGAGGAGATCATCACAGACTTGTGTACGCTGCTTAAACTGAACTCCAGGAAAGCATAAAAATGTGTTTAATTTTTAATTGGGTGTGCTGGGATGATGTGTCCATATGTGCATGCACAGATTTCTCTTTCTTGGTAAATACATACAAATATGTATGTGCATAAGTAAGTAAGTTCCATTTGTATTTTCTACAGTTAGGTTCTGAATAATCTTACAATTTGGTGATATTATGCGCATTAGTACCTTGCACTGGGAAAATCTCAATTTCAGTGCCAAAGATTGACAAGTAAGTACATATGTCATTCTGAAAAACAGTTTTTCAGCTCATTGTGTTTTATTTCATCAGACTACTGATTTTTCTTTCAGAAACATCAATATACTATTCTGGAGAACTTCAACATTAAGGAACATACTGCAATTTTGGTATACTCAAAAGTTACATTTGGGGAATTAGCAAATTAGACTTTTAATTCATTTTAGGGTCTGATTATTATGCACCTAGCAATCTAATCACCTTTTACTTTAATAAGCATCTTTTGCATAATGATTAAAGAGAAGTTCAGTCATTTTAATAACCATGACATTATTAACTTTCCAGCATGCCATTTCTAAGGAAAGGTTTGTGAGGATTAATACTGCTCATTGGAGAGTTACTTTTGTGTCCAGTGAATAAATATTTGATTGGAGAAGGACACATACTCAGCCAGAGCTGTGTGAAATAATTTGCACTCACACAGGCATTTGGGAGATCTGTGTTTTCACTGTATTAGAGAATGGGAGACAAAACATTCCATTAATTTGTCAACTTGTTTTTCAGGTTTGGGTTTGGCTAAGATAGAGAATAATGGGGGGGGGGGAGCATCTCCAGGATTAAGTAAGAAACTACTAAACTACTTGTGCCATGGGGAAATGAAATCAAAACAAATGTTATGTYGTGCTACTTTGGTAGCTTTCTGCCCTGCTGATCACAAAGCGCAGGCAGAGTCTGGTAATAAAGCAGAATGCGTCCACACCAAAAGCAGATCTCAAATACACCTAGCTGGCAAATAGCAACCATGAGTCCCTGCTGCAGTGAGATTGCTCACCGTGGGCCAAGGAAAGCGGGGTGGAGGGTCACTGTGCATGCTGCTGCTGGGCAGCTACATGTGAGGATGGGAACAGCCCAGCACACAGGGCTGTTCAAGGGGGTTTGTCTGGATACAGACCAACTGGGGGCTGCTGGAGGCGGTGGTAAGTGGGAGAGTGACATGCTGAAGAGCAGAAGGAAAGTCACATGTCTCAGACAAACTCAAAAGGAGCCCAAACCCTGTGAGATGAGCTTTACAGAGCAAAGAGGTCCTGCAAATACAGTATGGCAATGAATAATGTGCTGCTCCAAGAAAGACGTGGGAGCTGCATGTCCTGTTGAGTCAGCAGTGACCTTTGTCTTGCCACATTCTTGACATGAAAATGTAAGTCTGAGCAACATGGTGAATATGGCTCTCAGATTAGAGATTAAGGATAATTACCGTTCCTATTTAAACTGGGAATAATATATTTTCCCATAGATCAGAGGTGATCATTTGCATCATTTGTACACTTAACGGAATGACAATTGTTGATTGTCTTAGACATTTTCTAGAGAAATAAATGAGTGATTATGATGGCTGCAGCAATGGTGACTTTGTGCCTGAATTCCCAGACCAAGTGATGCATGCTCTTGCAATCATACTGCTCAAGTCCTAGGTCTCGCTGAAAAGGGAGATGGCATTCACACTGCAGATTAGCAGTAGTGCATTTTAGTAAAATATCTAGCCTTGAATCTGCACAGTACAAACCCCTTTATTTTACTCATCTGGAACAGTGTAGGACCTTCTGAGAAATCCTTGGAGACCTGCAACAGCTGGGGTGGCCCACTTTGCATGCTTCATGCCTGTACTCTGCATAGCACGCAAACCAAAGCATGGCTCTCCTTGGGGCCGCACCTCGGAGATCTCCCACGTGTATGCCAGGCTGGGGCTCACATACAAACCAACAGGCACGCAAGGGTGATGATCAGAAGCTGGAGCCTTAGCAGCAAGGAAAAGCACTGCCTGAGAGAAGTCTGGCTGAAGTCAGGCAAGTCAAGCTTTGTATCTGGCTTGAAAGCATTAGAAACAGTCTCTCAAAACACTTTTTTCAAGTTACTACTTTTATTTCTTTTGTGGGGGGGGCGGGGGCCTTGCTGCCTGAACAGGAGTGGGTGTATGGCCAGCCCTGCGGAGCGTCCCTGGTGGCTGCTGTGGCTTCCTCTGCACTGCACATGACATATTGCTGAAATGCAAAACTCTTTTCGCCATTTCTCTCAAATTCACACATGTAGCTTTTCTTAAAGTTACCATTTGTGACTGGCAGAGAGAAATACATTTCAGCACACTCTGGAAAATCATATTACTACTTTGCCCATTTTTCTTGTTGAAAGCATAGAACCCCCATATTCAAAATAAAAAAATACTTAAGTGGATGGAAGAATGCCTGTGGGAAACAACACACTTTGGTCAGGCCCCATGTAACTGAAATCAGTCAGTTTCACTTGCTATAGTTTTATAGAGAAACATAATATTGACAGCTTGCAAAAAGTTTTTGTCCTTTATTAAGACAGCAGCAAACCAAGGGAGGGAGTGAAGTTAGGGAGGAGACTGAAAGCAGGGATTTTAGTTGTGCCTGCCAAGAGCTGTAATTTGCATCGGTGGATGGATGTGCAAATGGATATACTTTCTATAAGAAAGCTCTGCAAACCCTTGTGGCTTTTCTGGTTGGAAGAGGTGTGGGAAAAGCTCACCTGAGTCCGAGTCATCTGGGCTGACTGAGCTCAACAAATCTTTCTCTTTTTCATAGTCACTTTTGCAGAGCAACTGTCCTTCCTTAAGAACAAATTCGTCCCCTTTCCTCAGCTGTCGTTCGCAAACGCAGCAGCAGAAGCAGCTTAAGTGGTAGACACACTCCAGGGCTCTCATCACAAACTCTGTCGGGGCAATCTTCTCCATGCATCCACTGCACTTAGCAGCAAACAGCCTGCGAGAGAGAGGCAATGTCAGATCATTCACCACATGTATTTAAACACAGCAAACTTTTTTTTTTTTTTTAACTACCAATCAGCTTGCAGTGCACATTTGTACACTGGGAGACTTGCATCTGGAGTCTTGGAAACATCCAAGGCAAGCAACTCATTGAAATCTCAGCCCCTTTGGTCTAAAGAGTCCCAAGCCACCTCTGCCTCGACTGGCTAAGAAATACAAAGATTTGTGCCTATCTTACTGCTCTGTTCCTCTTCAAAAGAGAAACAAAAAGTAGCTCTCAGAGTTTGGATAATGCTGTTCAAACACAGATTAATTTTAATTCACCTTATAGAGGAATGAGTCAYAATCTTTTCTTTCTTTTTYYYYYYTYTYTYTTTTTTTTTTTTTTTTTTAATGCASRCWCTCTGACATCATCACTTAAAACCTGTCCTGAGCAGACTTCATGGCTTTCCTTTCTCCGTATGGTCTGTCTCCAAGGAGGCATAGAAAAAGCAGGGAAACTCAATGCTATTGCTGAAGAGAAGATGACATACACGCAATTGAAAAAGAGAGGAGTGGAATAACACAGCTTTTCTTTGGATGTTGAGTTATTCCAGAACAACCTGTCTTGGAGGAGAATACTGTGCATTTTAAATGGTGTGAAACCTCCTTTGGCAAAGATAGCTAGTGATACAATCAGCTAAATTACCACTATAATCACAGGCCCTAGAATACACACGATATTTGAGACTAGTTCTTATTAAACCTTTATAAACCCCCTCTTTTATCCATTGTTAATTTTCTAAGATAAAGTTTGAATGATTTAGCTTAATTTTATTTTGCTTTTCTAATGGCAACTGGGAATCTCCCAAAGTGAGATTTTAAGAGTGCTGTTTCAGATAGAGATGAATAGCTAAGTTATGTCCCTGCATCAYAGAGTGGGCTTGGAGATTTGAAATTCAGTCTTTTACAGCAATACATCAAAGTGCAAGGTGCATTAATATTTACATATTTGCAACAAAATGAACCCAGCTGCACTGCTGTGCCTTTTAGGATGAGGTGCTTGGACTTTTTTTTTTTCATTCTCAAAATCATCAACTTACAGATAAAAGGCAAACATCACCCATCTGAGAAAGCACAAAGGCTTTCGGTAGCCTGAGTCCTCCGAAGACTCCATTTTGTCTGAGCCGAGAAAATACAGCAAAATGGCAGTCACTGCTCTTCAGCAAAATGAAGGAGTCACGAAATGGGCAAGAGGAAAAGAAATCATTTGTGTTTGCATACTAAATGCAAAGAAAGTCTGAGTGCCCAAGAACTTGAGTTTTTTTCCTGTCTAATAAGAGCCATTTACTCTCTTACCCTTGGTGGCTYGGTGCGAGTCCTTGCACCATCCTGGCTATAACATGACACCTTTGCATTGTACAAGCCTCACAGGGCAGCCTGAGCAGTGCTTTTGGGGGGAACATAATGAATTAAGTCTATTAAATGGAAACTGAGGCCCTTGGGGACCTACAGCCACCACTGGTAAATAGGCCATTTTATTTTCAACTGTCTATTGGGTTTGTCTACAACTTTTTTTACTGTTCTGCAAAATTCAGAGAAAGTGAAATACGATTTTTATACTTTGACTAGCTAAGTTCACAAAAATATTACAATGTTTTAGCTAACGAATTCCTATGCAGCAAATATTTTTATACATACAGGATAGCATATCTGATAGGATTAAAACACAAAGGGGAAAAAAAGAGCAAGCATTTTGACCACTTTGAAATGTTGTTTCTATCTAACTGCTTAAACCTATTTGAATGAGTTTAATTAAGCTTKTATCTTTTGTCTAAAGAGTGTTGTTATGATGGAGCACACTTAAAGAAGCGGAAGATTAGCAAATCTGCTGTGAAGGCATCCGTCTCCCCTAACTGGCATCAGTTCATTTGCACTACTGTGACAGTTAACCTGTGTACGCTTCAGTAAAACTCAATTGATGGCTATCAGGAGGGACAGGACAAGCCCTCTGCGCAGCAGCAGCCCTGATGGGCTGCAGATGTAGCAGCCGGGCTGGGAAACACCGCTGCTGTTTCTGCTCTTGCAGCCTCCTGCAGGTCCCTGGCTTCATCTGCATTTCAAATCAATGCTGCTCTTTGGCAAAATCCTAAAAAGAAACTTCAGAAAGRGACCGTGATCCTGCAGCTACTGGGACTGTGATGTTTCTAAAAAAATCTTTGTGATTCTGCTGTGGCAATAATGATAAAAATGCTGTTTTGGTGCTGGTAATAAAAACAGTGCATGAACGATCAGCGTACTTCACACTGGGTTCTTCCACGGAAAGAGTTAACGTGGGAGGCTGGTTCCACCAAGCCTCTCTGCAGACAGACCGCAGAGTCAAGCCGGACAGGCACCGAGAGCACAGGGACCCTTTTCCCTTTGGAAAGAGGATCTAGCAGAGAGGCTGGCTCCACCAGACTGCGCATTATGCCTGTCTGAACCAAACCCATCCATACTGCAGTGGAGCTGAAGTAGCACCCAGCTTCATGGGAGGAGCAGCTGTGGGGTTCCTGGCGCAAAAGCGGTAAACAGGCAGATCCCTCCAGCCCTACAGAAGAGGAAGGGAAATTTTCCTTGGAAACAGTGCTGGAGCCAGGCTGGCAAGGGCTCGCTGCAGGCTTTTGCAAGGGGGATAGCACATAGGTACTTGTGGGCCTCTGAGAAAAATGGGACTGATGCTGCATAAACAGTGCATTGCATTAGGTAAGACCATAACGGTCTCCAGCCTTCTCCCAAGCAAAACCATCTACAAGCAAACCACAAAATCTGCCATCAGCCAGTGAAAGTAAAAACACAGATGTAATATGGTTAAAGTAGGAAAGCATATACCTTCCCCACTTTCACATTTCTTCAACTGGGRCTGAGAACAATCTACTTTCTATTTATCCTTGTGCTATGGAGTGTAGTGTTTACCTGAGTAGTACCGTCTATGCCACATTGCTTTATCAAGTGTTTTTTTCTCTTCTTCTTCAAAATAAAAGGTGGCCAACATAAATAGAAAATATTGCATGTTATTTATTGACAACTGAATACAGCCAGAAAGATGGTGCTTTCGTAGTAACGTTACCRAAGGCAGTCTTTTAGTTATAAAGAATTATGTTGCCATCAATGTAGTATTAACTCATTCAAATGAGCAGTTATATTTCTGACAATAGTGCATGAACTTCCTATCTTTAATTTATCTTTCGTCAACGTAATAGAATTCCATAATCTGCACTCAAATGCTCTCAGCATTGTAACATGCACTTACACCACACACAGATTGCACCATGTAGGTTTTAATTCTGAGATTATGAAATCTTCATTAGATATATCTTACAAAGTGTTTATCATTTCTTTTTCAGCTTCCAGAGAGTAACTCAGGGTTGTGCACTTTTTTTTGCACAAGGCAATCTCACAACAGGAAACTGATCTTGACAAATGACCAGACTTTGATATCTGTGATCTAAAACACTGCTCATTAGACTGTTCATTTTATAAACGAATGGTAATAAACCTGTTGAGAAGTGTGGGATAGCAGGAATACTTTACAGATCACCCCTTTACAGGTTTCAATCAAAGCAATAAATTTGAAGGGGAGCATGCAGATATTCTGTGCTGAGACAAAGACTCTCCCACACCAACCACATTTAAAGAAATAGTTCTTTTGCTTTCTATACATTTTACAAATAATTTACATAACTTTGCCTTTTTACCCACACGGCTGATTATCTCCAGCTCTCTTAAGTTAATGTCAAACCTCAAAATCCTTGGACTTGTTAAAGTATGCAGAGAGTRGAAATCAAATGCCTTTATTAGAAGCCCCGGGAAATCTCCGACTCTTAAGCACAACGAAAACATTCCAAAGAAAATTGTTCAAAGAGGACAAAGGAGAAAAGCAGAACAAGAAAACCTTGTTTTGAATCAATGATTGCAAGAGTTTTATAAATAAATTCTGTTGCCTGGACAATTCTGAAAGACAACTCAATAGGTTTAGGGATTTTTAAGTGTGTTTGCCTCTATGCCTGAAACACTTAGGGGATTCAGCTGAGCTAAAGCTTGGAACAATGGGCTGCTTTGTTCATTTGAGCATTTGTAATAATCACTGCAAAGCAACTTTACAGTACTAGATAGCAAAAATACACACCACTTAAAAATGAGTGAACTTAGAAAATTATTTTTGCATATATTTTAGGGGCAATGAAATAGCTAAGACATGTGGTCCTGTCTTTAAACAGTAGATGAAAATGTTCGCTAGCGGAAGAGGCCATAAAGATTTTATTTGTTAGGATATCCCTGTGAAGTCAGGCTGAATCAGTAATCCTTACAAACACAACCACAGTTACATGATCCATTGTGCCTTGCTGCATGGGCACAACCATCTGGTGTTTAATATGTACTACTGATTTATTATCTCTAGCGCAGTTATCTTGCTGTAAGTTTGACCCTGCTCTGCTCCTGAGAATCACTGTTCTGCTGTTTACTCTTACAACGTCCTGACAACCCGCCCTTTACCTTTCTGCTGCGCACCCGGGTCCTTCATTTCTTCCTGTTTGCAGGCAAATAGATTCTAATTGTTTAAATATAACTAATTTAATCTGTGGTGAGAGATCTTGATGTGCAGTGTGAAATTTGCTGCTCATATTAAATGTGGTTCAAGAGGTTTGATACACAGAACAGAGGTATAAAAATAGACTAATTCAGTCTGTTTATTTATTGGACTTCTGCAGTGAAACAGTGAATAGGAAGTTATTAAGCCACGCTTGATATATGCTAGAGGACAGATGCTGCTGCCGAACTATCAGAGATGTTCAATCACGTTCTTTTCTGCGCAGTTCTGACATTCTGTGTTGGGCAAAACCACAGCAAATACCTGACTTTTCTTTATGTCCTGACTATACAAACATGTTGGTCACAAGCTCTGCTAAATTTTGTAGGCAGTCTTTAGGTCTGACACTTTTCTTTGCAATACTAGCCTGTAGATGACATCTTTATCGTGCCTGTACATCCAGCGGGGAGTTTGCTTTGCACTCACGTAGTACAAAATATGCTAGAACTGAAGTAAAATATATTATGCTTTTCACACAACTGAGTTTTATTAAAAAAAGAAATTAAATTACTAACGAATGACATCTGTTACTTGTTCTTCAGGAGAAATTTTGATAATTCCATGTTCTTTAGATGACACAAAAYGGGAAAAACACTATGCATGTTTTTTTTATTTTTTTTCCAATATAGGACTTTTATATTTTTGCAGTCTTTTACAGCTAATGGGTGCTTATAAAAAAGAAAAGCTGTTGCTTAGTTACACTAAATTCTGAACATTCAAAACATCTCAAATGCACCAAAGCGAAACAGAAATATTATAATTTTATGGTTTGAAAAAAAAGAAACCATAAAATAAAAAAACAATCAATTTAAAATATTTTCCCTCTAGAAAAAATAATTACATACTTTATTAAAGCCAATTTTATAGCTGAAACTTCAGTAAAAGGAAGCTAATTCCGTTTCATAGAGTGGTAATAAAATACGCACAAAAATTAAAAGTTTCTATAAAAAAAATGGAATATTTAGAGAGAAACTAAAACAAAGGAACCTCTTTCTACAATGAGAACTGAGGGAAATATTTATTAACGCCGTAGTGAGGACACCGGCGGCTGGGCAGCGCTCCGCCTGGAGGCGCGTGTCCCGCTGGCCGACGCAGCGCCGCGGGACGCCAAGGCCGCTCCGTCTCCCCACCAACGATTCGCCTCTTTCCACGAGGAGCCTTGTGCGGCCGCGCAACAGCGTCCCAGCGGACGGGGCAGCGCGCTGCCACGTGCCGAGGGCGCTCGGGCTCGCCGCGGCGGGGAAGTCGCCGTCGGCCGGACGCGCTCCGCCGCTCCCGGGGTTTCCTTCCCAAGGAGTCCCACGGGCTCGAGAGGAGGAGGGACGAGCTCGGGGGCGCCGGCCACCAGCCGAGGCCTGGGTCTGCATCCYGCTTCCCTCCGGCAGCCCCGGCCCCTGGGAGCCGGGAGACGCGGAAGGGTGCAGGGATGTGCATGAGGCACATACATCCCAAAGGTGCCGCGCGAGGGAAACTGGCCGGGGGGGCGACGCGATGACCTAAAATGTTGTATCTTCCTGAACTATCACGTAAAACATAAAATGTAAAGTGCAGAGGAGTTTCTTGCTTCAAGCAGAATGTGACAGAATGGATTCTTTTCTTTGCTTAATTTTCAGCCCCTAATTGACCACTTTGTTCAACTGTCTTCCATCACTGCCATACMGTTCTATTTTACAGCATTTTTCCATACAACACTTTGATGGAAAAATTTATGAAGAATCGAATTATTGCTGTTAGAAGGGAATTAAAACAATTTTTCATTTACAAGTCACTGATATTGCTCTACTGTGCTCCACCTTTGGGAATCCAATAGCTCTTCCCAGCTACTCCCATTCCTCTTTATAGCATGGCAATTGCACTATACAGATTATGGCTGCAATTTTCTCCTAATCTGTTCTGGAGCACAGAAACTGTTATAGAAGTTAAGGGCTCCAATTGAATTGATAAAGTCATAGCTTCAATTAGGGAGTGTAATGAATTAACAAAATATTACGATTTTGTTAGAATTATATTTTTAGGGACTGTACACATATGGGAAATAATGTTATCTTGTCCATAAATTAAAAAAAAGGGGGGGTGRCAGTGGGAAACAAGCTTCTACTGTTATAGTTTTTGTATTGCTTTAAATTATATCCAAGTTTCATAAAAACATAACACATCATGGGCAGTTTGCACTTCTGCTGATGAAACTCTGCTGAGCAAGTTTACTCCATTACTGAAAACCATTTTTTTTCATTTTTCTTTCCTTGCATTTTCATTCAGTTATTTACACATATTAAATTAAATCCATCTTCCTTTTCTACCTTTACAACCGTAGTGATTCCAGGTGGGTAAGTGGCTAATACCCTGTGTAGCATGGGGCACCTTAGTTCATAAACCAGATCGCCTGGGTGAGGACTGCCTTTCTTCAGCATGTTGGTTATTCACTGGTCTGATGAGAAATCTTATCTTTCTTGTTCACTAAGTGGCATACTAAATTTACAGTTATCTTGGACTTTATGTTGTCAACAACCCAGTAAAATTCTTCTAATATAATTTTTATAGGAAAATTCACCCTAAAGGCTCTGTAAGTGGGGAAATTGTACTGTTTGTGATTCACTGCTTTGGACTTCACTTTTAAAGAAAAAAATCACGTGTCAAAGCAATTCAAATGTAATTTCTAGGTTATTTCTTGGCTGGCAAGAATGACTTAGGGAAAGAATTTATACAGGGCCTTTCCCCTCAACTAAGAACATTAAGAAGAAGAAACATTATTTGCCAGTATAAAACAAAATAACTTCCTGTGCCTGCTGCAGTCATGCTGTACGAGAGCCTGTGCCCAAACCCATCAGCACAGCCAATTTAGCAACTGATTTGCAAGGAAAAGATACCTTAGTCCTGTGGTGTTAATGTCTTTACAGTGGGGGGTCTATTGCCAGCTTCTCCAAACTCATCAACACAATCTATTATTAATACCCAGCAAGGCTTTATAGTATCTTTATTGCACAAGGCAATGAAAGCTCTGTGGTGTAATCTGTTATCTATATTGCAAAAACATGTGAAATAAAACAAAACATAGACACTTCATAAACAAAATGTTTCATCTATTACATCTCCCTGTCTCTCCTATATATAAAGCAGTAGGGTGCAGGAAAAGCATTCAGAGAGATTTGCTGTTAGATGTGGGACGAGATTCTTTTYTAATTTTATTTGTAATGTAACAAACCTTGAACCAGGAATGAGAATTTCTGCTGCTTTTCACARAGATGAAAAAGTTTGGGTCTTTGCATAATTAGGCCACATTTAATTTCTGCAGCAAAGGGGTTTAGCAGCAAAATATACCATCTGAAAGTCCCAGAGGTTAGCTCTTGATGAAACACCGCTAAGCACAGGTTAAGTGTACCGCCCCGCGGTGGGACCGCTGCTACCGTGGCAGCTCCTGCGGGGCCAAGCGCGGCGTCCGGGCTCAGGTGGCACCAGGTATCCGTCTGGGCATTTCTGGGCTCAGAAATGGAAAATTTGTCTTCCAGTGAGCAGCAGCAAATATAAGCACCCACTGGCATTTTCCCAAAGACAGTTATTTCTTTGAAAATCATTCAAGAACAGTATTTGAGGGAAGAGCTGAATCTTCTGTTACTGATCAAAAAGCCAATACTTCACAGGAAAAGCCCAGAACTGCCCTACACTTAGTCCCTAGAAATAAATACCATTARAAATATGACTTAACAGTGAATAAGCAAACACATTGTAAAACCCAAGATGATTTTGTTTTGAATAAACCAATTGTAGCAAAGGTGGAAGTGAGAAGAGGTAAAGAAAACAGTTTTGTATAATATTTGAAATACATGTTTGCAGTACAGCCAGAATAATAATAAAAAAAATGTTAACACACTGCCCTGTCTCTTATTTCCCAAATGCCCTTTTATTTTCTTTGCCTATTGAAAATAAATTGTTCTTTTGTAGCGCTTCTCTTTTCAGGCAGACTGTCAGCTATTATTTTTCTATTTCCTCTTTTTGTCACTTTGCATTATTTTTGGTGCTGTAATTCCCATTTGTTCCCACTCCTATCTTCCTGTCTCCCATTGTTCCATTTTTTAATCCCCAGTTTTACTCTTCTTCGGCTCTTTTTTGGCCCATTCTCAGTAGGGTTTGAGAGAATACCCAGGCGTGACTCCCTGCTATAGCAACCACACCTCCCCAGGAAAGCCACAACAATCTCCGCGGCACCGGGAAGGTCTTTCACAAGCGGGCAGCAAAAGTAAATCCTTCTTCAAGGAACAAGGAGGATTAGCAGAGAGCAGTGGGCTGCAGACTTAACCCTACCCCTCATTTCTTTAGAGCACCAGTCACTCAGAACCCCGCTGTGATGTACAATTAAACAGAACCAAAAAAAATCCTGAATGACACAAGAGCCAGATTGTGTAAAGGTTTAATTCCACTTTAATACCTTTCCAAGTTCAGAACTCAAAGATAGCAATTTAACCCAAGAATCCCCATCTGAGCATGAAAAGTTGTTGTTTGTCTTACAAAGGTCCCTGCTATATTCTGCTCTAAATCATGGTCTATTAGCCTGACTTTTAATGGAAGAAAACTTATTTTTTTCCCTAATCATCTCATATAGTTTCTCTTTACTGTCCTTCCCCCATAAAGTTCACTCTTCTTGCCAGACAGAAGAGTTTTATCAGAGGCACASAGTTTAGGGAGAAATCTGTGGATAGCACTAACCTTAGCAGGAAAAGGAACACTGAAATAAATCARAGGAGTCCAGCAATGTCAAGGAATGATCCTTTATTCTTGTAACATGGATGTTAATGTCAATGTTATTAGCATCATGACAATTGTATATTATTAATTCTATGATGCAAAATATATAGCTCCTTTTATACAGACTTCTTTGAAGACTCCAAATATCTGATTCATCCTTTTATTGTTAATGACCAGACTAGACTATTTATTCTAGTGTGGACAGATATGATATTTGCTCTATAAATTGAATTCTTAGATGAATGGGGAAAYGCCAAAATCTGCAAACTTCAGTAAGGCCAAGTATGGATAGCACTCTATCAAGCGCTAAAGACTTACCTATCAGCATCCATGTTTGCAGTCAGGATTTGGTAAACTAAACCCATGAAGATTTATCAACAAGCAAGGCCCTATTGCATGTCCAGAACTTGCTTTTGCCTGGAACATTAGCATAGGTTTTAAGTTATTTCAGCAGTTAAACATATATCACACAAGCCACTTCCACATGTGTGAAAATGAAATCCCATTAGACACCAACAACATTATTAGGCATGCAAAGAGGATTATTCCCTTAAGCTCACAAGACTGAAAGGTTTGTCTAAACATTTTATTAACTTTTTCAGACTTTTTTTAATTAAATGAAAACTTACAAGTAGGTCAAAGCTGGAAAATACTACTTAATTTTGGGATATATATATATCTCCTCAGCACATTGTATCAATACATCATTTCTTACTTTTCATAGGAAAATTTGTACTGTTTGGTATTGTTCTATAAAAGCACAGAATAAAAAAAAGCACAGTATTCCTGATGGTTGCATAAACATTTCCAAAAATCAGGYGTTGTTTAATGTCTGGCTAAAACAAATCCTGCTCTGACTGCCCTTTCTTCAAAGTTCACACAGCACTTCGCTTGTTTTTCACAGATGGTATAAGAATACTTGCTGAAATAGAATGAAGTTTGCTAACCAGTAATTTTGAGGTTCTTAAGATCACCTGCTAAAATAAATATACAGGGAGAAGCTGTGCCGGTTTTTGCTTCAGATAAGTAAAATGAAGAACATCCTTTCATACCAGCTGGAATAGGATTGGGCCCTTGTTCACAGATAGGAACACTTAAAACAGCCTTGTTCCATTGAAACTTGTGTCCTAAATCTACTTTCTACTACCCTTTTTAAGGATCTCCAGCTCAGATATTTAAAGTGATGTCAACAGTTTCTCAATTTGTTGTTGAAAGCAAAATGATTCCTTTTTGGATCTCACATCAACACAACATGTCACAGTTCAGAAAGCAGTTTGCATTGCAAATTTTGGATGTGCCACAGGAATGCTCCAATGCAGGGCTCGCATGCACTACCCGCTAATTGTAGTGGGCAAGTCAGGTGGTCAAACGTAAGGRACATGGCTAATATACGCATTTCTCTTGTTTTCATTTCACTTACAATAGGCATTAAAATATTGAATGTTGCTTCTAGCACTGCATAAACCAGGCAGGAAATGTAGAAGCTTGGGTGTACAAGTTAATGAAATATGGTTGGGTGAACATAAGCTCTTCATTTAGACAGCAACAGTTACTGCTGCAGTTTCTTTGTACCCACTTTATGAAAGTCATAAACTCCCTAAAGAATGGCATGAGCTATTTTACCCTGATGGTCTGTGACTCCCTCTCACTACCTGCTGGTGCAGTTAGAAAGTATGAACTGCCTTTGAACAGATTAGGACCAAGTTAAAGTGTGACAACATCTTAAGCTTTCTCCACATGTTGCCAATGATTTCCAACTAAAGATGTTACCCTCATCACTTCTGCCACAGTGATAAGAATCTATAGCCCACTCACTTGAGGAGATAAAAGCGGTTTAGCTGGAAGTATAAAGTGCTCTGACTTGCTAAGCTGAGTGGCTGGCTGTCCCAACCTAGCTGAATTTTTCCTCTACAAAGCGCAAAATCCTTATCATTAGGAACTTAAGCTGCTTTTTATTTTGAGACAAAAAGAATACTGTTTATTGGCATCCAACTCAAACCAGCTGTAAACAGTTGCTTTGATGAAGAAGCAGCTACAACTTCAATATGCCTGAAGGCACATACCCACTGAGTGTCAATCATTAAAGGAAGAATGTAAGGTGTATACCGGGTCAAAAGAAGGCCAAGGGACATTTAAAAGACCTCAGGGATCCTGGTTAGCCCTGTTTTCCTTTTAGAACCAAAAGAAGTTTTTTTAAGCTGTTCTGCTGTAGGACCTTCCTCACAAGAAGCACTCTGTGGCTAGGCTCAGCCCCAGGCTGGCTCACGAAGCAGCAGAGTCCTAGCATTAAGCTTTTCTCCCTGATAAAACTGTGGAAGCGGCACAATATACATTGATTTGACAGAGCCCAAATGGCTCAAGGACGTTGCACTTCATTACATACTCGTACATACTCTGGAGCAGCACAAAAGAGTTTGGCAGCAGAAGTCCTGCTGGTTTCTATAGATATTTGAGTCACAGATGTGCAAGGGGATATGAGTAATTTTTAATTTTTGTATTACTTTTGTTCATTTTTTGTATTCTTTTGTCAAGAATTCCGTTGCTGGCTGTAATCACTATTTAAATTAGGGATGCCCTACCAGCTATTCTGGTGTGAGAAGTGTAAGGTTGCTATAGAACTAAAGATGAAACGGTAGKAAGGTAAAAATAATTTTAATAAAAAGAATTAAAAATTAATTTGACAAACAATAACAATAACAATAGATTTGTCCTGAAACATGTCTCTACATTTATAAATCCTATTGTAATCAGGTATGTGCTCAGAAAAAGCTCAAACCTGAGGACAACAGTCTTGACAGTGCCTGGATAATTCATGGATTGACTAGAAAATAGGAGCTCTTGAATATGGACTTGGAAATGGCTCGTGGTCCTCCAGAGAAAGCAAACTGTTCCATTTTTATCATACAGCTCACTCTCGAAGTGCCATCTGTTTTCTGCATCCTGAAGTGGGTTATTCCATACACATTACTACTGCAATCAGAGTTAGACTAGGTCTCAGGCAAATAAATACACAAATGGTTAGTGTTTCTTCATATCCCTGCTTGTTCATATTACATTTKGATGTCTTTAGTTTGACCTACCAAACACTTTCTAAACAGAGAAAATATACAAATCCTAGCCTCAGAAATGTAAGTTTAAGAGAAAGAAGCAGCCAGTGGCTTGAGAGGTGAAATGGCTCAGTTGTTGATGGGTCCTTAACTTTTTGGTTAAAAAAAAATAAATAAATAAAAGGGGAGAGGTGCAAAGCACACTTCCCACAAACACTCCGTGGTGAAGGTCACATTGTCTCAGGTCTCAGCCACACCACTTCCTAGGACAGAAGACAACACTTACACCTCTACCCGTAGAAAACACTCYAGTTTGCCTTGGCGTGAAGGGCAGAGATTTGTCCAACAAGGGGTAATGGGAAGAGGACATGCTCCATCAGGAAGTTCCCTGAGGGTGCCTTTGAGCAGGTCTTGCAAGAGCTCCCTTACAAGACAGAGTGCTCCCTACTTGAAACCACCAGTTTGAGAGAAGATGCAGTCAACTGCAGAGACATTACGTGCTGATGGGATGATGAAAGGACACGCTGTGAGCCAGGACAGGTTCAGCACACAGAGCAGGTAATAATTTGCAAGCTCTCAGCATGCACTTGCATGGACAGGCAGGAGCAATGGGTCAGTGCACAATCTGGCCAGTCCTTGCAGTACTCCAATGCAGTCGCTGTCCCGACTGCAGAAAAAACCTGCCTGCACCTGAAAAACGAAGCTGCTGGTCACAGGAGCAGCACCTGCAGYACCCACTAGCAGCCATTCAAGAAAAGCAAGTGACCTCTTCATTTATGCGGGTGGGCAGGTTGGGGGTGGAGGGGAAGAGCTTTTCAAATTCAGATCAAAAGAGTACATAAAGCTCCTGCCCCAAACCTCCTCAGGTTTCCTTGAAGAATCTGAAGTTTGTGTGTATTTAAGGCCAGGTGGTTCAAACAGCTCCAGGCGTTGTTTAGTTGTCAAGTGCCTGTTCTCTACCCAAAGGTGACATTTTCAGAGTATTCTTAATTCCAACTGGTTCTAATGTTTCTAAGTGATCTGAATGTGGAAAAGAGCATCTTCCACGAGGAATATCAAGAGAGAAGATCAGATACCCCCTATATTAGTCCCATATAGTAAAAGACTTTCCTGTTCTAAATGCTTAAACTTGAAACAGAAGGAAGAAATATTCTCATCTCCATATCTCAGAAACACAGAACAAGAGCTTGAACCAAGTTCTTAAAATCAGTTAAAAGCCTTAAATTTACCTCAGTGGTTTGTATTAGGATCCAGTGCTTAGAACCCCAAAGGTTCTTAGAAGTCAAAATCCTACTTATTTCAGCCTCTACAGCTTTGTTACGAGTCTTGTCATAATTCACACTGGCATTGGTGACAGTGTCAAGAACTACATCTCTGCRGCCCCAGCATCAGGGGCCAGTTTGTGGGGGTCACATGTTAATACAACCTAAAATTAGTAGCATTTACCCTAAAATGATGGTCTGAAACATGCGTCCATTGCACCTGCAGGGCCACAAGCTGCTGGATGAGGGTTAGCACCTGCAGAGGAGACACAGAGCCTGGATTCCACCACAGCCTTCATGTAGCTTCAGCTGGGTGAATCGCCACTGGTAACCAGTGCACTGCAGTGGGACTAGATACTGAGGCTGACCTGAGGTCCCTTTCAAGGAAAGCTTCCCTCTGAGACTCCCAAGGACCTTTTATTAATATACAAGCAGAAAGGCACAGTTCTCTGTCATCCCACCCCTAGTCTAGTGCCGAAATTGTGTTTAAAAGCTGGTTTCACATTTCAGGCTCAGCCTCCTCAGCAGGGTGACATGTATAAGAGGCACATCTAGTTCAAGCAAGGAATAAAGGCAGAACTGAAGAAGACGACAACTTAGGCGCCCTGCAGAGCATGGACAAGCCCAGCACATCCATTGCAAGGGCCCTGCTCAGGACTGTGCTTTGCACTGCGGCAGCAATCAGTTGGGACGGCCTTAGGACTCTTGGTACCTTGGTTCTTCATTGCTGCAAGGCTGCATGGGCCCCTGATGTGGCTCCACTTGCAGCCCTGCTTGTCCCGCATGGGGGCTTGCAGTCTCCCACTGCTCACGCAACTGCTTCCCCTATGGGAACTGAGCTAACATTTGCAGCCTGCACATGTGCAAGAGACCTGCAGCCCATGCCTGCACATGTGCTGTCCTTGCCGCTCCCGTGGCCAAGGGGCATGGAGGCCCCAAGGCCTGTCCTGAGCTCCATAGCCTGTTTCCTGCAGTAGAAGGAAAACACAGTGCCTGCTCCATAGCATGCCAGAGAGGACTCCAACAGTTATGCATTTTATATGAAAGTGTAGTAGTAAACACTGGTGTCACCAGAGATGTGGCTCCTCCAGGCATGGGCTCAGCATCTCCCCCAATAGCTCTGAAGACGCACACCAGTGTGACCTGCTCCCGCAGGTCCAGATACATCTCCCTGCCTACATCCTTGCAGGTACCTCCTGTTTGCAAGATTCAGCTCCAAACTGCCCTCTTGGCTTGAAGCTCCTCCCAGACTTGCTCTGACTGATCCTGCAGCCTCTTCCTGGCACCAGCCTCACCCGTCGGCCTGGCAGCACCAGCACCTCACTGGCCTTGCATGTAGACACGTCACTGTTCTTCAGCGTGCTTCTACTGCCCTGCTCTCGCTTTGAGCTTCATGCTATACCTCTGCTCCTCCCTGGTACACCTCAACAGCTTTAATTACAGATATTATTTTGGGTTATACTTTGCATGACAGACAAAAGACAGTAGAAAGTTTGTGGGGCTGTAAGATTATACAACATATGAGCTACACCTAAATACATAGTATGAAAAATATATCTTCACAATTTATTCATTAAGAAATTTTCCTGCTTAAAGCCTCATAAAATCTTTTTAAAAAGAGACAGTTCATCTTTACTGTCATGTTGATATCTTTATAAACTTACTCTAATGATCTATAGGAAAAGCAAACCAGACAGCTCTGTATTTATGGGCATATTTTAAAAGCCTCTTATATTTAACAACTGCATTTAGCTATGTTAACTGCAAGTTGAAGTAATAAAGGCTCTGCACACTTCAATGCTAAATTAAAAAAAGTTCTGCTGTTCAATAATACATAGATGCTGTTTTTTTCATTACTCTTTAATATCATTTCCATTTAGTTTATAAATAATTGTAGCTAGCTAATGAAACGAAATAAAACCTGCCTGCAACCCATTCCCTAGAGCAAACTAAACTCCTCTTTTTAAAGCTTCTTAATCACCGCCCAGTTCTTACAAAATTAGCATAGTAATGGGCTTTAAATTGAGCCTCTTTGTTTTTTAATTAAGCTCCCAGCAGGTAAAAATAAAACAGATTATTGAAGAATATGCCAACACTAATAGCCTGAAACTCTTTTGACAATTAAAAAGATCCCATGTTAACCCTTTTGAGGAATCCTACATGCTAATTAGTCACTCTGAGGCCCAAATCCATCAATATTCCATCTAGAAACCTTGTAAAGTTGAAATGGTGCCACTRGTGTGTGCCATACCTGCTACTATTTCAACAGAAAGGTGAGGCAWAACCGCTGCACGGCACCGGGACTGCTGTACAGGCCAGCAATCATGGCTCTGCAAACGACGGCCTCCTAGCAGTGAAAGCAGCAGTTTCTGTGCCTAAAATACTTTGGAAGCATCTGCAGAATCTGCACTCGGGAATGCCATCGGATGATGCATGCTTTGATGTCATCAGCCGAATTCCCACCGCTGGCAGGGGTTGCACAGGCTGGACAGGGGCTGGAAAATCACCACCACRGAGATGGGCATGAGCCTGCAGCTCGGTGTCAGCCGGCTTCTCCAACGGTTCCCGTCATYCGCTGGCTGCTCTGGGAGGGTCTCCGAGGCCCAGCGTGGAACAGGGCTGCCCGGCACCCGCAGCGCTGCCGCCCCGGCGCTGCCCCAGGGTCCCAGCTTGGCAACAGCCCTGTGCCTGGACAAGGAACCCCCTTTCACGCCTTAGCTCCAGGGCTCACTGCATGAGGGTGCCTCCCCAGTGCCTCCACTGCAGTTGGTACAAAAAAAAATTAACTGAATGCAGAGTTAGCAGCTCTGGTCGGCATTTCAGCCTCTTGACACTTATTTGAAGTGTCTGCCTAGCAGCCTGAATGCGAGGAGTATCCCAAACATGCCTGAAAGACAACTATTCTTTTTCGCTTAGCAACATCAAGCTGCCCCGGAGGCAAAGGTAAATCTTAAGCAGAACAAGAGGGCTAGGAAAGAGTAACACTGAAGCCATGTCATGGACAACAGTGATTCTCTGGGAAAATTTACTAGATAGCGCTGGCGGACTGGAGACGAGCACAGGGTATCATTGATTAGTTTTCTGACAAATATTTGGAAACCACTTTCTGAGTCCCACACTTTATTTTCAGCATCTGACCCAAGAGACAGAGTGTGAAGTGCTGGCTGCAAGCTGCTTGCATCCAGCCAGGACCATTAATCCCTCACTTTCAGGAGTGCTGTGTCCATCCAGAAAAATGAAATAAACAACATGAAAAGGCCATTCATTTCCAAGAATGCTGATCACTCCGCAACCTTCCGAGACTAGCAATAAATGGTATTGAATGCTCTTGTGTGCTCAGTAAAAAGCTGCCAAGTCTTAGGCAGCTGCAGTAACTACTGTCAGTCGCTGCTCTGTATTTCACCTTATACTGTAGGGGTCAGTGGTGGGATCAGAGAACGTGATGGGACTTAAGACCGGACTCCAGCGTGAACATCTCCCACCTTCTTTCACAGAAGCATTTGGGATCCTGGTGATATGGCTCTTAGGTTTCATTTCYGAACATAAATGATGTTTCTTGTGTCTCAGATTTAGCTGAGAAAAGATAATGTGGAGAAAGGAGGTCGCACTTTGCTCATATTAGAATATAAATTCATTAGGCAAAGACCATTGTTTACTCTCCGTGCAGTGACCAGCGTTAGAGACTTCATACGGCGTCTCAAATAAATATCRCCAGCAGAATCGTTCAGAACAATGTAAATCCATCCCACGTGAATTACCGTCTCTTGAAATACCCCAGAGTAGATCAGATATAATTTATACAGGAATCAGAGAAGCTGGGCTGCAAGACGGCGAAGATGACGCCACCAGTTTCTCAGACAGCTCCTCAGTTCAATGGTCCCTTCTGGCAGTGCCTCTGCTAGGCCTGAAGGACAGACAGCTTATGTACGGAAATGACAGTTCCTTCTGGGACTGTTTCAATTATGGTGACCTCTCCAGGAGTATCTTTTCTTTAAAGCTGAAAACTGCAATGTCGAGAACAAGCTTGGGATGCTTTCAGCAYATCTGGCTGAGAACAGCTGGAGAGGCAGTATTCAGTACAAACTCCTTTATCTTTGAAGTTTGTCAGCTCTTGGTGGGGCTCCACGGGCTGAAGGAGAGCGCAGCAACGTGTGAACGAGCCGTTTGTCAGATCACCTCAGAACCGACTTCTGAGGACACAAAATCAACTCCTACAATACCTCTGGACCCATTTCACACCAAAAACTTCCCTGCAGACTGAAGAAAACAATTCCCTACTCCTATTAGATTTGTATTTCAGATGCCAAGCTGAARAGCATGCATACGCTTTGCCTTACATACCTTGTGCCATGTCACATGAAGCAAGCTATTCTATGAAACTTTGCTAGCGTAACAATTTTAAAGGCATGCRTTCATCATAGTGCATCCTGAGAACATGGATATGCAAAACCAGCTCGGCACAATGGTGCATGGAAAAATACTTCTCCCATTTTTGACAGTTTTTACCAGTCCCAGAGGCATTCCGTATTATATGAATAATCTCTCTCCCATCATCAGTCAGTCAGAATAGAAGAAACTTTTTCTTACATCTGACCCCAGATGATTTTCAGCCATTGCTGCAGACAGAACTGCAATGAATGTACCCACTCCTGTTCTGTGTGCACAGGCTGATATCTCCACCAGCGTCTGACCTTTTACAAATGTGATCCAAGGTGACCTTTTACTATTATTGCAGCAGTAAATGCAGGTTTTCAAGGAATTCTCACTAGAGTATGTTTTACATTAGCAGTTGGTATGCATCAGAAAATCCACCTTCTCTGCTGTGTAGGGTTTATTAATGCAGCTATCTCTATAGATGAACCTCATATGAAACCAGAATGATTATCACCAAGCCCCTGTCAGGCAGCACCTTTCAGTGCAGCTGTCCAAACAGCGCCTGTTGTACCTGGGCGGCRGATAGGTACTTGTTTACCCTCTTCCAGCAGAATACACAGAGGTAATTCTTCTGGATTTCATCACTATTCCTTGTTTTATGCTTTATATTCAACCTCTCAGGAAATCAGAGAAAGATATTATTTCCTAACAAAAATATCTGTCATCTGATCACTGCTGGCAGCTTCCACTTTTTCTTCTTTTCCAAGTGAGTACTTTTGTTTAATGTCTCCTCAGCGGGAGTGTGTTTTGTACTAGCAAAGTGTAATATGGTTTCTTTTGGATAAAGAATATCCAACCATTGCTTGTTGAAAGCTCACACTGTCCTTTGTTTCATAATGAAGCTGAACTTAATGGCTGCTCAATAGATAAAAATAAAAGGCTGCACATAGATTTTCTGTTTGCAAATTAGACACTCAACACATCAAAATGTCAGTCCAGAACAACTCCCCTGAYGCAGGCAAGGGGTTCTCTAATAACTTGGAAGCCCATTCAGGAGTTACCAAACCCCAATAATACAAACAACATGAAAATAGTGATGTTTGGATCCTAGCAGGCTTTCCAGAGTTCAGGTATTGAGAAAAATATATCTAAAACAGATCATGGTCAGAAATCAGATAACAGTGCCACAGACTTCACTTTTTCACCACATTCTTCCTCTTGAACATATTTTGTTCACTAGAAAAAATGTGTCCATGCTAATCCACCTACTCAAAAGGGGACAGAGAATTTATTTCTTCATTGTGCATGTTTCCAATCACTTCTGGACATCTGCTGTGAAGCCTTGTGGGATCCCAGAAATGCTAGCACCACTTTGCTTTCTTCCTGCTCCACCAACCACCCCGACAAAAGCTATCTCATATGCCACGTGCGGACAATTGGATTTCCCCAGGTTTGGAAAGGAGTTGAAAACTGGTTGCTGGGTGTGTGCCTGCTGCAGCCTGCACACACTACTGCAAATAACTTGCAAGTAAGAGATATCCTACACCTTCAGCAACTGCAACTTGTTTTCTCACCCAGAAATAAATGAAACTTGACAGCAGCAAGGACACAGACCAGTCAGGGCTGGCTTCAAGCTGGCTGTATTTGCTCTTGCTGGTCTTTTCCAGTGTGAGCTCAGTGTGCAGTTTCTGGTCCCCCCACTATCTGGATAGTGATGACTCTAATGCTGCTCAGCTGGTGGGACCTTGTACATCTGCTCTGGCTTGGCGCTGGCGTGTGCACCATCAGTGCTTAACACAAGAGGGAAATAAAACTCACAGAGGCTAATAACGTTCTGGTAGGGATGACCCCTGTGTTCCCAGTGTAAAAGCCACCTCTGTGTAGATACAAAAAGCAGCAAAGATAAGTCAGACACCTCGGGCTGGTAGGAGACAGTTGTTGCATTGTGAGGGGCTGACGTGGGGTTATGCAAAGGAACAGCTAGTGGTACCTTGGAGATTATCTGTGTGAGGACCAGTGGGGCTGACGATTTCRTGACCCTTGTTTACTTTGCTGGAAGACAGGACAGCTGGTGATGATGCGGCTTCCTGCTTTGAACGCCCAGACATGTTGATGGAACCACCCAGTAGCTCCTCACCTTCAATGTATTCCACAATAAAACACAGGCATGTGCAAGGAACAACCATGGGAAAAGGTGCAAATGCTTTTGGCCAGGAAGACATTGTCTCATAGTTTTCTATTCATTTGTAGATTGATGAAAAATTAGTAAAAGCTTTTCAATAAGTTTTTAACAAAGCCTTAGCCTTTCTTGATAAGGTTCTGCTCCTGAGTTTGTGAAATCCCATTACAGTAGGATTAGCAGTATGAATGTAAAAAGAGACAGAGCAATTGAAGTGGCTTCAGTGGAAATGAAGGGATGCAGAGGTCAGTCCCATGGGGCTGCTGATGTTCTTCTTCCTGGCAGCACGCTTATGCTCCAGAGTAGGAAGATGGCACCAGCACTCAATTGCACAACCTCTGCATACAGGAAAACTAACTGGAACAGTTCTGTTATGCTCTGATTATATTGTATAAGGCTAAGTGTGACTTTTAAAATTTCTGCTGTATAACTTTTACTCAGAAGTAGAGAAGATAACTTCCTCTTTCCACTGTTGTGTCCTCTCCCCTTTTCCTTTCCAGCTACGTTCCAGTCCATAAAACGCTTGATACTAATGCAGTATCTGCCTCCAGTTCACTGCTCTCTCTTTTCCTTAGCCTTTCCTGGCATTTCCATGTGCACTGCAAGCTCTTCATGGCAGTGACCTTCTGCTTTCCTGTGTTGTACAGCACCTAGCACAGCAAGCTAGAGTAGCCAGTGGACAGTCGTAATAAATCTGACCAACAGTACTGATCTACCCAAGCAGTGAGATGAGAAACCAAGGCCAAAGAAATGCAATTGCTGCCTCTGTGTTTAGAAAAGCATCCAGAGCTCATGGCAGGGACGGGCTGGCTCTGCTGGCTTCCTGGGGCAGAAGTGCCCATGCCGAGCCTTGCGCTGCTCTGCAGCCGGGCCCTGCCAACAGCCACTCAAAGAGGCGGCGCTAAGGCTCCTACAGTTTTCTCTCGTTATATAATCCAACTTTGGTAATCAGCTGCCAAACAGCAGAAAGAGAATGGGATAAATCTCTACGGAGTTGCACACACAAGCCCAGAGCTGTCGTTTAGCCCTATGGTTTCTTTTGCTCCCAAGCACACTTCAGTATTTGACATTTCACAGAGTATGTCGGTCAAGACTACCACCTAATTGCAGTAATGATCTCTTGGTTAAGAGTGAACTCTTGGCAAAGCTTCAAGCCCTAATCATTTCAACCGAGTCTAACCGCAAGAAAACAACCCCCGTTAAAGCTGTCGTTTCTTACAGCCACCCCATGAAGCACACAGGCCACATCCTTTCAGTCCATTCTCCGGTTGACCCACATCAGCTCTGCAGAATTCCAGTGATTCTGTGATTCCCATAAAAAACACAAACAATGCACAGTTCTGTGCATGAGGCAGGCTTGCAGTTGGCAGCAACTCAGCACAGAGTTTTTAACCTAGCAAATAATTTTGTAAAGGTGAAAAAGATAATGAAATAAAAACTAGCAAAATACACCTCCTGCTCTTTTTCTTCAATGTTCCTCTCACTATCCATGAAGCAGTATTTTCCAAATTAATTGTTGTCTGTCTTAAATTATCTAAAAGGAGGACAAGTTTCCTATGACTATTTTATTAGTCTTTACCTTAGGCAAATCAGAAAGGTTTGCACTTAACCATACATTAGCTTTGGGGGCAACCCCGCTCAGGCATCTCCCACCCTCAACGTTGTTCCACGCCGGGAGAGCTGCAGGCGGTTCCCGCCCCGAGCCCGGACAGATGGAGCAGGATACGCCAGGGTTGTCAGGGCTGGCCTGCAGAGCAGGTCTCCTTCAGCTGTTGAAGGAAGTGTAATTATCTTTAAAAACCTTTCAGTGCAAGGGACATAGAGAAAAGTGGTATGAACGCTATTTCTATGACTTCCACATTCTGAAATGACAATTTTGATTGGGCTAATAGCCCCGGGGTATTTCACTTCAGCAACTCTGCCTGCTTATCTCACAAAATAATAGCAAGATTTGTAATTAAAGTCAGATTGAAATGCTGAATTCAAAGTCTTCTGACCTACCTGTTCTTCCCTTCCTATTTACGAATGCAAATTAGGGCACCTAAGTGCAAGTATAGCCCTTCAATAACCAGCTAAATATCTCTTTAGATCCAAAAGTGAAAGAAACAAGAAAGTATTTTTTTTACGGAACTTATTAAATGATTATTGGTTGCAGCACTCAGTTTATTTGCAAATACCAAGCACTCCAGGCTGGATGAATCTCTAAGTTCTTCTTTTTGTTACCCACCAGAATCAGGAGTATGATATACTTAATATAAACCACATTTCTCAAGCCTCTAAGTGGTCTAACAGAGCTGAAAAGCTTGTCATCCTTTAGAAAACAATTTTATGTCATTTTTTTCTATCAAAATTCACAAGTTCTAATAAAAAAAAAGAAAAATAACCTACAAACGTGTTCTTGGTAACACATACATTCTCTCTTAAATACACATTTTGTGAAGCCCATGGAGACTTTCTATCCAGCACATTTGCAGAGTAGCAAGATGCATTTGCTACAGGTATGTAACTTAAAACTGTTTGTAAGCAACATCCTAAACTTGTCCCTTGCTGTAAATGTGACATCTTTACAGCATATGCTTAGTAAATGAAAGCCCTGGGAAAAGGAGGAAAGTCAGGATACCTCCCATATAACTGATTGTAAATTCTTGGGCACCAGGTTTATATTCTTAATAACCTACTAGTTAGACTTAGTGTGTCTGTTCCATCTAAGTCAATTTACATGAGGTGTACCAGATACAGTACATAAAGTGTTTCATACTTGTGGAGATATGTTTAACTATTGTTTCTTTAGGAAAATCTAATAGCTAGCTCCATTTAATCACTGTCAGATGTTCTACATGTTGCAAGTGGTAACTTCCTTGACACAAACTGCTTTTAATCAGGAATCTCTAACATGTCTTGCATACATCTCAGGCTGACTTTTGTGATACATTAAAATGTTTTTATAGTATTTATTTTTTGGCCATGTTACTCTATTTTACTTTTTACTTTACTGGGTACTCTAAGAAAAACTCTACAAGGTAACTTCTACTTCTGCGAAAGACCATGTATTCCATGGGGCTTTACAAAAATTAAAAGAAACAAAAGCAGCCCCCTTCGCTCCCCCACAATAAAGCTAAAAGCTCCCGATGCGCTAACATGRAGCCTGGGTTAATAAAGCCAATTCTGCCGAACCGGTGCCGAGCCAGGTTCAGGTTCAGCGCGGCGTTACCACGCTGCTAGTTTGCAGCACCCAGACGGAGCACCGATCACRAGAGCCTTCAGACTCTGTTCTTTAACTTTGCTGACTCTAAAAAGGCAATCAAAGGCCCCCCCCCCCCCAGCGTGTGATTAAATATACGCAGGGGATAATCCTGCCTCCGAAAAGCTGGAGAAAAGGTGGTGTCGAGACTGGTTTGAAGTGGCCTCCGTAATAGAAAAGGACGGTCCCTCTCTGTGTACATCGTGATTTGCTCTGGGATTTCTGCTGTGCCCCGTAAGCCTACAGGATATTACAGCAGCTTTTGTGTCGCTGGTGACCCAGCTGTTCATTATTGAAAAATTCCACTGCTTGATGCGGAGGGCAGCGAGGCTGACCCCTCATCTTACGGACRTTACTATCTTTCAAAAGATACAGGATTAAAGGGCTGGGCAAAATCTGGAGGAAAGCTATGTCTGGTTTTCTGTGTTTTCGTTGTCTTTCGCTATATTGGCCCAGAGAGGGATGTTTGTACAGGATTTAATTAGTTGGAATCAGGCTGAGATTATTGTTGAGACTATTTACTCAGCAAATCTCCAGTCTGAGCCAGAGCTCGAAATGAGTCTGAATCAGAAAATCGAGGAGGGCTCAGCCTTGCTGCTCGTATTCTGCAACGAGCGGCGAGAGGCGGCCGGGCGGGCGACCGCGCGAGGCGCCCTGCGGCCGCCGGGRCACTCTGTGTATCACGTGCTCAAACCCTAATTAGATATAAATGGCAACTAAGATGGCGAAAGCCCCGAGGTTGAGGCAGGACCCTCGCTGCGTTGTCTCGGGGAGCTCGGCCCTGACACCGGGCAAGACGCCGTGTGCTGAGCTGTCCGTGCAGCCCTCTGCACTCCTACCACGATCACCAAGAGCTGCCTGCAGAAGCGGGAGGTCACGGTCCAGCGTATGGGAGGAGGCGTCAAGACTGCCAGAGAGGGGACCAGCGTGTGGGGTCAGCTCCTCTTAGTCAGGCACAGTCCTCATCAAAATATGACCCCCTAAGGCTTATTAGGCTTGAAATCTTGACGATGCCCCAGAGCTGGCCGCAGCAGCTCGTGCGCTGAGCACTAAACAAGCCCAACAGTATCACCGCAGTGGCATCCCACTGCGAGACGGGGCGCACGCAGACCAGAGGAAGATTTTTAAGGAGAGGTGGCTGTTGCTGCGGCATTAACCCGGTGCCGCCGGGGAGCTCGCAGCATGTTGGCCTGCAGATGCTGCCAGCACGAAACCGCTCTCTGCAGCAGGCAGAAGCCCTCCTGGGGGCACAAGGCCCCTTAGTGCCCGGCTGCACCACTGCAGCCCAAGCAATGCTATTTTAAAGTCACGCACACCAGAGTAAAGAGTGACAGGTACAGAGAAAGCAACCCCATGGGCGTGAGGAGCCCTGCTCCGGCCGACAGCAGGCCCCGGTGCAGGCACCAGGGCGTGCTCCCCGACCGCCTCTTGCAGCAAAAGGCACCACACACCAAACATCTCCTCAGCTATGAGAAAAGTAAAATAGGGCAAAAAAGCAGAGGAAAACTCCATGCAGCTTTCTGATTCCAGCCTTGACTTTTCACCAGTTTTGAGCAAACTCCTGGTGTTGGCTCAAAAGGCTCTTGTGAGCAAATCTGTTGTCAGCATTTTTCCTTTAAAGACATATAACCTGAAGAAAAGGAATAAAGCTAGATTAAGATTTAGGCTGCATTTCTTTTCCCTCTGGTGAAGTCCTGGYGTTAGTGCACTGGCCAGCTCCGCCAGCTGTGGGCTCATCGGGCCAAGGGCAGCAGGGATGCCAGCAACATGGCCCTCTCGGGCCATGGAGAGCTGCTCCACAGCTCGGAACAGCACCGGGTGCCTGCCCGGGGCTCTGCCAGCCATCCCGACACGACCGCCGAGCGTGGGGCCTGGCAGAGTCCTGCTGTAGCCACGGCACGCTGTCTCCTTGCAGAGCCCTAGCCTCTGGCACACGCAGGTCCTTCTGCTAAGAGCCGAAGAACTGCGGGTAGGGTCTGAATAACGGTGAGATGCACGAGACACTGAACAGAAAGATCTCTCAATATTTCACTGGTGATGCTGTATGAAACAGCAAGTGCGAATTCTTCCCCAAAATACACGACCAGCTTTGGTAAATGAAGGTTCTTCTGAAAGTTAAGATGTTCTAAAACTCAGAATACGGTGGAGGAACTGCAGAGCAGAGCCCTCACCGGTGTGGACCCAGCTCCGAGGGCTCTGGCAGGCAGCTCTGCGGGTCCAGCTGCCAGTGCGTCCTGAAAGGTCATGAAAATGGCCAATCCCTGCGGGAGGAAACTTGCACATGTTCACAGAGCTGCAGGCCAAGAAACTGCAGGCGAAAGCTCCTCTCTTCTGTAAGTGGCAGGAGCAAACTGGCGATGTCCAGCCAGCAGCGGCGGGCGGCGGAGGCGGCGCCAGGCAGTGGAGCCACTGGGAGCGTGGGGATGGGAACAGAAGCTGCATCCAGGGATCCACGCACGTCCCCAGACAYGGGCAGGGCACGAACATGGAGTACCGCCCAGCGCGGCCGCCGCGGACCACGGTTCCCCCTTCAGCTCACTCTGCCATGGAGAGCCACCCGGGCCAACGTTTCGGTGGTTTGCAAAGAAAACCCTTTTCACAGACAGAACATGAGAGGCACAAGCTCTAGATTACTACTAAGATTAGCATGCAAAAATGTATTTGAATTTCTGATCAGCAGGAGGCTTCAAAGGGACCCAGAGCAGATTAGCAGGTGTTACGTGAAAAAAGAGAGAGCGCTTTTGTGCTACAAAGTTGCGCTAGCAAAACAAATATGTCTTTCACTTGGAAGAGCTGGGGAGGAATTTGTGGTCATTGCCATGGAAACCCAACAGGCCTTATGCTGCAAAGCCAGATTTTGGAGATGGAAGTGCTGCTACATCTGTATGCTGCAAATACAGCGTGTCTTCATCAGAGGGCCAGTAGGGAACATCCAGCGACAATTGTGACACCATTACGAGACCTTTGTTCCTTCCAGCCAAATTTCCATTATTTGAGCAAGGAAAGAGCACTTTCCTTGCAAGCAGGTACTTGATTTCAGGAACAGATTCCCAGAAATTACATTAATTTGGAGAAACATTTGCAAGCTCCAGAGGACCCAGAACATCATCAAAATCTAGCTAGATTTTGAGGTAATATAATCTAAGGTAAAGGCGGCCGCTGCTGAGCTCCCACGGTCGGGGTTCCTCCACGGGAGCCGCCTGGAGCGCGGCGCAGCGCGGCTGCCCGGCTGCGAGCGAGAGCCGCCCGGGCTCAGCGCTTCCGCGCGTCACCTTTTCAGCACTTCAAACGGGGCGCGAGCCCTGAAGGGGGCAAAGCCTAGCAAAGACGGTCGCTGTTTTCAGAGTTAGGTGATGTTATCTCTAGGCACTCCTCTGAATCAAACTTCTGCACAGTCTTTCTAGCGAACTTTCTGTTTTGCAGGTTCCCTGGGGACTTTCTAGTATTTGGATCCAAAGTACCTTGAGGACAGTAACTATTGGTTTTTCCGCGCTTAAATCTAGCCTTCCTGGGAAACCCGGGCCAAAGGGATCCTGGCACCATTTTGGGAACAAGATGGGGCTCAGGATGCTCTTGTTAAACTAAACTGTATTCCTGCTTCTCAGATGAGTGTCAGGCACAACCTTCTTAGGCACACTGTTTTTCAGTTTGTTTTCTTCCTGTTGGAAAATGGAACTGCTGTTTAAAAAAAATTTCTCTCCTGGCACTAGAGCAAGAGTGAGCCCTACATAACACCCTGAAGCACCCCACTGCATTCAAGTAAGAACACATTCTCTAGAAGGTGCAAGAAGTGCCACAGTCCAGACATTAGATAGCAGCTACCAGTGAAAAGAAATGAGTATAACAATAGTCACTGGGAGCATCTGAAACCCGGCATACTTGCTAAAACATGTATTCCCTACCTTAGATCTCATTTTTAGCTTCCACAGCTACTTGCATAAGAATACAGACTTCCTTTGCAGCTCGACTTACCTTAGCCTGCTTCATTCATATTTGCAGGTATGCATTTTGCCCTCAAGAAATCTGGCAAAAACCAAAGTGCTGCCCTTTTCTGCCTGTTGGATACTTATGAAAGAAGCCACAGTACTAAAACCTAAGGAACTGGTTCCACAGAATTCCACTGAGATAAAACACAGAATCTGCTGCAGATACGGACTGAATTTCAGTATCAATCGCATTTGGTTTAGAGGGAGAAAAGACTTTTTTTAAAAAAACACTAACCAGCCATTTGCCTGTATACAAACAATAAAAGGCAAATAACACCTGCAAGTGAAAAGAGACGCATGTTTTAAAACAACAGTCTTTGAAGGATATTTCACAAGGCCATGAATTTATAAATAAGTTAGTCACATCTAAGTAATTTTTGGAAGTTAGACAGGGAATACTGAGTTGTTTCTCTATGCCATGGTTTTTGGAAGGCCTGCTTTTTCAAGGATAAGCGTATATGCAATGTATGAAAACATGGTTTGTCTAAATACTGTAAAAGTGTCCTTGTATCCGCAGCCTGTTTACATTCCTGGTATAAAAAAAAAATAAATTTGCCCTTAGTTCTAAGATAGATATGATACAGATAAAGAAAATCAACTCAAAACARATGCATAGCATTTCAAAGCATGGGTTAGAAATGCCCAACTGAGATTATCCTGAACAAATGAAGAAAGAGATTTTATGACATAGATCTGGAAATTGCGGGAATAACTTACAGTCAAATGCCAAGGTTTTACACTGTCAGTTATGTAAAACAGTGTAAGACAAGGCAGCTGAATTTGTAACTCACAAAACCCAGATAAGTGTGGTCAATCTCCCGAAAGCATTAATTTATTATCAGAAATGTCACGCCTACACAATAGCCTTATTGTTGATTCATTAGGTAATTTCCCTTGAAGACCAGCTGTTTCTAGTGTGGTGGGATGAATAATGAGGAAGACGCTCAATGCTGAGGGTGCAAAGGACAGGCACGAGGAGGCTGCAGCCCAGCGGCGCGGGGGAAAGGTCCTGCGCTGCCGCTGGCCCCGCGCCGGCTGTGCCGGGGGCGGCCGGCACCCCGAGGGGCCGTGAGCCCTCGGCGGCCCCGCTCCCATTGACGCGCCCCGGGGCGGACGCCGTCCCCTCCCGCAGACCCCTGCTATTCCCAGGTGCTCCAGCGCCTGTCTGGCCACCAGCACAGCTTGCACAAACAGCCCCCACGGCTGTGCTCCAGGCAAGCTTTTATCCCATTTTCCAGAAGTGCCTCTTTTTTAACCTTAAGCCAAATACTAGCTAGATAATAATTATTAAACTATAATTTACTACAGCAGATTATCTGCTAGTCTGTTTTTTTAAAATTTTACACAAATACATTGTTCCTCCCTCAAATGATCCCTCTGAGGGCTACGTCTCCATCACGTAAGTAACACTGCAATTAAAGTGAGTTAAATTCACCAATAAGCAGACAAGCACCATGTGCTGTATGGTTGGTGTTCATTAGGTTCAGTACATTAATGCTAATAGTTTGTCAAGTCTTTTCATGCTGCAGCCACCTAAACTGCCCTTACCAGAAAAAAAAAGGAAACCTTGTTTCAAGCCGGCCATTTGATCAGCCCTTTGAAGTGCATCCTGAATGCAAATTCAGGTGGAACTGATTCTTTGCCATTCGTGGGGCAACACAAGCGTGTGCCGAGCTGGAGCGTCCCAGGCGGAAGCGCTAACGCGATGCTGCCCAGCACAGCAGCCGATTAGAGTCGCCTCTGCTTTTGTTGTGTTTCTAAAGGCTGCAGCAGGATGGAAGTCTGGACACCAACAGTCACCTCTATTGTGGATTCAATCAACCCAACTGGTGAGCTGATGCTCGTGGGCTGACAGAAGGCATGAAATTTTCATTTAGTTTTGGGAAAAAAATGGGGAGGGGGAAGAAAAAAAGGAAAAAAAGTGCTCTCTGCTTTGCCTAGTGATTGCTCAGGCTTTGAGATGAGGGAAGAATAATTCCAGGTCTACGAGACTGTCATTTGCAATAGCTCCTATTCCTGCTGTAATTCCCTTTAAGATGCAATTATATTAACATTTTTAATTAGAATTGGCTTCTTGAAAAAAAAGTCGATGAATATTACTTAAACAATATTTTCTGTAGTAAGATGCACCTATATGGTACTCAAGGTAATTTGATAATAGAACTGCTAATGATAAATAAACTGTAGCATTTTTTAGGGGGAGCCTTGTACAAAGTAAATCTTCTGCTGAAATCTCACCGAACAGAGCACTGCAGCTGAGATCAAAATCAAGATGCTGTTCTTATGGAAAAAAGGGTGCGTACTGAAAACCAGGAACTGCAGTTAATTACATTGCAAACTTTGTGAATTTTGTGTACATTTAAGCATTGCACCACAGCCAAATGGCTTTAGCATCTTCAGACATCATACTAGGTGCTCTCCTTCACCACAACCACGCTGCAGYAATTCTGTTGCTTTTAAAAGCTACACACCCCTACGCTTCAATTTAAAGACAAAGCAAAGAAGTAGCTAGCAGAAGAAATGATGCGTGAGGGCACTTTTTCCCCCTGATGTTAATGTGTAACGCAAGCGCCCTGCTCCCGCGCTCCCGGTCGCAGCCTGGCAGTGACAGCCGGTGCCCACGGCGTCCCGGCCGGGTTGGGGAGCTGTCCTCCGCACCGGCAGTCCCTAAGGATCAAGAGTGGTTTCCAGTGGTTAGCCCAATATCAGAGCAGCTCATAGCTTGGTCCTCTTCTCCATAACAGGAGTTTAAGCCCGGGCCCTCCTGCCACTCCCGGCACAGCTGGCGTTGAACTGCGCTTCCTCCCGCCGGAGGAAGAGCAGCCCCGGGCACGGCGGAGCGCTGGCAGCGCCCTTCGGAGCACCGCTGCTGCAGCCGGAGCGGCAGCGGCTCCCGCCACGAGTTACGGGGCGCGCGACCAGCACGCCCTGGCTCCAGTTTAGGATTTAAAGAACCTTTCCAGCTTTTCACGGAAGACGCATTGGAAATAGCCCCCACTCAAGTCAAATGGAAACGCAGCTTCCGGCAAGGAGGAGGAAAGSGGCATCGTAGCGCCAGGGACCTGGCGCTCCCCTGGCTGCCAGAGCCCCCGGCGCCCCGAGAGCAGCAACCGCGCTCCTCGTTCCTGGCCCGTCCTGGCTCCCAACCCAAACGCGCCCCTGCACTAAGCACTGTTTCTCCACAAAGAAAACACGGGAACAGGCCCTGTGATAGCGACTTCTGCCAGCAGAAGCCTTTTCACAATTAACAAAATCTTGTCCGTGCTTTAGTGTCAGAATCTGATTATTGTTCTACATTTATCTTAAGCAAAGTAGCTGACAAATAACTGCAAAATAATGTGATAAAAACCATTTATAATGCCAGCTTATTCTGGGTCTTTCTCCCTAACTAGTTATGACAAGGTAATAATGCTGGTTATGCATTTGTCTGACTTTAAATTGGTTACTTATAGCCATGATGGATGAGGGGAAAGATCGCCTTATTTTGAAAAGCAGCTCTTGATTTCTGATCTCATTTTTGCAGATAATGAATTATATCTAATTAGTAGCTTCCAAATCTAATCAAGAGGTTGACATGTTGACCTAGAGAAAGCGAAAGAGGCTGAGAAGGCCTCTTTTATGTTTTTTTGTTTATCTTATATAAAGACTGTTTCGTAACTACTGTCTTCAAGAGGGTTCAGGGTGCACTGGTAAAGATTGAAGCAATTTCAAAATTCACTGTCTGTTTTAGTTAACAGTTTAATGAAACTCACCTTAACAGATGTATTCTTTCTATTGGGAATGTAAACTCCCTATTCACCATTATGGTGAATTTATTTTATTTTTTAGGAAAAGTATGGAGAATTCTTGTTGTCATAAGAAAATCAGGTTCTGTGTTAAAGACATTACCCTCACTGAAATGAAAAAACTCTGAAGGTTAAGAAAAATTTCCATCACAATTCTCAAGAAATAAATGATTCTTGAAACCTSAAGGAGCCAGAGTGGAAAAAATACTACAAGAGATATAGATAAATAAATGTTTTTGGATTTTACATGGCAGTAGCTGCTAAGCCAAACAAACAGAGGAGCTACATCTCTAAACACACTTGGCTATTACTTAAGTGCAATTTTCTCCACCAGAGCAGAGTAAAGCAAGTATCTGAGCACAAAATCCACTCCAGGAACCAGTAAATCAGCTGGTCTTGTTTGTTATTCTTTGCCCTTTGCCCTAGACCCAAAACTATTGTGTCTTTACCTCAAAAGGTTCAGAAGTATCCTCGCAATTTCAATAGATGCAGTTAGAATGCATCATCCCCAATCCAGCGCGTCTCCCAGTGGTCACAACCACAGGAGGTTTGACAGCCACTGTGGAAATGCACATGTGAGACTGAAGCCCCAGCCTGCAGAAAGACCTTCTTCCCCAACTCCTCTCTCTTCTTTTCCCTGCACGATTACTTTTAATATTTACATTAAGATCTCCTTTTAAAGAAAAGGAGTGTGGGTTACCAAAATAAGACATCTGCTTTAAAGACAAAATATAGTCTTCTGAATTAGCAATGAGGACTTATGCCGCACAGTTTACATTCATAACAAAAGACAATACATCATACAAATTTTTGAGATGCTGTAACCAAAGAATTAATCCCTTATTTCTAACTAAAGTCCTAGAAGTGCTAACATTCCTGAAGTTTTCTTAGATATTCATAAAATATCTATCCATTCTGTCTAGCATCCATCCGCCCCGATGGCCACCACCACCCTGGTGCACGCAYGTTTAGCAACGAAGCCGAGGGGAGCTCTTTTCCAGAAAGCCTGCTAATGGCATCGGGACTCCCCGCCCCCGGCGGTTCAGCTGCCCCTGGCACGCTATACTGGGCCACCTAGGGAGGGAGCGCCAGCGCTGCAGTGCATGGACAAGAACTTGAAAACATGAAATACATTTCTACCTCAAAGGCTAGAGTGGAGAAAAGGTCACTATTAATTGTTTTTTTAATGCTTTTTTGCTTAATTTCATGATTTCTAAGCCAATTTCCTGGCCGAAGGGAGAGAAAGAAGATGCCATCTTTCAATTAGTATGCTATGGAAAGGAGGGTGCTATGTTTCTGGATGGTACGGTTCCCTGAAAACTGGTGGTATTCCCCTTGAATTTGCCAAGTGTAAAAAGAAAGGGAAGAGCATCCTCTTTTTTGATATCTCGGCAAGACATCTGGGTCAGAAGTCCCTGGGCYACATATTTATTGAAAGAGGGAGTTGTACTTGGTTATGCTTGCCTCTTCACACACCTGTCCTGCTCTTGCACTCCTCCCAAGCCAGGTTGCAGCAGCTGCCATGCGGGCCAGGGTACGTGAGAGGTGAACCTTCAGTCTGGCCTGGAACAGCCATGCTCAGTCTTTGCAGCTGAAGCAGTGTTAAAAGACCTGCATTTGATCCCTGGCTCTGTCCCTTCTTTTAAGTGATGTCAGTTCCTTCTCCTGTATAATRTGTTTAAGGACTTCTCCAGTAGCTGTGCAGGTATTTCAAGGCTTGCTATGCTACTATTTGCTGAATACTTCAGACCTTATGGTATAAAGCGCAATGAAGGAACGTTGCTGTAATTTATAAGCACGTCCTGTACTGCAGTAGCTGCTAGGATGTCATTCACTGTGATTTCTTAACTAAGCAAACAGCTTAACAGAACTATACAGTATCATGGATAAGGCAACAACAGCTCTCCTGTCATGAACCTTAATTTTGCAAGACTTATAACTGGGCTGCAAAAACTGTTGTTGGCTTTAATCCTTTTATACAAGGTCTGAGCATGGAAACTTTCTCAAACATCTGAAAAATGTGGCAAAAGATGAAGCTCTGTTGGGTTAAAATGGACATTTTGAACAGAAAAACAACAACAAAAAAAAACTTTAGTAAAAGTCTCTGGCAGTTCTCCTTTTTCTACCTAGAGTAACTTCTCTCTAGGCTTCTCCACCTCCTTCTCCTGCCTTGGTTAATGCTGCTTTGCAAGAGGAGCAGTTCTGGTCTCAGAGCCTCTGGTGCAGCAGATTTCACTGTCACGAGCGCTAGTTGGGTGGCTGTGATGTACGTGCTCATCTACCCAACGCGTATGCTCGTGTCTTGTTCTGTGCTCCGTTGGCAGCCTGAAGCAGATCTGAAGAGAAGGGTCTGAGCTGCAGCCACAAGAACGCAGAAGCTGTGGCCAGTCCAGGGGATGCAATGCCGTTCTGGTTGTGTCACAGCTGCACCCAGGTGCTTGGGCAGCACCGAGGCCATGGCACATCCCCACACCACCTTACTAACACCAGTCTGGCTTTAAAACCAAATTGCTGTTTCACTGAAATCTGCTTGGCTCTGAGTACGTCCCTTTATTTAAAGAGGAAATCTGCTCCATCGACCACCGCTCTGCGGTTGGTACCAGGCTTAGATTTGATTTCTGACTGCTGTTTCGATGGACGGCATGGCTGGGCTTGCAAAGTCCCACAGATACAGTAAGCAGAGTCTGTGGGCAGGGACATGGAAGGGTGAGCCCACTAACATTAAGTGCATAAATGAACATGCGTAAATGGCATTGGGTAATATCACTAAGGAGAGTTTTCAAGGAATTAAAATGAAGGAATGTCACTACAAAGGAATTCTAGTTACATTGCTGGGAACACTGCTTTTTATATTGAAGAAAAAGGGGTACCTTTTAAAAAAAATCTGTCAAGTTGTTAAAGCTTCCTTTATTGGGAATATCCATAAAGCTTTACCAACAGTGCGGCGTTTAACTCCTGGAATCACCCAGCCATGCCAGGGCTCTGAGGGAGAGCTGTGCACCGCCGACCCAGTCGCCGCGCTCACCAAACGCTCACGGTGCGGCGCTGGCCAAGGAAGAGCAGCATTTGCTCGCCAGGCGGGATAGTGAAACGATGGATTCCTACAACTGCGTCTTTCATCTAAAGAGGCTAAGCGACCAGTTCCAACTATGCCTGTTTCTCAGGCAATACCAGTTTAAAGGAGCTCATTTTTAAAGCCAGACAGCTCTATTTGGTGTATTTATCTATTTATGCATGCATTTCCAAAGATCACCACAATATTTACTCTATTATTAAACTCCGTGTGTCAGGCACTAATGGCCTGCAATTATCTTTGAAACTGGATTTGATGTTTCAAAGTTACATAGTGCAGACAAGCACCTTAATGATGAATGGCAGTGTCAGGACTGCTGTTAGGATTTCACCATGAGAAACATCTTTCTGCTCCTGCAGTTTACTTAGAAAACACACCTGCCACGGAGAGCATACGAGAACAGATCGACAACAAGTGTCATTTAAAAGCCAAACCAAACCCCAAACATCCCAAACTTATATGTAAATCAATTTCCAAATGTTCTGGAAGAACAACATAGAAAAGAACTGTTGTTAATAATGCTTATATTCGGCAGCCCATGYCAAATTGCACTGGCCTATGTGAAGCATTACTGCTTTCTCTTTTTCAACAAAATAATTTACTRCATAATTCCACAAAATAATTTACTACATAATTCCACAAGATTAGCATAAAATTAAATGTTCATTTCCTTTGTTCATCTCGAATTTGTCCAAAACAGCATGTTCTATGTCATTCCCTTTGTGATCAAATGGCTGAGAGCTATCATTGCCAATTCCCCATTATGTCCCTTTGCCCTCACTCATCCTGTCTTCATCGAGACCAGAACCCCCCCTAGCAGCAGGAACACACTGTCATTAATGCAGTTACCCAGGGAATTTCACACCTTTGCCAGGCCCTTTACGGTTCTCATTTTAGTGCAACCTAATCTCAAATGGATGCAGAAAGCTGTGAAGAAGGGCAGCTCAAGCTGAAGGCAGCAATTAAATGATAATTAGGGCTTTACTTCATCTTGTGATTGATAGAGGCTTACTGGGCCCAAACTGCATCTTGTCATATACTAATCGGCTAGACAAGATACTCCACTCGAGTCTGAAGGATTTTCTCTTATCTCAAGAGAGATAATCTACTCAACAAGTAATCTCCTGCCTGTGGTGAAGTGACGCAGTATTTACAGGCCAGTGCTCTTTATGGTGCAGCTCTGAGTGTGCCCTAGGACTTCCTTAGGAGTCCTTAGGTGAATGGCTGGGGTTCTCCTTTGCATTTTCAGGCTTTTGGGCATCTCTTCCAGCCCAACCACCAACAGGAAACCAGTTTCTGATTTTCACAACACCTTCCCAGCACAGATACTTGCAAAAGGCATCACCTTAGCATCTCAGAAATGAAAAATGCTCCCACTATTTTTAGTCACTTGCTGGATTGCATTTTTTGATGCAGTTATGAGGACATGGGAATAGCATCAGAAGCACTCAAATGCAACCTGGGCAGTGAGCGGCGGAAGCGGTGGTGGGGAAGCAGCTGCCAGTGCACAGCGTTGGGGCAGCGGTTCTCTGTGTTTCTGAGCTCGTATACTCGCCAGCATCATTTGGGCCTTTGTAGACCCAATTACTTATTATAAACAATTCASTTTATCTTTATCAGAATCATTATCTAAATTGGCTACATGACACATACTGTTTTCCTAACTGCACCCTTGGGAAAATCTGCTATAAAATCTGTGATTTTGTACTTTGTAATTATCCCTCTATGGGCTATAAAACACTACACTTGTGTTTAAAATAGGTATAGCTAGCATTTTCCAGGCTCAAATGGAACGTTACTCCACCTCGGAGGTGAAATGCAGCGAGGCGCTGGGTGCAGCCGCGCAGCTTCAGCTGCAGCACKCCGCGGCTGCTGGGCGGATCCCAGGCGCGGGGGGCTTCTGCTGATGCGCTCCATTTTTATTACGGCGCTCTGAGCTCTTGTTTGATGTTGCTTTTTCTCTGCGTAAAACAAAGATGACCTAAGTTAGTGTCAAGTGAAGCACGGCCTTAGCTGGCATTTCAGTCTGGAAATGATGAGGTGTCAACAATAACAGCTAACAGAATCATACTCCCAGTGCCATTAATTTTCTCTTTTCAGTATCCTCCACATTTCCTGTTGTAAAAATGCTGGCCAAATCTTCCCTGTTGCTGACTTTTGTTTTCCTTACTGTTTTGAGAAATTCCTCCTTCCTCAGGATTTCTAAATCCATTTCACACAGTGCCAAGCCAGCAGCTCTCCCCATGATTAAAACAAAACACTTTAGTTCTAAAGAGCAGAGACCTAACCTCCCATCTCGCACAACGTGAGGCGKCCTGGCCTCCCTTTTGAGCCGATTCTGCTTGCTTGACGTACTTTCAGAAGTTCAGTAACTAGCAGTGGAGGGGTCATGTTTGCCCTCAAGTTGCTGCTTTTCATGCTTGACATGTTTTTCTACTGTCCGGTCCCTTAGCTGCAGCAGGGTCACGGGGATGGAGAAAAGGGTGGGGGTTACAGAAAGGGTATTGTATTACACAAACCCCAAAAGGCTTCGGTTACAGAATGTATATTGTCCATGCCTATTGGGCTTGCGGAGAAGTATCAAGTTCACCACATTTTCCTTTGGGGACTTTGATCCTTTCTGTTAAAAAGAAGCTGCTTAGAATTACGCTGCAGAGCAAAGAAATGAATCAGTTGTACTCACTCACCCAGCACTGAGGAATGCCAATATTTCTGTTAGCCAGCCCAATCCTAGGGAGATTTACCCAGCTGCAGAGAGGCTGGAAGGGGCTTAAGTCTATCAACACAACCACAGGCTTCCCCCGCTCTTCAGAAGGGTCCAAGCACCTTTTATGTTGCCTGGTTTTCAATGATGTGGAGCCCCTCTACACAACCCTGGAAATGTAAATAATGTCACTCTGAACATTTTTATGCTGCTTTGGCATCTCCTTTCTGTAGCTAAAGCAGCAGTAGGAACTGCCACAACATATCTTGTCTATGCCTCCTCTCCCTCCTCTCCTGTTTCTCTGGGCTATCCATGATCAGTCAGGTATTCATGTTTGTGTACTTTATCAGACAGATAAATTTATATCTGTAGGATCACCATAGCGGTTGTTCCTGTCACYAACTTTCCCATTCCACTGAGAAGAGTTGGCACGTCTCCGAGAACTGTTATTATCCCTTATGAAGTACCAGATCCCTTAACTGCCTTTTCCTRTGGGAGCCCCTATATTTGCTGCTTGGAATATATTTAAAGAGTGCATTTTTGAATGTGCATTTTTTGCATTTGCATTCATAGTGCCTTTACTCAGCAATCTTCATAAAATAATTTTTATGGCCTGATGAGCCACGATGTGCATACTAGCGTATTCTTTCCCACTGCTAAATCAGGAAGAATTTATACATAAGTCTGGCTTATTTGTAGTTTACCCAAGAGCAGAGAGACTCAAAGCCAGCAGGTACTGACGGTCCCATATTTAAGCTTTCATCCAGATCTGCACTGTAATCTTGACTGGGCCCTGGGAAGCTGCCATAACACAAATAGCAGGAATGATGGAAATTGGCTTTCCTTTTGCTGTTTAACCTGTATTTTATTATTTAATGACTGCCAGCCTAACTCCCAGTTAGTATGATACTGCAGGTCAACTCCTGATCTGAAGGTCAGATTTTTGCCAACACAACATAAAACTACATAACACAGCACAAAATGAAGTATATTGCAACACCAGCTGCAGTTTCTACTCTCGTTATGGGAGCTCAGGTGACTGGGGATGACGGTCGCACACGGCACACGCCGATGGCCACCAAGGACCCTAAGGGGACTGACCAAAGGGCTCCAACAAGCCACCACAGTGCAGGGGGCAGTGCTGCTCCCTGCAAATGGGGTCAAAAACAACCCGGAAGGCATAATGAAGCGTTAGCTGATTTTTCAAGGGGCTCTGTTTCGTTGCATTAGCAATTTCCTACAGCATTAAGCAGTTTCATGGTATGTTGTACCGTGCTGCTGCAAACGGCGTACAGTCTACCCTCAGCCCAGGCCTGCTGGACAACACGCCTCTTGAAGCATCATGCCCAGCAACGAGTAACCAAACACCAGTGCCCCTGTGCAGACTTTCCAGGGCACCAGAAGAGGTCCAGGAGGACCTGCCCTGTACTGCAGCCGCATCAGAAGCCTTGCTCCAGCCCACAGCAAGCGCTTTGCATTACAGCTCCTGAGAAAGAGCCCACATCTCTGTCAGTCACTCTCCATGTCCTGTCTAACCCATGTTCCCATCCTTCTCCTCCTCTCTCTCTTTCTCTCTCCTTTCTTTCTCCTGTCTTCCCTTCTTCCCTCCCTTTTCTCTTTAACAAATCTTCTCCTCTTCCTGTTCTTTTCACAATGAATCTATCTGGAGAAAACCAGCACATTGATCTCAGAGCATTTTAAATAACTTTGGGGTCAAGAACAGTCTTTTTAAATGGGATTGCAATATACATATTCCAATAACTATTTCCCATTTAATTTAGATCTCCACTTTTCCTTTCCAGTTGCACAAGSGGAACAAAAGATTGTTGGCCTGTCTACTGTGAGAGGAGCTGTACATTAAGTGTCCTAGGATAGTCACACTAATTTTCTCCCAAGTCAGGAAATGGGGAAAAGGCCACATGCAAGAGKAACACATCAGAAAGAGGCTAAATGATGCACAAGCTGCATGCCAGCAGCAGTGCTCTAGGCTTCTCAGACACAAGCAGTGCCACGTCAGTCACTGCATGTTAGCAGTGCCATAGTCAGAGCAGCAATGACATGTTACGGTAACACATCTGGGCTCTGCTACAGAGGGACTATACTGCACCTCTGTGGCCATGGTCACAGAGAAGATCTGCAGCTTGAGGGGAGACCAGGAGGACCAGGTGGCTATAGGGTGCTTTATCCTTCAGGTTCTTTTCTTCTGCAACCACACAATATTTCTAACAGCAGCAGCACTTTCTGCTGCTGATTGAGTCCCAGGGGTTGAGCCAGGTTGGAATCACGGTGTTTGCAGAACATTTTATGGAATTCTTCCTTGCCAATCTCACCTTTTTATTTACTATTATAATCCTAAGGTCACAGCCAGCTCACACTGGGAAAGTAAAAGAGCAAAATACTGTAAAGATCATCTGAGAAAAAGGAGAGCTTTCATTTATTACAGGGTGTTCTATCCCACTTAAATTTTCATGAATATTATAAAAAATGCAATAATATATTTGTCACTGGAATATTTCTCCTTAACTATTAAATTAGATTTCATAGCTTAAACTACATGTAGTTTTCAAAGTGAATCCCCAGAATAAAGCCCAACCAAAAAGCCCAGCACCCTCTGCACACGTTGCAAAAGATCCAGCCCATGACCTCTATGGYGGTGGGGAGGGTACCTGGCAGGAGCCGCACTAGCACCAGCCAGAGCTTTGTGCCCTAGTTCTGCCCATCCAGCGTGCCTTTAACCCAAGCGTTTTGCTGCTGCTTTTTCTYTCATTTTCTCCCTAAGATGTAGAATCTCTATACAGCTTAAGAGAACAAATTCTCTGTTTCTTCTCATCTTGTAGAAAATAACTTAACTGTAAATCTGACTAACCAAACCCAAATTTCCATTGCAGAGGATCCAAAGTCTGTATTTGCTGCTAATCTACATAAATTCTTGCAGAAGGAGCATTTTAAATAGGCAACCTATCCTTCTCAGTCCAATGAAGTTTGAGCTCAGGAATGCACTGAAAGGAATACAAAAGTGCATATATGAATGCAGAGCTGCTCGCTGGGAACAGCCGCAGAAAAAAAGCCCTGGAAAWGTCATCATATACTGTTTGTAGATACAGCTGTACCCGTATCTCTAAATTACAAATGATAATGAGGTGTAAAGATTTTATCAGATACCTAGCCTCCTTGAAAGGTCTTTGTGAGCTGGCCGGTGTAGTCTCATATTAGGTGGTAGGAATTTTGTTTTCCTTTCTAAGTGGAACATCAGATTACACAGGTCTTATTTCACTGCTGATTGCAGTCATCCACTTAACATCTTGACAGATATTCCAGCGTGGAGCGAGGCTGGTGGCGCTGCCGGTGAGGCGCACATTCATCTATCATCTGCTAACAGATCACTTGGAGGGTTCGGCCTTATGTCATTAGCTTGCCTCACTCCAGAACTTGGTGGCTTTCTTAACTCCTGCTAACTAGGTTTCTTGACAATTTTGCAGCAGAATGTTAGTGTTTGTTGCTACAAACAAAAATATCAACAGAAAACCTTGTGACTGGCTTTCTCATAGGCCAGAGCTTGAAAAACCTGGCAGTTTTCTGATGTATTTGCTGGAGAGGTACAGTGGTTTGCTGCGTTGGCCTACTTCCAGCAAGGACTCCACTGTGCAGTCTGCATGCTGCAGAGTGCTCTTCAAATGCTGCAGGCTGTTTGTTTTGCCACAGCAGCAAGACTYGTGCTGCAGTGCTGTGATGTCTATCGCAGAGCCTTCGTGCAGTGCTGCYGGAGAGCCTCCGCGGCCCCAGCACAGAAGAACACAAACTCCAAGTTAATGGGGACAGAGCCCTAGGTCCTGTGTTCGAGAGCAGTCTTGCAGCACAAGAAGGGTTACTTTGGGGTCTGACCCTGCACGGATGAATTGCGGGAAACGGCTTAGGCATGTGAATAACTCACTGCGACCAAAYGCAAACATCTTTTTTCGGTAAATCTTTTCTAGGTAGAGTTTCTTAGGTGGACTCAACAGCAGAAAGAGTTGAGCAAGTGGCTAGCAGCGCAATCCGCGTTTGTTGCTGTTGCCGAGCAGGGATGCAGCAGGAGCGTCCATTCTACTGAGCCTGGAGCGGCACTGAGGATCCGCGAGGAGATATGAATCTTGTCCGGAAAGTGAAGCAGCCCTCAAACCCAGCAGAGCTGCTAGGATGCGTGTGAAACACAAAGCCAGCGGCTGCAGTGTTCCACCTCTGTTCATCAGTGCTTTTGACACCTCGCTCCACTTCCCTTATGACTTATTTTTGTCAGCTTTTCTACTTGGTTACATTAAATGAGGAATTCTCCTGAACCTCTTTAATTTTCTTAAACTCATAAACCCCAAAGCATGTACTATTTCTGGCAGTCTCTAAGATTTATTATGCTAACTGGCCTGGTGTTTGCACCTCTGCTGAAGGACAGAAACTCTTCAGCAGTCAAGCAGTAAAGCCTTTACTTCCCAACAAATCACAGCAGAGTCTGTCTTCTACTGGACCTAAGAGGAAAACAAGGTCTCTCTCTAGCTATTTCTAAAATAGTCCTTCAGAAGAAGCAATGAATACAGAAATATGAAGCTACCTGTATATAYGGAGTAGTTACCACCCTGTCTGCCTTCATGCACTGCTCAGTGGAAGAATACATTTGCTTCTATTTGGAAAACACTCACTAAAATCATTAAAAACTATGGATGAAACCCTATAAAATAGATTTGTGTTTCCTTGTCTCAGCATACTCCATCTAATGAAGGGCATATACATCTTAATGTAAATAGATCACACTTACACAACACTATTCTAAATAAATCTGGGGCTAATGTAGTTTATGAGATACACTGAGGAGGTTAAATTGTTTCTGACTAGGTGGTTAATTAAAGGATTTATTTTGCAATTGCAGAGGACCCATAACTCATGAGTTACTGCACAATAAAAGCGTTGTAGATGTGTAAAATAACACCAGGATTAACTCCCCCAAGCCACCTAGCCCCACGCAGTTCGGATGTGCCCCTTGTTTGTGCCAACAGCCAAAATCTGATAAATTCTACCAAAATGTGGCTTTTTCTTAAAACAAACAAACAAACAAACAAAAAAAAAAGAAGAAGAAGAAGAAGAAGAAGAAGGAGAAAGAGAGAGAGAGAGAAAAGAGGATATGTCTGATGAAGTGGCTAGCTCAGAGCTTCTCCAGCTATGTCTGAAGAAGAAAATATACAGAGGATTAATTATCAGGTAAAAGTGATCTGGCACAGACAAGAGAGAAAGTCTGATAAGACTTTTTTATAATGGTTCTCATCGTGTTTCTCTGTCAAAGACTCCTGAGGATCTTTGGGCTCCGCAGTGAAGGCTACGTCAGATGACATATTGCTTTTGCATTTGGCATGGCAAGGTCTWGCACTTGTTTTACCATTTCCTCAAAGTAATCTTAATGTTTAATGGAAAGTGACAAAGAGGAAGTGCAAAAAAAATAGAACACGGATTTCCTTTTCGTTAAAACTCAGATTGTTTTGGTTCTTATTAAAAAATGATTTTCCTATATATTTAGCCCTCTAAAATCCATGCCATCCGGCTACCAGCATTAATGATGTTAGGGTGAATTATAAAGAGAAATCAAATTTTCCATAGCATTTGAACGCCATTAAAATGCCAAACAATAAACTACCAGACTGCAAATTAGATCAGTGGAAATATCAAACACATTGCGGTATAAAATCCATAATTGCATTTAGCGCTTTGGCTCCCAGGGGACAGGCTGCTAAAGATCATCACCGTGCCACATATGAGAAGCTATTGACAGAACGATAAAAATCGACAGGCTAACCAAATAAACACTGCAGGCTTCATTAAATATTCAGCAACTGAAATTTGACTATCACGCGCCTTTTCCCCACTAGCCAGGCCGCGTTGCAGCGCGGGGAYGGTCCCCGCGGCAGCAGGGCGCGCGGCAGGATGCGGTCAGTGCCGCCGGCGCCTGGCCATCAATAACCACTGCCACGCAGACAGCGCGATCCTTCTCCTGCATACGTTATTAGCGTTGGCCCCAGGAGTATCTGGCTCCAGGCCTTCAGTGGACAAGGTAATTTCTGCAAAAGTTTAGCAGTTTTCCTACGAGGGTGTGTGCATCCTGTCCCCCAGCTTGGAGCGATTTTAAGGAGCTGCGTGAATTACCCCACATACCTCACACAGGAGTGGGGTACTGTGATCCCGTGGCCGGGGTGGGCTGCCTCACGCCGGCCGAGGTGCAAAGG
>NW_028185750.1:1630428-1667981 GCF_003343005.1 Rhea americana | reverse complement strand
GCCATGTGTTTGAAGCAGTGCCGCGTGCACTGAGAGCGAGGACTGCTCTGACACGTGGGCTGGGGCAACCAGAGCACCTGGTGCACCACGCGCCAGGACGCTCCGGTTCTGCACAGCTCTGGTTGATACAGCCCAAAAGCCCGACACAAGGGGATGAGTGTCCCTGCAGAAGGGAGGGACCATTCTGAATTTTATTTACCACATTTCTTGTTGCTTTCTGGATTGAGCTGCTGTCAGGACAGGAGCGCCGTGACTCATGCAGCCGCACACAGAGGAAAGCGGAGCCACTGCAGTGTGGCAGGCGGAGGGCACATCTTCAGCTCTAGTGCCATGCAAAGCGTTCTCGGGAGAAAAACCTAAGCAAAGAAACTGCGTGCTGGGGAGTCCTGGTTCCTGCCAAAAGGACTTGCCATTAAAGGACCAAATCTGGCAAAATGGACAAGAGACAGACTCTGGGCAGAGTTTAGGTATCCCTCTTTTATTTTTTTAAACAATATATGGGCATATTTCTTAAAATTATAATGAACATATTTCAAATCCCAGAAATAATTCCCAGTGTCATCTCTAGATACCCTTTAGCCTGCTTGTATGATCACACAYGTAGACTGTCACTCTTACTGCTACAACAGGAGAAACAACAAAAAGTCTGCACATTTCCTCTCCCTGTTCCTACAGGCCTCGAGTCTGAAATTAGAGCAAATAAAATGTATAATGCATGCTCTGGAAGCACCCAATAGGGTTATAAGCAGCCATTCCCTCTTCATGGAGAAAAAGTTTATGTAAATGACTGATGACAGTGTTATTGTGTGAGGAATATCAATGGAGTAATTACAGTTACATAGCTTGCTGCTGCACTGCTGCTCTAAGCCTGTGTTAATTTTTCACACCACTCCCCTGGGAAAGATCTGAGTGTGCTCCTAAGAGCAGAGCTAATAATCGGAGCTCTGAGCCACTGCCGCTGAAACTAGCCCCAAGGTCTTTCCGAGCAGACTGCTAAACACTGACTGTCTCCCCAGAGAGAAGAGAACAGAGATAAAATGATTAAAAACTGCCAAATTGGACTGGCAATCACTTGGCTATACTGTCAGCCCAAGACAAGACAAATCTCAGTTATTTTTTCTTTTGTGAGCTGGAGAACCAGGCGAGCACAAAGCAGGGTGGCTGCAAACAGAGCAGCAGGCTGCCCACAGTTCGGGTCTTCGCGAGCACTGTGTCAATGTCTGCAGACAAATGCCACATCGGTGGCTGGATTTCATACCAAAATCAGAGAATCTGAAAAAAGCAATTTCTATTTAGGCCTTCTGAGACCTTTGTTATTATGAGCAAATCCCACTTGTTTGATTACAGAAATAATTTTAGGATTCTGCAGATCACAGACTCAATAACTATGTCTTATTCTATATGAGCAGTTCCTATAGGTTAGCTACTTCTGGTGCTGTTTGTCATAAAATTTTGGATGTATGACACAGTCTGATCACTCCTATATGGTGAAAGCCAGCACAAGGATTAAGTTATGGAACACATCTAAAACTTTGTCCAATATATGGCATCAAAAATGTACTTCTAAGAAGTCAGCTGAGAGATATATACCTTGTCTGTGAGCACTTTGAGGATATCCCAAACAAAGTACCATTTCCTACTGGGATGGAAGAAATCAAAACAGAAAAGTGTGCTGCAGTGAGCCTCCCAGCTAGCAAACACATCCCACAGGAAAGCGAGTGTGCAGTGTTGCCAAAAACCATTTCAAAAAAGCATACATCAACATTTCCTGGTGAAGGGATGCAGAAATACAACAGCCCGAGATGGTCAAGGACATCCCCATTGACYTGATGCACAACATTGTCCTCTCACGCTGGCCGCGTCTCCTGCATGTGCCCCACCGACATAAAGGGACAAAGGGCRTCAACTATCGATCTCTTCTGCCTTCCAAAGACAACGGTTTTAACATGAATCAACGACATTGTATCATGGGTGCAAGAGTCAACATTCACTTAACTGCCTATCCAAGCAATCTGGTAAGATTGAACCCTGGCAGCTGGCTGGCATAAAGTTGGGCTACACAAAGCAGTAAATCCGACAGTTTCCCAGATTTTGCAGCAGAACATCCATTGTCATGTCTACTCCCCAAATCTCATTTACAGGACAGCTACTGCTGGAGCTTTACAGGGATTAAGGTGACGATCTCAGCTCTGACTCTTTTTCCGTACAGGCTTGAACCAGGCTCCACTGCACAGGGCTGCCTGGGGACAGCACAGCCACCCCCCTCCAYGTGGCACTCGCACCTCCAGGGGTAGTGAATTGCTCCCTCTATGGGATACTTACCAGCCCCACAAAACTCTGCCCAGTCACTGTGCACAAAACCAGCCTCCTTGCATAAGCAGCAGATGAGAGAACAGGAGAAAATCATGACAGAGCTCTGCAAAGTCCCATTTATTCCCTTCCAGTTATCTACCAGTTAAAACTAGCATTTCCTGCCTGTAAACAAAGTTGTTAAGATAAGCCTCCAACCAAAATTCAGGAGTGATATGACCATATCTACAAATCCCTTTCCACTCAGCTAGGCACTCTGACATACTCACGCCCAAGTTAACTCACTTACAGGAGTCTAAATGGGCCGTACCTGCATCCTGCAAAGGTYTTAATGACTACAGCCCTCTCCTATGGTAAACGTAGGAATGGGAACACTTCAAGGTGCTGCAGCTCGGATGCAGAAGGCCAGGCCTGCCCGGCTTTGACATAGCTTTGCTGGACAGCCCCRTCTCATGTTCTCAACATAACCATAGATCTAGACAGACATCTTTCTAGATGAGTGACTTTCTACTCTGGAAACATGGGTTCTGCTTACTGGATTTGCTTAATGGATTTCCATTTCAAGCCTGAAACAAAGGATGCACTAAAACTTTAAAACTCTTACACACAAAATATTCCCTTTTTGTACACTGAATATGTAGAATCTATGTACACACAGAAGACACGAACTTATCACACACTAAGAACATTCTCACRAGCATAGTTATACTGTAAACAGAAAAACAACTTTCCACTTCAGCTGTTACAGATCCAGATGCTTTCTCTGTTCTGCAACACTCCAGACACATATGATTAAAAAGAACATACTAGGTATTACAACTATTAAACTGTTAGATACAATTTACAATGGCAATAACCCACTTGTCATTGGTCTCTGCTAAAGTTAACCAGAGGTTTGTCAGATATTTAACAGCCTGTGGAATGAACTGGTTCATTGCACAAAAGTTTGCTCAGTTATTTCTTATACTCGTAAGCGTTTCTTTCAACTTGGTTTGCTCAATGTAAGAAAAACGCAAGGCTAACTGATATGGGGCTTTCTATTTTTACTCCATTTTATACTAACTGCTCCATCTCTTTCACATTCAGAGAAACTTGGGCCCAGTAACAGATCAGCTTTTGCACAGTTGGGGACTGCAAACCTCCTGGTGGAGAGCGACAGATTGCACCAGAGCAGCACCGGAAAGTAGGGCATGCGGAGCACCCCAAACCACGCACAAGGGACTTGGATGGGGGGAAAAAGAGCCCATGCATCCCTCCTTGAGCTGCTTTGGGAGCACCCCAATGAGCCRTCCAAGCAGAAAGCGATGCCTGGCAGACCCTTCCCTGAAACAGTGCAGGGAGCTGCCCAGTCAGAGATGGGCAAGAGCATCCAGTGGTGTCCTTGTTTGGTGGGAAATTGTATAGTGTTTGGTAGAGAGATACGAAATACAATAGCTGTCAGGGCTCACTGACTGTGAGTAATGAGGTCTGAAGGATTTCGCTCGAGGATTACAGGACACAGGCTACCTGAGCGGGATGAGCTGTGCGGGCACAGCGCCTGGGGCACAGCTTGCAGCCGCCACCAGCACCATCCCACTGCCACTCCTTATCCCCAGTTTGCTCTTTCAGTGGCAAAAGCGCTGTCAGTGCCCGAACTTTTTTAAAATTATTTTTTGCTTCACTTCTCCAGGAACAAATGTGGAGGTGCAGATTTTGTCATGTTAATGACACAGGAGCACAGCCATGTTCTGCAGCATGCACGGCAGAGGCTGGGGCAGCACTAAAAACCTCTCCACAGGAAAAACACTCACAAAGCTTGCTTGCAAAGTGGGTGCCTTTGCCACCAGCCAACGGTGCATCAGGAAAACCCAGCTATCTGCCACACAAGCAGGTTCAAAGGCAGCTGCGCCGTGCCCACGATGCTGCGCGCCCTGCTTGGAGAGAGGCAGCACGCGCAGGGCGGCGAGGACAGCAGAAAGACCTCTGTGCCTTTCCAGATTCACTTATTTGCACATTTTTGCCTTTTCTGTATGCAGCGCCTCTTTCACTGGTGCGTACCTTGCAGCACGTCACCCATATTTGCCCGCAGCATAAATCCCCAGCTGCTCCCTGCTTTGCACAGCAGCTCGCCCTGCCATGCTTCTACAGCACGTGCAGAACGGCTTGAGTCTTCCGGAAAAAAAATGCCATTATTAAAATGAGTTTAGTAAACAATAATCATAGGAATAGTTAATAAGCACAGACTTTCTGTGTTAAGTAGGAAATTAGATCCACTGCCCCATTACTGTTTTGAGTGAGAAAGCAATGATGCCTTTAATTATGCATAGTCTGCTTTATTTGAACTGTGTTGGCTGTTGTGAGGGAAATAATCAATGCAAACGCCTCCTGAGGTCGCTCCTGAGGCAGACGTGAAATGAACTGAGTGAGCAGAGCAGTGCCTATAATCATATCAAGCAAATCCCCAGGTACCAGCCCTAGAATCACACATACATATGATTTATACACTCTCAACAACTCAACACTGACACCCCGAGCCATTTTAACAGCAGAGCTTGCATATTGCTTTAAGTTCTTATTTCCACATGACAAGTCAAATTTTTGATGTTGAAATGAATTCTGCACATCTTTAAAATGAATATAACCTACACGGAACTCAGTGGGAATCTTGCTTGATTATAGATCACAGAATTCAACCCATTTTTTAAAAATAGTTCCTTTTCTATGTTTTTTAAACAGAACTCCCAGAAGCAGTTCCTCAGACTAAAGATGATCTTCAGTCAACATGAAGAAGGTCAATGAGAGATGTAAGAACCAGTCTGGGGGTATTTTCTTTCAATTTCTCATTGCTATTGTATATATCCAATAAACTTCTGAATTTGTCTGCAAAGCTATCCAGCTTTTTGTTATTTTCTACAATTTTGGCTCCAAATAAACAAAAATACCTAAAATCAGTGGCAAATTGACAGCACATACATTAAAACTAAAAGGAGAGAATATAATATCTGAATAAGGCTTTGTCAGTTATGTTTTATCTCTGCAGGAAAACTTCAAGAAGCTTTTTTTTAATGTTTTGTTTTTTGATTTAAAGAATCAATTCAGCTGCTACAACTTCTAGGAAGAATTGCAATGTGCAAAATACAATCATGAAATAACTTTATTGAAGTTTCTTCCAGCTTTGTTGGGAAGGAATTCTCTCCAGAAATTGTCAAAAATTGAGCTACCCTTTGCAGGAGCTCAGTCACTCTTCAGTGCCACAGCTGTGGGATGCACTGGGATGGCCAAACCGCCACGGCCAGCCTTGCCAGAGATACAGGGCAGGTAGTGAGACACTGGCGGGACTTCGTTCTGGGGCTTCCAGAAGAGCTATCTACGTGCAGGAAAACAAAAAAAAAAAAAAAAAAAAAAAAAAAAACTGTATACTTAAAAGGCATCTGCAACTGAGACAAGGAGACCTACCATCCTCCCCCACGAGCAAGGCCRCCTGGCAGCACCGTGCTGTTGGCTCTGCCGGAGGCTTTGCACTGGCAGCGCTGCCCCAAGGCCCTGCTACCACCACACCACCCTGAGCACGCACACACTGCCAGCAGCCAGAAAGAGTCAGCTATGGATCAGGCAGGAACAAATCCTGACTGATTTACATCCACACAAACCTAATTGCTTCAGTTTGCAGCCTGTAAATCATACCTGCCACTGAAATAATCCTGCCACTCCCTTGCACACAGCCCAGGTCTATGATGGATTTGGCAACAAGACTCAGGCATCACAAGTCTTGGGTCAGCACATCTATCATTTATTGAAGATGGCACACCAGTCCTGCACAAAGCCATTTTTCACAGCTGCTTACTGCAGAAATTCTTTAGGTTAACCCTGAGGAGCCCTGAGGAACCCATCTGCTGCAGCCATGAAACCAGGATGTTGCACCTGTGACATTACCTTCATTGCCATGGCGACGGCCAATGTCCTCAGCTAGACTGAGGCCCTTCTTAAAATGCAAATTTCTGTAAAGCAGAAAGTCCTGTGAATGCTGCTCTGAATACTCATAGATTGAACCTGTGTGACCAACTGGAGCTGGGTCTCACAGGAATGGCCATTTTGGAGAAAGCCTGGCCAACGTGCTCTCTGTGGGATGATGCAGTGCAGCCTACGGGAGAGGTTTTCACCACTCCGTGCATGCATGGTGCAAGAGGCTYACCATCGCAGCAGTTGCCTACTGCTCACTGCCCATCTCCAGGGGCTGTGCTCCACTGACCAGCAGGTGTGCAAAGCAAAGAGGCTTCTGGCCTGTTACATGTTTTCCTCTGGTGACAACTTGCCTCTCCAAACAGTTTAGAAARTGCTGAACTACAAATTTTGTATAAATTCCTTTCCACCAAAAGTCTTTGTAAGCTGTCCCATGCAAGACTTTCTGCTCTGAAATACACMGTAGGAAGGTTTTTTGCTCACAGCTGAACTACCATCACATTTGTTCTGCAGAGTTTTCTGAAATCAAGTCACTGCTAGTAAAGGTACCATAACATGTTTATAAAGAAGTTCCTTAGTACATGTTGTGGACATTTGTGCACGGACATCTGCTCTCCACTCCAAGTGCAAGATTTCTGCAGGTCCTTCCTCCATCTGTTAAGGGGAGTTTGATCTTCCACAGAGACATGCACTGGCATGAACTTCACCCTAAGGAGTTAAATCAGCTTTTGCTATGGAAACTCTCATGATAAAAATAGATCCTCCTGGTCTCAAGGATTTGTACAGTGCATGATTTAAGGGGGCTTATTGAACTGTTCTCTGCAATTTGTTTTGTTGCACAGAAAAGATATTTGTCAAAAATTTCTTTCTTTCACCAAGATTCATTTGAATAGGCTCTGCTGTACTGGCCACAGTATGGGAAAATACTAGTGTCTCCTTTTCATACTGAAAAGGCAAGCTTGTACTTTAGCATTTTTGCTAAAAATAAAGAGTTGTCTGTATTGAGAGCATATGGTGATCTATAATTACTGTACAGAATCTCGCAACCTATCCCTAAGCATGTTACCATAAATCTTTAACAGTAAAGAAGTCTGAATAAAGGTATCTGGGATCATGAAGAGGTATTTCATGGGACTTCAGACTTTTCAGTTCTGCAAGCCAAACAGCTAGCTCCAAACCATGCCAAGAAATCCAACAATAGACTGTGGGCTATTATCTGCGTTTATTGCTGGATTTGACAATTTAATGCTCTTGAATCTGAAGTGCTCTAAACCTGACGCTAAAAAGATGCATTCATCACCGTGATTTCTGTGAGCTGAGCAGAATGAGTTGGCTATCAGGGAGTTTATTTTAAGATTATTTGAGTGTAGATATGCTACTGTGCTAATTGACATTTAAGAAGGCTGTTCTGGTCACCTGAATATAAACTGCAAGTTTGAAGGTACACCAAGTCATCATGGACTTGGCAGGCCTGGAGAAAGGTAACCAATGCCAGGTCTGAGTAACAGGGTGAGGCACAAGGCAGCAGCCCCAGCAGCAGCAGCCTCACCACCTGCCCAGGCAGCACAAGTGCAAGTGCCAAGGATGCGATCCTTCAGAACAGGAGGCATCATTTCCAATTCTAACTTCTCCACATAAAATGTTCCTTGTGGAAAAGTATTTTCAGCAGTTTATGAAGTGCAAGCACTAGCAGAGCAATGCTTCTCCTCATATGCAAGGCTCTGGCTCGTTTGCCAGGAGAGTTGTAACGATGGGCTTCATCAGCATGAGCGGCCCCCAAACATGGAGATGCTCCAGGAGCTCTGAACAGGCTCCTCTGCCACAGAGGAAGCTGAAATAATTCGATGTTCCTGCACCCTGTCCTCACCCCAAAACAGCATGAGGTAAGCAAGGGAGACCGCCAGGTTGCAGTGGTCCTGAGGGCCAGCCTGCAGCAACACGCCACAGCCCTTGCCTGCAGGTCCTCACTGCCTGACCGCACAGCGGGCGCCTCCACACATTCACAGTCTGCCAGGACTGGGGATCGCACAGACACACACATGTGCACACAAGCACATCTGCACATGCTCACATTTTCCAGTCCCTTAAAGAAAATAAAGAACTGCACAAACGTCATGCGTATTTTAAGCTGATACACTGGGGAATTTGCAGACCAGAAATGCCTTAACCAGAAAACTTCATATTTTCCTTGCTCTCAAAAACTCAGAAGAATTCATATACAAACGATGACAAATATTGCATTCAAAGAGCCAGTTACTCCCCAAGCAGAGGGAAGAGGGCCAGCGCGAGCCGTCAGAGCGGCTGCATGCAGCTAGCCCCTCTGCTTTGAGACCACAGGAATTGTTTATCACTGAGACTCTCCCAGGCTAATTGAAACCAGCCCTGACTTTTGAACCTGCAAGCACTAAAGAAACTTTAAGTGTTTTCTCCTACTGAGATTTGGCCTATGGGGACCGCTCATTGCTCACCCCTCAGTCATTTTCAGTTCATTTTATTTCTACCTTGAAGGAATCTTTAGTCTAAAAGATGCTTTAGCCATTCTCTGGTAAAACATTGTATTTTTAGGACAATGACATTTTGAGACTCTGTTGCCCATGTTGCACCCTTCTAAGGCTATTGATACTACCTAAGTTTGAATCTGTACTTCAACAGTCCATATGGTGAGAACATTCAGATTGTATCTTGGTGGTTTACACTTGCAACGTGTAACTTAGTGACATTAGCAACGCAAAGTGCACTCTCCCTTAGGATTTTCACAAGCTCTTGGAAACAGGAATTTGCCCAAGGAATTGGAAAGAGAACGGCCAGCTCAACCTTGAGCTGGTTTAACACATACAAAACTAAACTGCAAAACATTATGGTCTAAAGTCAGACTTCCCCAAGGGTCCATGCTGTACTAGGCAGGTATGCTGATCTGCCCTACGCATCAGCATGGAGTATCTTTTCAGTACACATCTTTATTTCAGTGCTGTGACAGGACACCAATATGTAATAGCTCTCTACAACAGAACAGGCTGTAAAAGCATGGCAACCAAAASAGACCATTGCCAACATACAGCCCAGAGCCTCCTTATAATGGGGCAGCTGGTACAGGTCACATCACCAGGGCCTGACACCACAAGCTCCCCAAAACCCCCCAGGACACTGCTCAGTGCATCACAGATTAAGTCAGGACAAGCAGGCAGGCACCAGCACATTTATCTTCTCTGCAAACATCAGTTCCAGGAGAGATTCCACAGATAAGACAAGTTCATTCAAATTCATTCATCTGAGAATAGAAACCTGAGCCAAAACTAACATACATTTTATGCTTATTTACAGACCACCAGAGACTAAAGGATTCACCAAGAAACTCACAGGTACCTCCTCTGCAGCAGCAGTGAAATGCAGAGACTCCTGTCCCACAAGGTTCCTCTGTGCTCCAGCCCAAAGCCCAGCTCTGTCCCAGGGCTCTCTCTGGTCCTGCCCACGCAGTCAGTCACACTGCAAACCAGTGTTGGTCACGTAGCAGTAAGGAAGACACTACAACCTATCGCTGCCTGACAGATGATTCATCTCATTGTAAGAGTAGTCAAATAACTACCAGCTTGCAGGCCATAAGAAATGCTCACAGCTTGATCACAAAAAAATCTCTGCATTCCCAGAGTTCAGCACATTCATCTGGCCAGAAGCTCTTGGCATCCTGAGGAGCAGTCCCATTCAAACCTCACCACTCAGCACTCCATGCAAACACTCCCTCCTGGCGGGCAGGCCTCCATTTCTAAACTTCTGGAGAGCACCATGTGATGCTCCTAATGAGGAGCTCCAGCCCTCACCTGTACCTTGTGAGAGATGAGGAGCAGCAGCTCAGCAAGAGGGCTAAAATGGTCTGTAAGTTTGTCTCCAGGATGGCCTCAAGATGCAGTGATGATAAATTGCATCTCCACTGCTAGTTCCCTTGCCTATTGGTCCCTGCAAATATCAGCTCCCTGTCCAGCATCTCCTATATGTACACATACACACATGTATACGTATATGCAGCCATGAGCTGTCTCTGTCAGAGTATATGGAATAGAATCTATGGTTTGAAAAAAGAGGCTTTCAACTTCATATGGTGCTATGTCCAGAACCCGGTGTTTCAACACTGTTGGCTTATGGACAGGCAGCCGTCAGGTCACGCCACGTGTGAATAAAGCAATGGTGATATTCACAAACAAAAGAGAAGGAAGAAGAAAGGACTCACTCACTTGTACAGTGAGCCTGTACAATGAACCTCTCTAGAAAGAAAGGACTGACCTAGACATCTCTTTTTCTGCTTCAGATGCAATATATTTTTTCTCAACCTTGCCTCTTCTGAGCACGTAGTCCAGTCCAGTTCCAGAACCTCTCCAAAGGGCCAAGAGGGCCATGCTTTTCCCACAGGAAGGACATGGGAGGGCAAGCTGCACATGACTGGTGCTAGTCTGAGTGCCTACACACAGCTAGATGCTTGAGTCTCCAAATGCTGAGATATCTAACTAGGAAGATCAGGTGAGTGAGGGGACTATGTGGAGCCCCATATGCCCAGAGCCTCAGGTGCCCTATGATGAATGCTGGAGAAGGCGCCATGCTGCAGAGAGCATAGGCCCACAGGGTAGCAGGGTTCACTGAAGAGGGGTGCACCAGCCATGCTGCGTGGGTGCACAGACACGGCTGAGACAGAGCAAGTGTGTGGACAGCCATGGTACCCCTTGCAGGCACGTGCACGGACACAGTGAGGCCTATGGCTGTCCCCGTCACCTCACCAGGGCCTCTCCCAAAGGGCTTTTGGCAATACTGCTGTGCTCCATCTTCAGCAACAGCTTCCAGAAGCTCTGCAGGCCACAGTGCCAATGCTTTCCGCACATGCCAGTACTCCCARACTGTGGGTACTCCCTCTTGATGGGATGCAGGAATGCTTAGGGGCTTTGGATCAGCTCCAGGAGCTAGAAGAGCCATGTCAGCACAGCCCTGTGCCCAGGCTGAGAAAGGAGAGGGTGCAGGAGTCAAGTTCACCTGGAAGAGGGACAGGGAGTGAAGCAACTTGAGAAATGCAGACAGAGGCTGGTTGACATTGAGCCTGCCCTGAGGAGCCTCGTGAAGACTTCTCACTCAGTATCGGGCATGATGAGCCCGGCAGGCTCACGCACGCATGGCAGTCRTTGCCTGGGACTGAAGCACCAGCAGCACATCCAGTCACCCCATGTGCGGCAGCAGTYCCGGCACAAGCACTGAGGCAATGGAAAGTCACTCCCGCTTGCACAAGGCCAGCTGATGCCATCAGCCCTTCACAGCCTCCCCCTGCTCCTCAGGAAGGGGAACGCTGGTACTCASTCTGCATCACGAACATCTGTGCCCAAGCACGTAGACACGTGCGTATGCCACCCAACGATCTTCAGCAAGCTAAAGCTTCCTCTACCAAGAGGAGGTTGCCTTGGTATGCAGAGCTGACAGCTGCACCTGTCCTGAGAAGAGGCAGGTGGAAGCTGTGACCGCTCATGCTGTTCTCCCTGCTGCAGGCAGCCGGGACGCCCAGCGTAAAACACACAGAGCRACTTTGCTGCTGGAGCCCGAGGATGTCCTCGCAGCTGCCGAGGGCTGCACAGGACACAGCGGCTGCTTCTGCAGGTCTGACGCTGACACGCGTGCAGCAGGTGACTAGGGAGCAACTACACCATGCCGTGCAGAGACGAATGCAGGGCTGAGGGCCACAAGCTCCTGGGCGAAGGAGGCGGAAACACACCTCCAGTTCTCTCCTGGCGGGAGGGCAGGCACACCGGCCAGACGCCTCCTGCCACCCGGGCGACAGCTCTCTCCTGCGCAGCGTCGGGGCAGGTCCCCTCCGCCCTGTCCGGCAGCCCTGTTCCTYCCACTGCATGGAGAAGGCTTCATCGGCGAGGTCCAAGCACAGTCTGTGTGCCCTGATGGGACTGGCAGTGGGGGCACTCACCCGGGGGGTCATGTGCCACCCTGAGCGGTGCCCGGCGTTCCTGGCGGGAGGACGCCCCACGCCCGGCTGCTGCACAGGACGAAGCACGCCCTCCTCCTCCTCCTCCTCCTCCCCRGCAGCGCTCTCCGAGGAAGTGCTGGCTGCCACCGCACTTCGTGCGAAATCCCACCTCGCCGGGGCGCGAGGCGTGCTGGTGGTGCTCCCGGCGTGCCGGCGCGGCAGCCCGCCCTGGGCGCCGGCAGCGCCGGGTGCGAGCGAGCCCGCGCGGCGCAGGACACCGCAGCGCCTGCCAGGTGCTCCCAACGGGTGCTCCCCGCGCCCGGCTTGCTTCCACGCGGCCGTTCGGCCGCAGGCAGCAGGCGGGACCCGTCCCTCTCCCAAGCGGCGCGCGGTGCGGGAAGCGCGGTTATCCCGACGTCCCGCCGGCTCCAGGGCAAGCTGTCCTCCGCCTGCCGGCCACGGCCGCCCTGTCTGGCCCCCGCCCTCCGTAAGGGAACCAAGTAAATCCCCCCGCCTTCGAAATGGAAATGCAAACCCGGTTTCCATTAATTTAGAACAACCAGACGCTTTAATTATAGCCGTTAAAAGCTGCTCTGAATTTATACTTAGTAACATCATCTTTATTAGGGCCTGATAGAGTTCACACTCATCTGGCAGCCATTTCTGGAAGGTCTGCACCAGACAGAGTGGCATAAACTTCACACGGGTTTTGCCTTGAGTGAAAGTATTGTAGATTTACATTGACGTGAGACAAAAATTCGGCTATAAAATGTGAAATTATGAATCTAATCTCTACAAAGTCCCAGCATAACACAAACCAAATTCAAACACCAGACCTAAAATATTTTCTTTTGAAAATTCTTGCATTTTTTAAGCTCAAATTCATTGCAGTCCATGTGGCTCTAGCTGGCAGCCAGCTTAGTACTGCTCCCTACTGTCAGTACTAAAACAAACAGAAATTTACAGCCTTTTCTCCTTCTAGAATTGTCACAGAGCAAATTACTCAAAACAAATAACGTATCTGTTGATTTACACCCTTCCTGCAGGTCAGAGAGTTCTCAGTTTATTCACTATGGGCACGCATAGCACACGTATCTCTTTGTAACCTCTCTTCCCTATAAAACTTTTCTATATTGTTTTCTTGCACATCTTCTGTATTCTCACCCCAACATTTGCCCTGTGTTTATTATCTAGCTAAGTTACAGCATGCTGCATCCATACCTTGCTCTGTACAACTTCTGCTCCTAGTCATCATGGCATCACTGAACACACACTGTAAAATTCGTTCTGAAGAATAAAGAAGAGTTAATTTATTTTGTTTGTTTTTCACAAACATTTGTACAAGTTTATTGCCAGGTCTGTTCAGAGACGAGATGCAAAGCCATAAAAAACAGCTTTAAAATAAAAAGTCGAGGGAAACATTTCTCACCATCCTCGACCCAGAGCAAACAGCGAATGGGACACTAATGCCCCCCCAYGATGGGTGCTGAACAACATCACCGCCTCTGCTCACCTGCTGTCTTGAGCGGCAAATCCTTTACTTTTCTGGAAGAATAGCAAAAGTGAGAGAAAAAGAGAGAGATACAACAGAAGCAAAGGTGATGTGCCATGGTGCAATGGCCAAAGAATTACACTCACAACTTCCTGCTGAAAATCACAATACGAGAAGAAACACAGATTTTTTCAGAGAGGAATATTCAGTTATTTCCTACTTCTTGGTGCAACAACTGGCTGAATGTTGCACTGTCCTGAAAGTGCAGTCACTTTTGCTTATCAGCTAATATTAATGATACATCTTTTTGGTGGGAAATGTAGGATCCAGATTTTTTTTCCCCCGACAAGCAACTATGGTGTTTCAACAGTGTCTCGGACTCCAGGTTCCTCTCTGGTCATCCTGGCAGGAATGCTACCATATATAAAGCACAGGACAGCACCGATTCAGAACAGAAACTGACCTCTAATTGATAGTCCTGCTTTTTTACGGTGTATTAGTTCATAAAAGATTCTGCAGATCCACCTAAAGCTCTTTCCTCTCTGCATTTCCTCATGATGCAATTCATTGAAGTTTCAGGATGGCCTTTATTACAGCATGTGCTGAGGCTTCAAATGTGAAGCAACAGTTTGAAAGGCAGCATCTGTCTCCACAGGCAGGAAAACCCTTTTGTTAGCACATTGAACCGCTGCACATAGAAAGAGGTTCAGTTCGAGCCATAAACTCTTGATCTTCCCTAGAAAGTCTCTACTTTCACTTATCAGCCTGACATCTCACAGTGGGGCCACCTGAGCAGACCACGGGGCTGGCTCCAGGGCTCGCAGACTGGAACCAGACCTTGGAGGGAGCACGGGCGGACGGAGGTGGCCAGCTCCCCGGGACCCTCCAGCACAGTTCAAAGTGACATGTTTCAAACAGTCCTCTCCTCCGTACCCCATCGCCTTCAAAGCACACACAGCTTTATTGCCTGGAGCATGTCAAGTATTCATCCAGGGATGCACGGCAGTTGCTCTTAGCTGAGGACAGAGTGCAACTTTGCAGATACATTAGCATCCTGCACTCCTCTCTGATTTTTGTAAAAGGAGTTTAAAGCTGACTCCGTTGTTCTTATCCATTCTTTGACTTTAACCCTCCGACTTCTGCCTTATCTTTGCATGTGCTGAGTCAGAGCTCACACACAAGTAATTTTAAGCAGAAATACAGCAACTCAGAAAATAAAAAAGGAAAGAAAAGCTCCCCAGCAATTGGATTCTGCAGCATAAGACCAAACTTCTCTGAATGAGAAAATGAGTTAACCCATAAGTAGGGGGTTTCCCCAAAGAAACTGAATAATTTATGGAAAGTCCTGACATGTTTAGTCCAGTTACGCCTTTGTACAATATTAGACTGTGACTTCACAGCATTGGAAGACAAAAATAAAAATCAGTTATTGTGAAGCTGACGGAGTAGGAGCTCCAGAAACTGCTAAACTTAGTGCATTTTCCTAAATTGCTATTTTATAAAAGGAAAAGGAAAACATTCCTGGCTGTGTGCAATGTGTGCTGAAGTCACAGGATCCCACTTGTAACAACTTTCCTTCCCCTTGTCACAGCTGAAATTAACTGCACTCACAAGGAGGCAAATGAACAGAACCAGAGCACTCCGCCAAAGCCATTTAGCAATTTGTTACCAAAATTATTCACTGAGCAAAGACCTTCCTCGCCAATGGTCAAAAGGAGTAATTCTAAATCTGAATAAACAAGCTTTCTAAATTGATAAAAGGAATAATGCAGTGCACATTTTGCAGAGAGCTGTAAGAAAACAACTRTCCTTAAACAAAGAGAGGGTGCTTCTTTCTGTGTGAAGATAGCGACACTGTTTATCTAATGGTTGGAAAGTTTACAAGAAAACAGCAAACTTCGTGCTGTGGTTGTTGAACTGAAGTAGTACTTTACTAGAACCAGGTTTTTTCAGTAATTTTGCGGTTGTAACAACTATTTTCTTTACATACTGCTATAGAAAAGGGACTCTTTTTAACTTAATTGAAGACACTATCAAGAGTAAATATACTGGGGCTTTTAATAAAAACAGTATGAGGAGAACATTCAAAGCTAAATAATCAGAAGCAATTTGTGTTCATGAGCAGAATGATGTGTCATTTTTTTTTCCCTTGCAACGCTCTGTACTGGATCAGTTTTGAGACTGTGGCAAACTTTAAACCTATCTTAAAATAATGAACAGCAGTGAGGGTTGAAGATAGTTTGAAAAATACGCTGGAAAGAGAAAACATATGCCACAGAGTGTGGTGCAAAAGTCATATTTCATGCATGACTTTCGAGAATGTTAATAAGGATTAGAACCATACTTCACCAGAATAACAATCAGTCAAAGAAGTGTAATTAATTTTTCTTTAGATCTCTGTTAGACAAAAATACAGGAGAGAGAGCATTGTTGCCTACAGATTTCACTCTTGCTAAGAAATACAGCTCTTAAATACACATCCTAATTGTACAGCGTAACTGGAGTGTAGTACATGACTCATTTGCTTTATAGTTGTTGGTTTTATAATATTATGAATCCAAAAATATTTTAAACTTCAATTTTTTGCTTTGGCTAATAAATATGATTAAGATAATACATCCAAAAACATATGTAAGCTGTGTATGTGGGACATATGGGAAGCAGATGTGTTCTTAATTTACATATGACCTAAAAAAATCAGCTGATTACCAGAGATGGTACGTTGTGAAGCTGTTTTGGGTTCAGAAGTATTGCTGCTAGCTCAGCACCATTTTAAAGTAGGCAGTTTGCTTCTCTTGTGCCTGAAACCCCAACCGCGATGCTGCAGAGAGAATCTATCCCTGGAACAGCGTCGTTTGGCTTCGCACAGATCAGCCCAGAAATGGAAAACCAAGATCATTTGTTTCTAAATACAATTGTTATTGAAAACTTTTCTTTAATAYTTTAAGTGTATGTTCCAGCACATATTTACGAAGCTCGAGTTGCACCCTGCCTAACGCTCTTTCAGCCGTAGCGGCAATAAAGGCCGAGCTCGGTTTCTGATACAAGCCCAATACTGAGCTCCACAAGCAAAAGGCAAAGTTGTATCAGTTTCGCTGGTGAGAAATCACAATTCCTTTTCCAAAATCAAAACAGCTCAGGCAAGAGTTTTCGTAATTATAACCCCTCAAGGTAGAGGTTCTCTAGAGAACGTTCTCTCTCTCTCTCTCTCTCTCTCTCTCTTTTTTTTTTTTTTTTTTTTTTTTTTTTTTTAACTATGACTGATAAGAAAACAATAACTTCACACTGCATATAAAAGGCTTTGCTTACGAGGCTCCTTTGGTGGAGTATACAACCAAGGAGCAAATAAGCATGTTATTTAGTACCACCAGAAGAAGCCAAAGTTGGGCTGCAAAGTGGGACACCACAGAAATACAGGATTCTTAAWTTTTTGTAAAAGGAAAGAATCATTTTCTAGCCTTCTCCTGAGAAGAGGTGGTTCAAAAAATCACAGGAGAGGAGAGAGCATCAGAGGGACAAGATAGTTGTTTCAAAACATACAGGTAATTGAACAAAACATTTGTAAATAAAGATACAGTTTTTTTTTAGGCAGACATTTGTCACAGCTAGGAAATTCTGCCTCTGCTGCCAGGCTGCAGCTGGCAGCATCCCCGGGAAGGGCTCCAGCCTGCATCCCCGCACCGCGATGCCGGCACATAGAGCAGCTGCTGCCCAGGACCTCTTGGGGCTTGTGGCTTGGCATGACCTATCGCAGCCCGGTACAACCCATCATGGCCCAGTGCAGCCCGTCAGGGCCCGTTGCGGCCCATCGCATCCCACTGCAGCTCATTGCAGTCCACCACAGCCTGTCAAGACCTACCACAGCCCATCACATCCCACTGCAGCCCATCACAGCCCATCGAGACCCATCACAGCCCATTGCCCCGAGGGCTGGACCGCGCAGTCACCCTGGCCCTGGGCTCAGTCAGGGCTGGTGGAGGACAGCGGGTGGCACTTGTTGGCTGGCTCGGTGACACATCTCCTTGGTCACACTCTGCAGGCCCAGGCAGTGAAGACCTTGCATGGCCACTGCACTCCCCCAAGCCAACAGCCCCATTTTTCTTCTTCTTCTTTTTTTTTTTTAAGCAGTTTTCCCCAAGTGGGACGCAGCAGCCCAGCTGCTGTCCCACTGCTCGTACTGTGTGCACGGTGCTGGTACACCTCCGTCCTGGTGCCACGCTGGCCATGGCAGCTCCACACCCGCAGATCAGGGCAGCTCTCAGAGCTCCCAGCGCTGGGCTCCGGACTGTCCCGTCAGTTGCTCCTTGTCCCTCCCGCCCAGGGATGCAGGGACACACCCCTTCGGCACGGGCACTGGGAAGAGAGGGCCAGGGTGGCAGGCAGCACAGATGAGCTGCTGGTTAGGATCCTCCTCCTTCTTCCTCCCCCCCCACCCCAAGCATTTTCCATCCCGTGTCCCAGAATCCAGCCTCTTCCCAGGAAATCTCTGTTTATACCAGACGGGGCAATGGGACATGCAGTTATTGCTGGACTCTTGTCCACAACACACAGCTGCGTCAGCTCTGCTCCTGGTGCAGGCAGCGCTCTGCCACGGCTGCATGTTGGGGGCATTTTCTCATCCTCATCAGACACCTTGTGATCTGAAACATCTGCATTGTCTTACGCTGGCCATCAAGACGCGCTGTCCCTCTGCACTCCAAATGTTTCCCTTCGCCGCTGCCCGATGCCTCCCTGGGTCACAGGCCCTCGCACACAAATCATCTCAGCCTGGGGAGGGGGCTGAGGGAAAGGCAGAAGGCTCTGAAATTCAATCCCCCAAAGTTTTTTCTTTCTTTTTTTCCCCCTCTCTTTGGTCCAAACAAAAGTTATTTTTCCGTCGATGGGCCCGTGTCAGCATCAGCTGCTGCTAGTGCAGAGCACCCCTGGCTCCCGCGGCCGGCCCGCGTGCTCGGAGCGGGGCAGGACGCGTCCAGCGGACCTGACGTGCCGCTGGAGAAAGGCTCGCGGCACGTCCCCGAGCGTAAGGTTTGGCCGTCGCTGAACGAGGCAGAACACGCTGCATTGCCTGGCTCCTAATGAAACAGACCTGCAAGTTTGTACTATACGATATCCTGCCTGGGACTCTATTTTTAACTGAGTTATTGCCTTTTACACACAAATAGGAGCAGTGAAGAGCCCCCAAGTTTCAAATGTTAAACCCACGAGATTAACAGGCTCCCAGATTGTTTTTGGAAGTMATTTTCTCTGAAAGACTCACAGGCTCTTATTGGATTGGTTTGGTTTGCATTTAACATTTCTGGTATGTTAAAATACAGTACTGTTTTTGCATTTGAGTTAGGATTTCTTTAAGAAATCTGATGTTTTCAGGGCTATTTACAGTTTTCCAAAACCTTGTCCCCAGTCACACTCACACACACGTTGTCTGCCACAATTCAGCTATTAATTAACTGACCTTAAAATCTACAGATCTTTTATAGATGCCCCTTCACCAGCCTTGTGGATCATCTAGGTCTTCAAAACTGTTTTCAGTTCACTTTATCCAGTCCTGTCCTTACTATAGAGGCTGCAGCCAAACTGGAAGTAATTTGGGGACTGAGATTCGAGCAGAACTGCAGCCTARAGAAAACGTGCTCTGCTGAGGGAAAGCACCACGACCCAGTGGATTTGTTCACCTGCTTGCGTTTGTCAGAGCACCATAGCGTGGATTTCCACGTGTTTACACTACGTGACTGCAGCCACTAGCGTTTAGGGTGGAACAAGCAAACCCCGGGATGTGGCAGCTAATGCACGCACCAGACACGAGAGTTTTCCCACACGGATGCCCAGGGCTGGGAAACCAGGTCCCAGGGTCAAGGGCACTGGACAGGCCCCACCTGGCAGCACCCCGGGCACATCGCTTCGAGGAGGGCATGGATACCTGCTGAGGMGCGCGCCACGGGAGACGAAACACCTTCTGCAGACCAGACATGTGCTCGCACCGGGAGGAGCACCAGGTCGCCAGGAGCCTGAGCGGGGGGCGGGGAGGGGAAAGGGGAATTCCTGAAAGACAATTTCTTAAAACATTTAATTAKCACTGACTTCTAACATGAAAATTACTAAAAGAAAAATGCATAAAAATGAAAAATACAGAGGAGCTGAACACACCTTCTGAAACTAGGACTGGTGAGTAGAGCCGATTAAGTTAGCTTGCCGAAAATTACTTTGAGGAAGTTTTAAGCAATATTGCCACCAATAATGCCAGCCTGGATAAAAGGAAAAAATCTTAAAATGTTCCCCTTCCTGTGTTTTTGATTACAGCTTGAAAAAAATATTAGCATGAGAAAAAAATAATTAGTCTATCTCCCAGAACAGAGMATTCTTTCACAATTGTCCAGGCTTCTGTTCCGAAAATCAGAGCAACCAGTATAAACTTCACAAATCCACTGAGGAGGCAACTCTTCAAATACCTGTGGTTTCCCACATTTTCCAAGAAAAATAAAAAGATTTATAGTTTCTCATGTTAAATCTGAGAGGCTAAACTTTGAGAGACATACTTGCCCACCTGCTGCATGTGTATTAGTTCTAGCTGAAGAGAAGTCAATAAAAATGGAGAAAGAAGAATTTGCAGGGCTGGTTAAAGTAATAAGATTTGTTTCAGAGCATCTGATCTTTAGACTAACAGACTTCCAAACAGTTGGACAAGTAAATAAAGCACCGCAGGGAACCGCTAGTTGAAATAGGTTACTGCAGGGATACGCACAAAGGAATTCCTGCAACTAAGAAAGGGCTGGAGCTATGAAACTATAATACCAACTATTGGGATGAATGGTTGACTTCTACAACACTTAAGAGCTAATTCTATAGGTATCCAGTGTTTGAGGACTACCTAAAGTTTTGTTCTGAGCTTCGGAAAATATTAAATCCATTAATAATTACCACTGAACAACAACAATATTTTGCACTTCATGGTGATCCTATGCTTCCGCAAAAACGGTTTTAGTTTCACTTGTTCCACTTTATGGATGGAAGCTTTGAAAAAAAATAGTTATGCATCTCACTACATAGAGTAAGAGACATGAAGTAAAAGGAAATATCTGCTTTAAAAAAATCTTATTTTCTTTAGGGAAATAAAACCAAAAAAAAAATCAAACAAAAGCAGTTAACCTACGAATCCTTCGATCCCCTCCCTGGGACTTCTCCGCACCACATAGTCAGCTTCCCCTGGATGGAAGTAGGACAGCAAATGCAAGTTATTTACAGCCGTGCAAAAATATACAAAACCCACAGCTTCCAGCACTCAGGAGCGGGCATGCGCATACAGTAGGGAGCAGCTTTCTGCTCTAGCAGAGCAAAGTGCGGACCACGAACAAAGCGGGAGATGTCCCATGTTCATCCAGCTCCCAGGGGGTGGAGGTGACACTGTTGTAAGGTGCCATCTGATCAGGACTTCTTTTCTGTGCTTGACATGAATAAGGGGATTAGGATGGCAAGTTTCCGTGAGCTCTCTCCATCGGACAAAAGGCCCCGAGGTTTAGTGTCACACTGCCTGATAAAAGTACAGGAGGCTGTCAATCAGGGGCTTCTAGGTACTTGTGTTGGTGACATAATCTTATTAGAAAATAAACCAGCAAAATCCTTTTCATGATGAAAAGTTACATTTAATTGCTCCTTTGCTTTTCTTTTCTTTCTCTTGTTCATTTGTCCATTTAACTTTGTTAACGTTAGCTATTACAGCAGCATAACGGCACAAAGATGCAAGCTGTCCAAACCGTGCCTATGCTCATAATGAATAAATGACTTAGATGCTGAAGGACAGTTGCATCTGTGCAGAAAAAGAGTCACTTGTGATCTTTTAAACAGAGGGTCAAAAGAGTTACTGAATTAATTAGCAGGCGTTGTCATGCACAAGGATAAAGTTAAATGTTATGTCAGCTGTTTTAATGCATAAGTAACCTGACAAAAAGAYGAAAAAATTGCCAAGCTCAGTCGCTGTGTAACAAACAAAGGGGGGATTTTTAATATCCTGTTAAGGGAGCAAATCCATATTAGCCCCACAAATGTGATTGTTTCACTTCCGGCTAATTTCAGGTTTGTTTCTTTYCCGTTTCACAAAAGGGCCGCTGACGCTGACGGCAGGATCTGCCACACGCTGCCTCGGAGCGAACAGAGAGAAACCTGCCCGGAGCCGGCGGCTCTGCAGCGCCCGCTTCCCGCTGCGGTGCCCGGGGAGGCGGCACGACCCCTGGCTCCGGCGGGATGCGGCCGGGCGACCGCGGGAGCCCCGGGGAGCGCGCGGCTCCCACGCCGCGGAGGCTTGGGAAGGAGGGAGCGAGGTTGGCACCAGGCTGCGCCCCAGGCAGAGGAGCGTGTCGGCGGACACGGACACCCAGGCAAGAGCAGCCCTGCACTGGTGCCCGGGACGTCCTCCAGCAGGACGCTGCGCTTGCGGGCGCAGGGTGCCGCGGCAAGCGCCCCGCACACACTTGCGCACACGCACACAGGCACAGACACACACACGTGCACAAACACTCGCGTGCCCAGCCGGAGCACGTCCACACGCGCCCACGCRGAGCAGCGGCACGGCCTCGGCCAGGCCCCCAGGCGAGGGGGCTGGTCAGCCTCTGTGCACCGTCCTCGCTCCATTCTCGAGCCCRAACGTAGATTGGCACGGGCAAGCCGGGGCGATGGGCTCCGCTTGCTGCCGTTGGCACCCCAAGACGCCCGCGGCGCCGAGGACGGCTCTGTCCACGCGGGATCGGCCACCGTGGGGCGGCAGCGATGCCCCAGCGATGCCAGAAGCAACAGACTGGCAGGAAGCTGTGAAAACGTTTAAATCTATATTCCCAAATATTTTCACTTTGGGAAAGAATGTTTGGATTCAGTCTTGTTTCTAGAGGATGGATCCAACAAAGGCTGAATTTAAGATCAAAAAATCTGTCCTGCAGAAATCAGAATGGACATAAAACTAGCCAAGCCTCTGTCATTAACAGAGAGGAGCTGCTCAGGTGACAGTGGCTGAGACTGTCCCAGAAAACGCCCCAGGGGAGTGAATTAGCATCTGCCCTGCAGTTTCGTTTCCCTAAGGCCCCCAGCGCTCCAGCTAGTTGGTTTGGTACTGTTACCTTGAAAATAGCTACTGAAGAGASTTGCTAAGGTGAGTAAAATCAACCACCATGTTAACGCAGGATCACAGCCCAAGCTAGCAGCTATGCTTCCCAAAATATGTATTTTTTAAATCATCATAACTGCTGCAATTAATAAGTTACAAACATGTATTCTGAGTAAACTACTAGTGCCATTTAGTGGCATGGAGTTCCACTAAAGTAAGTTTTACACCAAGTACCTGAGTGCACACATTATCCAAATAACTTAGCTCCACAAATGTGAAATGTTTAAAGAAAAAATGAATTCCATTCATTTTGCACATACTGTTCCATATTTTATCCAAGTGCCTATCTGACTGTGAACAAACTACCAGTTTAAAAAACCTGAAATGTTTTAAGAAATAAAATGTGTAACTCTTTCCCTTAACTCAGATTTTCTTAGAGAAAACAAATCTTTAAAAGTTATTGAAAATAAACACATTATCATGTAAGGACTAATAAGAAGTAMTGACAAGCGTTCTAATCTACTTGCTTAATAAAAATGTGGATACAATATCATAAGAGAGCAAGAGCAGACTGGCTGATAGCAGAACAGTTGATATATATGATTTTAGATGGGTTAAATCATCAGTAGTTGGTAACTCAGTGAAAGGACAATCATTAGATTACCATGTTGCTGATCCCACATCCCTTAACAGTCCACACATGCTTTACCAGTGGAAATCAAACTCCAGCTTCAAGAAYATAATTTCAGAACATTTTAAGTTACTCTATAAACTTTATTTTTCATATTTCTTTTTGAGAAAAATTCCAGTTAATTTACCTGAATTACTATTTTCTCTCAAAACAACACTTTCTGTATTATACATGTTTACAAAACCTTTATTATGTTTTCAAATATTTAATCACACCCAAGAAATATACTCTAAACCTGCAGGTTCTGTGTTCGACTCTGGAAACTCCCATCACTAAATTGATAAAAACAGTAAAAAATATTTGCTTACAGGTTACCTGCTGCAAATCCAAATTTCCACTGAATTTCTTCTGAAATTAGCACAACACATGGAACAAAATTAGACCCAAGCTCAGCTCTTGGCTCGGGCAGCTGTACTAGTCATCGCCCTCTGCCAGGATGCACCTACCAGGCTCATCAGTGAGGCAGAACTGTTACAAACCAGAGCGTAAGAGACTTCCAAACAGCAATGAGAAGAGAACAATGGGTGAGCAAAACACAAAAAAATATTTTTACTTATCAAACTTACTCAAATCCAAGAAGCCATTAGGAAGTGCTGTCAACTACCCCTTGAAATTTAAAAAAGTAGCCATTCAAAGCACAGTAGGCCCTTATAAACAGTTAATCCACGCAGCTGCAGTAGTTAAAGCAAACACACTACCCTTCACTGCCCCATCAATTACACCTTCCCAGAAAAAATTACACAAACTTTGTAGGATTTTTCAGAGAGAAGATGGATTCTTTTGGAGACTTGAGGTCAAGACTGGGCTGTTTAAAGTATATTATTAACAAATAAACATTTATTGCAAAAAAACTCTATAGGCCTTTGGGGAGGAAAACAGTGTTATTTTTGGCATCAAATGACACAAGCCATTTATGACATGAATGGCTATCACCAACAGACTGATGAAATGGCAAATGTCTCCCACTTAACTTCCCCTGGCTTCCTGAATAAACTTTTTCAAACTCTTTTGCTTCTGAAATGGCAATAAACTCCGTGTAATTTTGGTTTTCTCTCTGTTCTAGTTATTTCAAGATCCGTAGCTGGAAAGGGTTGAAGGTACTTCCAGATGGAAGCTGAAGACTCCCCAAAGACTAGTGGGGCGATGAAAATCACATTGTTAGGATCCGGGCTAGGTACTGCCCTTGTTTATGTGTCTTCCTGCTTGAGTGACAACTCGCAACTGGCTTTCAAATGGTGGGTGAATAAGCTGAGGTTTAATTGTGGCATCCAACAAATTGAACGTTATAGCTCTTTTCATTGAATATATCCGCTCTGTTCTCAGACAAACCCATGCCAAAATATGAGCTGAATTTTTAAGTAAAAAAAAAAAAAAAAAAAGCCACAAATGGAACAGGCTTCAATTACGCCAGACGACCAGCATTCGCAGGACACGCAGGAAATGAAGACAGCAGCCTGCCGAGGGCTCGCTCTGCAGCCTTGCTGCCGGCCAGCGCAGGGACGCAGCAGCTGCGGCGCTGCTGATGCCGCTGCGTGGGACAGCCGCCCGGCTCCAGGGCAGCCGCGGGCGCCAGCGCTGCCTCCAGCAAGACAGTCCTCGTCCCCYGTCCCGCGGACGGTCTCAGCTGCGTGGGGAAGGAGAGCCAGGCAGGGCGGCAGCCGAGCCGGCCGGGGCTCCTCCCCAGGTAGTTGCCCTGGGATCTCTGGGGATGCTCCCACGTGAAATTAATGCAGGCGCCATCGAGGCTCATTTATTCCACACCCACAAAACCATGCTGGGAACTGGTGTGGGCAGCGAGGCCGYGGCAGCACCGGGCTCGCCGGAGCTGCACCGCCACGCAAGGGCGGCGGCCGCTGCCGCCTGGGTGCGGGGCCATGGAGGAAGAGCTGCGGTGCAACGCCTTGCGCGCCTCGCTAGTGGACTACCTATGACCTGCAAAGCTTTCCCCTCCTCTGAGCTGCATCGCCACTCGTTGCGTGCTCCGACCAGGCTCGAAGCCATGACACCAAGYAGCAACACCCTCCTTGTGACACGTCACGGTCCACTTATTCCCTCAAGTCATTTTACTTCATCTGTAATTTTGCAATGTTTCATACATTGCTTTAAATAATAACCTGTCTTTTGTACTACAAATGCTCCCGTCTTTGCCTCCCTTTTGTAAAAAAACCCCAAGTGCTGCTGTGCTTTTTACAAACACACTGACAAACCAAAATACACACACAGGACATGGTGCAAACATCAGTGCTCACGCCAGCACCAGAATCAGCACAGCAGCACGTGGCCACCACAGTGCTACTGCCACTCGTTCACAACGTTCAAAGGACAGCCTTGCAGGCCAGGAAAATGCTGATAAATGCAGTAACGAGTAAACAATTCCTTATATACATGTGTAAATAAAAGCAAGGAAGCATCCGGACTTCACAAGTGAATCCTTCAGAGAGTACGCAGTCCCCAGGGCAAAGCGACACGTAGGAGCGCGGGGGCTGTGGCTTTCCCGGCCTCAGGGGACACGGGCGAGCGGGCGCTCCGCCGGCCCTCGGCCGTCCTTCCGACTCTCCCACCCCGCGGAGGCGGCAGCAGCCGGCCACGCTCCGCCGCATGCGCTTCCCCGTGGGACGGTGGCCCYGACGCAAGCCCTGGAGCTCCCGCACTTCTGCCTGCCCAGCAGCACATGCAAATTCTGCGCGCAGGATGGTTTGGGGGCTTTCTCCCTCTTTGTCTGCTCTCGTTTGCTGCCTCTCACCGAGCCTTCCTTAATCGCTTTCTATTACTGTTACAAAGTAGAGAGTTTAAGAATCAAAATGCAAAAGCTAAAAAAAAAATCATTAAAAATATGAAAAGGCATATATTCTCCTGATAGCTGGGTCTCCTGTTTGCATGTAATAAAGAACAGACTTTGACATGCAATGAAACTAATAACAACAGAATCACTCCAGATTTTTTCTTCTAAGATTTCAAGAGATTTACATGCAGTACACAAAACTGGTGCATGGGACTTCGGACACACTGGCTTTGCACCGACCTCTGCACAGAGGAAGATTTTGCTCTCTTCCTTTCTTTTCTTTCTTTCCTTCTTTCTTTTYTTTTCTCTCTCTCTCTTTCTCCCTCTTCTTTCTCCACTCTGGACTCTAATTACTAAGTATAAGAAGCTGACTGTGAAGGAGTGAAAATAAAATACCTGTATTTCCCCAGGGCAGTCACAAGCACAGCGAACCAAGTGGCTCCCGAAGGACCACAGAGCCGTTGCAGCGTGAGCAGCACGTGCTTGTTTGCTTCACAAGGTGTAATGAAGGAAAAGGATTTCAGACACCTGCCTGCAGGTACCAGCGCTCCACAGGGCCCCATCCCGTGCTCCTTGCTGGCTCAGCGCGAGTGGGAACYGACCCACGGGGTATGGCTCCACATGTGCAGCTTTACTGCCACCAGATGAAGCCCATGACAGGATCCAACTGAAAAGACAACTCAACATGCTAAATTGCAACTTGCGTTTTGGGCGGTTCGGCCCGTGAGGAGCCCTGTCCCTGTGCACGCAGAGAACAGCTCCGCGGAGTTCTCTCTAGATGTTCACTRTCTTGCAAGCAAATTGACCTTGCATGACACCACAAGCCACAGCATGCCAGGGAAACTGGCTTCAATGGCATCACTCATGGGAGCCGTGTGAGCGAGGATTTGCCGGCTCAGGCCCTAACCGGGGCCAATGAGCTGGCAGCGGCGTGGCCGGCGCGGGGAGGGTTTCCTAGGCTGGTGACTGCTATATAAGGAATGTGCTGCTAACCTCAGGGGGAATTCGCTGCGCACTGGGCAGCTGGAGATTGCTTGCTAAAGTTGTTAAAGATAGTCCTGACTCAAGCCTGCATGTGCACACAAACCTTCATGGAGAGCCAGCTCCGTCGGCAAACCAAGTCTGCTAAGGCACCGGGGGTGCAGGGGCAGGAATCACCTCTTCCTTCGCGGAGAGTCAGGAACACACACCTCCTACGGACCGGGCAGACCCACCCCCGCGGCTACCTGCGAGAGCACATCCCACGGCGAGCACCGGTCTCGCTGCCCCACGCCAGCCCCACTCGCCTGCCAGGTCGCGGAAGAGCTGGCCTCTGGCTCCCGCTGGCTCCCGCACGGATCCCGCACGGCTCCCGCACGGCTCCCGCACGCTACCGACACTCCGACCGTGTCATGGGGCTGGCGAGGAGGAGGCAGTGGGTGATCCTGGTCCCCAGCTGCCGGCGGGAGCAAACCTGGTGGAAACGGGCTGCGGCGGCAGCAGGACCCTGGGCAGCCGYAGCCGCAGCCGTCCCTGCCCGCGAGGCTGCTCCCTGCTCCCCGGCCTCCTGGGCCTCCCGCGGCTCCCAGCCTCACCTCCGCGGCCACGAGCTGGGGAAACCTCCAGCGAGATCCACCAGCCGCTGCCTGGCCAAGCTCCGCCGCAGGACTGAGGGCACTGAACAAGTAACRCGATAATCAAGAGCTGTTGGATGAGCTTAACATAGGTCACTGACTACAGAGAAATGTTTGCAGAAGAACCCGAATAGCTGTGGATAAGGCTGCGGCCACTCTGTCACGCACAGCTGTACTTTACTGTACCAAAGTTTTCCCCAAACTGAAGGTAGTTGCCTCTGCTGTGGTCGTTCCATTTGTTTTGTTTTGGGTTTCCTGTCTTTTGTGATTCACTTAGTTTCACCATATCCAACATTGCTTTACTGTGATTTCTAATAAACCTGTTTCCTTGTACAACATAAAATTAAGTATTTGCCTTCCTTCACGTGCATTATCTAAAGAAACCTCAGCAAACACACAACCCCCCCCATAAAATTGGATTAAAATTGTGACACAAGAGAGGGAGCTAGAAATCACAGAAGCTGCTTCCAATGGGGAGCTGCAGGAACAGACTGCATCAAGTGACAGAAAAATGCTAGCTGCAGGCGAGCTGATTATGTCAAAGGATAGGATCCCACAGGCTGAAAACCACTGTTCTGTGGAGGGGATGCTAATGAGAAGGGTAACCCTCCTCGCTAACGAGTTTTGGCAGGAGCCGCGCTGCAGCCTGCGGGTCGGGGAGCCAGCGCTGCCGCGGGCGGGCGGGCAGGTGGGCGGGCAGCAGCGCCCCGCTGCCCGGAGCCGGCCCGGGAGCCGCGCTGGGCCACCTCGCACCGCTGGCGGTCACGCACACGCCTCGCACCAAACGCGCCTTCTCGCTGACATACAAGGACGGCGACGTTTTGCTCAGTCTGCAAGAACAGCGAGTAACCACTGGATGCACTAAAAGATGCTTCAAAGGAATATTAATTTTCTTTTTGCAAATTCAAATTTGCTTGCTTGCTATCATAAAAATAACCTATCATAAGAGTTACAATTACAAAAAATATCATCCGTCTAGACTCTCATTGAAAGACCTTTACTCATTTGTTTGGTTTTGTTTTTTGTTTTTGCAATCAGTGAATGCCAATTCAGGTTATGCATTGAACAAACACATGAAAGTAAACTTCTAACAGCTACTAGGAGGATTTGATCCTCAGCATGTGTACATAAATTCCATTAGTTCTTACTGGGAGAGCGCATGTGCACTCTTGTACATTATAAATAATACACTGATTGCAGTAAAATCAAGAGCCAAATTCTATCCTTTGATGAGCAGGAATGGCTCTCATTGAAGTCGATAGGAATTGCATGTTCACAAGTTCACGTCAACATTTGCAGAGAACAATTTTGCGCATATTAAAAAATGCAATATGCTTTGGAGCAAAGTAAATGACCTCCATGACAAGAGTTCTCTGTAAATGTGTTGGCTTGTTATGGAAGTGTCAGAGTACAGACTCTCWAAAAAGTCCTAAGAAATATGTTATTCCTTTTCTGTTATGTTGATACTAAAGTGTATTTAATCATTTTGTGCAGTAACAGTTCTGCCATATCTATACTAAAGATCACTGTACAATTTCAAGACCAACAAAATATCAAACTAAAATTAATCATAGTAACAATTCCTTTACTGCAATACAACCTTGCAAATGTCTACTTGTTCAGTTGCCCACGGCAAATAGTTTTTGAAAGGTGAGTAAAATACCCAAAGTTTGTGCGAGGATTGCGRTAAGAAGCACACAGGTAGGTTTTAGCCGGCTGGTAGATTCTCATCTCAATCCTGAAAAGCTGTTAAAACAGATCCTAGGTTCCCCAGGTCATACTGATCTGAATGTTTTATCTTCTAAAGACACTGTGCACCTAATGTYTCATACATTCATTTTAAGCATTTTACTTCTACATAATCTGCATTAAAATTGCATAATTTGCCACACATGGTACTTTTTACTTAAAAGGTATATCGACAGCGTATTTAACATCCAATAAATGGCAACGGTAACACGTATAGTCTGTGCATGTGTTGTTCACAGAAAAGGAGAAAATAGTTGTTATCATTAATTTGTCCAGTAACAGCCAGCACTTACATTGCAAAATGGCTGTTTTGAGAACTGCTGGTTCACTTCCAGGAGCGGAAGCCCCCGCCTGCTCCCCACGCCGCTCTCACAACCATAACTTGCCCTTACTCTTCCTAACGCTCTCTGATGCCAATGGCTGGCTCTGATCTCTGTGACTGCATTAGTCATAGTGATTGGACAAGTTTGTCGAGGTACGCTCAAAGTAATTTCAGACATACCAAAAAGTAAAACAATATTTCATGTGTGGAATATTAGTCTAGCCAAAGCAAGTCCAGGAAGTTAAAGTAAAGGTAAGATTAGTAATTAATAATAATAAAAAAAAGACAACGTCGAAGATCTGCCTCAATTTTATGATGAATTTAAAGAAGCATCTAGAAACAGTGAATAATTTGCCTGAACAAGGCAAGCAAGATTTAGATCTACATTAGCATGCAGATTATAAACACCAAAGAGAATTATTTCTAAAACCAAAAGTCAACTTGTTCTACCTTTAAAGTATTGTCATTTTTTCATCTATTATGCTCTATGTGCTTGAAGTCAGAATTCTAACTTTACTTTCAACATGTATCTTAATTAGATATGAAATTATTCAAATAATTTTACATAGTTTCTAATGAAGAAAAGTAGTGTTTTTTTTTCTTTCCCTCAATGTTATCAATGTTGTTACAGCTCCTATTGTTGCAAAATAATCTTATTTGCCATTTTTTTWAAAAAAAAACTTAATTCAGAAAACACTTCTGCTTTCTACAAAATGTGACTACACTTTTATCAAACAAAGACCAGTTTAACTTAATAGATTTGGATACATCATACTACAATTACATAGTTTGATAAGTCAATATTCAATAATTACTCCCTGCCCACTTTATATAATTTTTCCAATTCAGTTAAAGAAAGGAAATTTCCGTTCTCAATTGCACTCATCTAAATCAAAATAACTCTCTTGATTTCAGAGTCTGGCTGGCAGCTAACTTAGCTGTCAAGGTTCATGTCACATTGTTATATATAACTAATCTTATTCTTTGTTTCGGAATAAATGTGGGGGTTTTATATTTTGTAATGAACAAGAAACTGTCATTTCATTATGAGTCAATCTTTGCCTCATGAGTAATGCAATCATCCCCAAATCATGCCAAAAAACTTTCTACCACACTAAACCATCCAAGACTAATACTTGGTTTGTTTACCTTTACTGGAGATTATTGTACAATTCACTTCAGAGTTTCTTTTATTTATTTACTTGCTTTCTTACCTCCCTTGAACAGTAACATGACATATCATACAAAAGAGAAAAAAAAAAGTGGTCAGAAGAAAAGTGTTTACACCAGTTGTTCTGCAAACACATCTTTTGATCTAATATACTTGTAATGGAGGATATCATTATATTTTTTTCTGTTATTCACTGGAGTTTAAAATTCACAGCCCTTTTGTGTGTTTGCATTTTATGCAACTTGTGAAATGATCAGTCAGCCCAAGCAATAGCAAATCACTTTCTAATATTATCAGGAAATATTACCTATATATATATATATATATATATATATATATATACACACCATATTCTTACAAAACTGCCAAGAAAACAGAACTGCACAAGGATTGTGCAAATCAGATGCAAAATATACTTACCTATTTTTCAGTCTAATAATTATGAGAAAAAATAAAATATTTTACTAATCCTCTTTCCCCCCAAACTACTCCACTGAACATGTCAGCAGAAGTCTATGAGTTTCTTTGTGCATGTGTATTGGGGTGGGAGGGGTGTGCATGTGCATGCGACTGGATGTGTGTTTGTGCCCCTAAATACACATATATATAATCATTTCACAGTGCAGGACAGCAAGCAGGTTCATTTCTTATATTTCATTATGTATTTCATTATATCAGTGGAAGGCCCCGGCCTCTGGGGTGAAAAATTAAAATTTTCATTTCAATTTGAGTCACAGCTGCATTACATAAAGAATATTCCTTTTTCTGCTGAACATTTCTTCCCAACTATCTGACCGAATTATGGCAGCCCCCAATTTTTACTAAACATCCCTCCATTTTCACGCCCACAATGGCTGTTAGCTTTTTAAAATGTATCATGTTTTACAAGCTGCTCCATATAAAAAGCAAGCAAGAGGGATACATATTTACAATTGAAATACACTAATAATATAATTAGTCTAAGTAGATACATTAGAATTCATCCATTATATCACRATACATTATTTTAGCAGAAGAAAATGTGATGTAGGCTTTTCAACTGGTTCAAAAGTTTAGGCCAAGAAATAATAAACACGGTCTCCTAATAGAATACAAAATGTTTGTTCTTTATAGATTTCAGTGAATAATATTTTCTCAACATATTTCATATTTATTGGTTATTCTTTCTAAGGTCAGTAGTCAAGGATTATAAATTATCCTCATATTAATATAATTGCATATTGCCTACATTGCATAAAGGTCCTCCCTATCATTTTCTGTCATGGATTGGTGTAAATTATATTTTTCTATTGTAATTATTTTGTCCAAGAAGGTTACCACGAATCTTGCAGAAAATCAAAAGGTTTCCTCAAATTCTTAAAACATTTCCAGCCTAGGTCTCTGCTGGCGCTCCCTGAGGCTAACTGCCTACCCGCGCTCGGCGCGCGCTGGCTCCGCCGGTGCCGCGCGTTGCAGAGCTCGCGCAGCTATCTCCTCCGCAACCGTCCCTACGTGCCGCGGGAGACGAATTCCCGCTGGCACGGCGGGGACCCGAGGGGGGTCCGTCCGCCTGATCGCTGGCTATTCTGCTGACGTCATCCGCCGAAATAACAGTTGCATTTCCTTAACACTGCCGCTTTAGGAATTGTTTCGAGGTGCTGTTAAAGCCTCATCTTGCAAAGAATTTTGAATCAGGCTGATATGTCTGATATTGCAGGGCTTTGTAGATTTTCAGCAAAAAATGCCAGAGTATTTCAGACACTTTTAAAAGCATTTTTAGTGGATGACATAACTTTAATCATTACTCCATGTCCTGAGCATGTGCTTATGCTACTCCTCATCTCTGCACTTCAGGCAGGTTTTATGCTATTTCCTAATGACACATTCACAAGGACTAGTGCCAGTCTAATAAAAGAGGCAAATGAAATGGAACAGGGCACCACCACTCTGCAAGGTTTCACCCAGTTCAGATCATGAGCAATTGTACTGCTAGGCACAACTGTAAGACTGATGCTCCTCAGTTCAAAAAAAAATGTAAAACTGAAAACAGACAGAAGCTTCCTGTGAGCAGGGAGCTATGGTCTGTTCTGCAGGCAGCAGAATCTGAGCGCTCAAGTCGCCTCTTGCACCGCGATTCTGCCTACATTCCACAGCCTGCTCTCACGGCAGAACTGTTCTCTCCCCCTGGAAAAAAAAATATTCACCAAAATTAYGCACATTTACTAATAGGAAGCATTTGTTTTGTTTTGAGTATAAAACCTAACTGAACTGAGAAATGTCAGTCAGTACTTTAGTGATGTGAAAGAATTTCCAAAATCTGAAGAGGCTAAAATTTCCATATTGCAACAAGGCTCCACAGCATTTTATTTGCTTTTTGTTAGATACATGCTGTTCCTTGCTGATTTCATGTAAAAAATAAGTTCAATCACTGACAAGAAAAGGCTCAAAGATCAGGAAGAGTATAAACAAATACCAGAAATACATGGAAACTTATTATTCATAGCATGCAATAATGATGCTAAAACAATGCCTGACATATTTTGAAGCTTTTAACAAAAATCTAAATATTTCTCTTTCTTACTCTAAGCCAAATTTAAAATCAATTAATGAAAAATTATGAAATATTAACTATGATTCTTTGCTATCTTATTCCTTGAATAAATGATCTCTTTTACAGCCTTTATTTGGAAAGCTACAATAAGCATATAGATCTTGCTACAAATTATACGTATTTTTTATATATGAAATACGTAACTTGAAACAGTTATCATTCACAACACATTTCTTTAAATATCAGCAAGAACTAGGGCAAATGGTTATATAACACTGAGTAGTCAGATAAAACAAAGCAGAAAAGCACAATCACAAAAAAAAGAGTATATAAATGAGAAAGAAAAGTAGTATTTGTAATTACTAATGTTTTATACCAGGAAACACCGTTTAGAGTGGTACAGTAAATAAACTCATTTAAACAAATAACTACTGCAAAACCCCCTGCTTTTGATAAGCATTCATTCAAAAGGGTTGTCAGAAATATTTTTTTTTTTTAAGAAGGAAGTGCAAATGTAAGGTGCCAAATGTCCACCAATTCTGCAATTTGGCAAAAACCTYATTAAAGTCAAAGAGACTCTGTCTGAGTTAAGCTTGCAAGACTCAGCCTCCTGATGCCGTTGTGTTACACAACTCTTTTTTTTTCCTTGCAATCCATACCTGTGACTCTCAATATCTATAATTTTAGCAAAATAAATACTTCGCATTAAGTCAAAATATCAGTATGTTCTTGCACAAAGATTTGTTGAATTGCCTTGTATAACAAGAGTCAAAATACATGCATAGCATAGATGCTAGTCCCACTGATATAGCGATGATATTTTCGAGATAAACTGCATTTATCAGGCACCTCTGACTACTTCAAACTGATCTTGGGCCACTAATTCATCTCCCCCCGGATTTATTCTAACATTCCAAACATAGGACTACCTTCAAACAGCCAACATTTTTATTAAAAAAAATAGAAAAATGTTTTCACCCTTCCCCCTAATGTGAAATGCCCTCATCCGAGGATGGGCAGTAATCATTCCTGACCCAGTGAAAGGTTTAAGGTCTGATATCTGACCCATCAGAAGCTTGCTTTCATTAGAAAGACGAGACATCAGTTTTCCAAAGATATACACACAGCGCTTGATTATAGTCCTGGGAGTTCTGGAGAAATCTGACCTTTAAATTACATTACTACATACAGAAAAAAATTATTTAAAGTAAATTTCAGAAACTAAGATATTTAAGTAATATTTTGAAATTCTGGGGGGGGGGTCAGAAATCTGGACCCACAGTAACAAAAAAGCATCTAATTTTACTGATACTAGTCTTTGTTCTGTACTAAAACTGTTCCATCTCTGAATTTCAAAGCACACTTACTTAGCATACAGGCATTTTACATCACGGTACGTTACAGTATGGGATGATGGCTGTACTAGCACGCTGGAAAAGACTTGTACAACTTGGTCATGGCTTCCTTCTCCCTCCACACTCGTACTGATAAAACTGATCCCCTGCATTGCATATGCATGCATAGCTGCTTTATACATTAGCTATCATAAAGGAATATTTCACTAAGTCTAAAACACAGTGGACATGGAAAGAACACAAACAACGTCAGCTTAGTTTCACATGTTTTCTCTTCCAGGTTAATAAAATTTCAAAGAAAACAAGTTTTGATTTACCGTGCCTTCCCTCCCCTTTCCATGAGCTACTTCTGCTGTCAGTCCTTAGGGGCACACACAGCAGGTTACCATGTAATGTCACACTAGGTGCTGGGATTCAACAAAGGCTAACATGTTGATATCTTTTTATTGCTAGTCAGCCTGGTTACCCCATTTCCCCCCAAGACAWTTGGACACCTTTGATAATATGGAAATTCCTTAAGAGGTTACATTTCTATTCTAAGTCAGAAAAGTATTTTTTTATATAAAGCAAAAGGCATTATCTTGCCTTTTAAGATAGAACAAGGTTTCCTTTATTTTACAGAAACTAAAGAGACTACTTAGGTGGTACATATATTTATAAAAGGCGTAAATATTTACAATTCAAAATAATGTTTTTTAGATATCCAAAATACTATTTTAAATCCTTTCATAATTAACCAAAATATCTTGATAACAAAAACATCTCAGGCAGTACTTTTCAAGCAAAAGTTTCATTGATCTACAACTGTAACTTCTAAAGGGGGATTTATTTTATGTAGATGTTAAATATGAAGTATGTGAAAACACTCCATACACTGGACTATGTGAGAAAATACAAATACTGTTAAAACCTCAGCCCCCACAACGGCAGGATTGCAGCAACCCAGTGAAGACGTACTCACATTTATTTTCATGTGAAGTACCCAGGCCCATGGAAGATTCCTTAATAGCATGCTGGTCAGGGCTGCAGTATGAAATAACATGTTTTGTTGTAATTCCTAAACAGAGGGACATTTATCTAGGCCACTTATACAAGAGTTATAACCCTAACAATATTTATACTCAGCATGTCATGTTAGCATTTACTACCAGTTTCCATGGAGATGGATTTTCATGCTGTAGCTATGAAATGCACATTGTTGCCACTAAGCCACTTCAGGCCTTTCTGGAAGCCTGCTGAATGCCTGACAAAAGTTGATGCAAACCAATAGTTGTTGTTCTTTGTTTGTTGCCAGACTTCTAGCAGAGCCATATTATGTCCTAGTGATTGAAGTGCCCATGTTCGCCCCCCTCCCGGCACAAAAAGGATCCTCAATTTCGGTGACAAGCATGAAGTGGGCTTCTGCAGGGGAGGACAAACACCGCGCAGGGCAGGAGCTCTGTCTCCGCACAAGGACACGGCGCGGCGGGGGGCTGCTTTCCCGACAAAGCCTGACATTTTAGGGATAAAGCGTAAATAAAATAAAGCGCCGGGAGCGCCCGGGCCCAGGAGCCAAAGACGTAGCGCCGGGCTCCGGCGGCCGCGGAAGCTCGGCCGGCGCCGGGCCCCTTAGGCAGGGCCCCCCGGCCCCATGCGCGGCTGCCCGCGCACCCTCCGCGCCCCCCCGGCCAGGCAGCGCTGCGCGGCCGAGGCGGCCGCACCGCCGAGCCCGCGGGGGCAGCCTGCGCGGCCGCGCACCAACGGCGGCCGGCCCGGCCGGGCCCGGCCCGCGAGCCCGCACGGCACCGCCGTCCCGTCGGCCGCAGCATCGCGGGCGCGGAGGGTGCGCGAGCAGCTGCGCGAGGGGCTGCGGCTCTCTGGGCCCGGCTCCCTCGGCGCTGTCTCCAGCCCGCTCCGGGGCTGCAGGCGGCGGCGGCGGGACGCGGCTCCCCCAGCACAAGGGCCGCGGGCCCGGCCCGAGCACGGCCGAGCTGCATCGCCGGCGCCGCGGAAGCCGCGGCCCAGCGGGCCGGGCCGCCGCCCCCGACGGTGCTGCAACAGCCGGCTCCGGCGAGCCCAGCGCTGCGGCCCGGCGGCGGGCACCCGGCTATTTTGGAAGGACGTTTCGACCCTCAACACAATTTCGCTCTCGTGCCTGCAACGTTAATTTCAGCAGCCGCTGCAGCCGCTGCCCGGCTCCCACGGGCCGGGGCTCTGCGCGGGTGATTCCCCGCTCCCGCGAGGGCTCCAGTATTTGCACTTTCAGAGTGGGCAGCTGCCAAACGCGCCCCGCTCAGAAACGCTCTCCGAGCCTCACAGCGTGTCTCGAGCCGAGCAGAGCCGACGGGGCTTACACCGCTGCCGAGGGCGTGGGGGCGAGCCGGGCAGCTCCGGGCCGGGCAGCGCCGAGCCGAGCCGAACCGAGCTGACAGGGCTTACACCGCTGCCGGGGGGAGGCGGGGGAGAGGGGGGCGGCGAGCCGGGCAGCTCCGGGCCGGGCAGCGCCGAGCCGAGCCGAACCGAGCCGACAGGGCTTACACCGCTGCCGGGGGGCCGAGTCGGGCAGCGCCGAGCCGGGCGGCGCC
>NW_028185750.1:1624195-1628385 GCF_003343005.1 Rhea americana | reverse complement strand
GACGCGTCCGGTGGCTCCGCGTTCCCCGCCGGGTCGCCGCGGCGGCGGCCGAGCCGCGATCCGCGGAAGCTCCGCCGTGGACCTTTTACGTGCTTTCTAAAAATTGCTGAACGGGAGGGATTGCGGAGAGGTCTAGATGTGTTGTACGGTTTCGTAACCATAAATGCAAATGTATTTGAACATGTAGATGCTGTATGCGTGTGTACAAATAGATAAATATGCGCTATATGCGTATGCAGAAATATACATATTTGAATATGTGGCGCTCTTTTATTTTCTTGTTAGGAAACAAAACATAAGAAAAAGCAATACCCACCGATCTCCACATGCTCGAACCAGAACGCCTCAAATCCTGTATTTCAGTCTTTCATTTCTCTTTTCTTGCTGATAACGTTCAAAATCTAAATCTAGAGAAATAAAAATCTGGAAAGGATTCAATGTGGAATTTCTTAATGTGACCCATGATGTGCTGTGACCGTGCCGAATGAAGGAGTTTATTTTGTAATGCTCCTAAAATATTGACACTTAATAGACAGGACAAGTGTTAACTTGAATTACTTAATGCTACTTTTTCTGAGTCTTAAGATAAACCTTTATTTCAATACCGTTTTCATACCGAAATATCTCTGAAAGAAATTCGTGATTATGTTTTCGTTAAATATTTTGGAAAGGGTTTTGAGTAATAGAGCTTATTCGTTTTTTGCTCTGGACCATATAATACTGAAATCCTTTGTAGCTAATACTGGAAAAATAATATATGGTTATTTAATTTTGAGATCAAGATAAAAGCTGCTTATATTTCAGAGTTCAATCAGTGGAGAAAAAGCTTCTAGTTTGCATTAATTTTTTATGTTCCGTTCTTATTTTCGTGTAAGGATTCAATGTACTCCATCACATAGGACTTCCGTCAAATTATCTTCTACAGTTGCGAGGAAAATTAGATCCTCTCTTTCCTCACTGTAATAATTTTCGTAATTTCTCATTAAAAAAAAAATCCTGTGCAGCGGGGAAGTTGAGAGAAACGGGAACCCTCCCAAACTGGCGCCCACAGCAATAATTCAATTTTTGTTCGTGGGCTTTTACTCACAAATATCATACCAAAGATTTGTTTCTTGTTGCCATTGTGTGCGTATGACCACTGCATCGGAGAATTATTATCCCTGCCTTTTACCCCGAGAACAATTCGATGAGGTGTTATAGTCGGTTTTAAAAATGTTTTTAACGAAAAACAAAATACAATTAAAACACCCACGCTCAAAACCATCACAGAAATAAAAGCAAATCAAGTCTAATGCAACCCCACCTCCCCGTGGCTTGGTTCTAAATCTGTATTTGTTTGCAAGACAAGTCTTTTTGTTTTGAGGTGTTTTGTTTTAATTTTGAGAGTTGAGTAAGAAATGCAGCCAGTCAAAATTCTGCATATCCTAACTAATGCAAGGAAGAATGAAGTAGCGGCACAAATAATACACACTTGAATCCGCCTAAGGAGCTTTCACGGCTGGTGAAGTTGTGTGATGTGTGTTCGCATAGAGCCTCTTGCTGAGGATGAAGGAGCGGCTGTGCACGGGAGAGGCGCCCCGGTCCGTTGTCCGTGTCGGTGTGTCCGGCTTGCTGTCCGTGCATCGTGTGCCAGGAGGACCGGGGAGCACGGCGGGGGCTCGGCTCTGAGACCCCCCCCCTCTGTGGGATTGCAGAGGTGTGCGTGGCAGAATTGTCCCACTCCGTGTGTGTGCGGACGCTCGGGACAACGAGCGGCCCCGATTTGCTCGAAAGAGAAAAGAGAGAAACTCCTCGCTTCCTGCGCGTAAGCGTGAAGTCCCAGTTCTGGGTGTACGGATGTGTGCATCTCCGACTGTGTGCATGCGTGTGAACCCTGTCTCTGCTCATGCGGGTGCATTCCCGGCTGGGTGCATGCATGCAACCCTTACTGTGTGCAGTGTGTGCACTCCTCGGGGTACATACGTCCAGTCCCCCTGCGTGCAGGATGTGCAGCCTGTGGCCCTCTGAATTCGGTGTGTGCACGCCTGCTGGGTGCAGCGGATGTGCGTCTGCAGCCCCGCGGGGTGCGGTGTTCGCTCCCTGAGTGCAGTGTGTGTATCCCTGCCGTGCGTGGTAGTGCAAGCAAATTCAGGTGTGCGCAGTGTGCATCTCCGCTGGGTGCCTCGTGTGCTCTCCTGATTGTAGTGCATGCAGCGTCGGGGTGTTTTATCCCTGCGGGGAGCAGTGTACGCTCCCCCGGGTGCAAAGTGTGGCGACCCGCTGGGTGCGGTGTGAGCTCCCCTATGCACAGTGCGCGCTCCCCTGGATGCGGTGTTTTCTCTCCTGGGCGCAGCGCGTGCAGCCTGGGTGGGCAGCGTGTGTTCCCCTGGGTGCAGTGCCTGCAGCCCCGCTGGGTGCAGTGTGCGCTCCTCTGAATGCAGTTCGTGCTCGCCTGGATACCGTGCACACTCCGCTGGATGCAGTATGCAATCCTCTGGGTGCAGTGAGTGCAGCCCCGCTAGGTGCAGTGTGCACTCCCCTGAATGCAGGGTGCACTCCACTGGATGCAGCGTGCGCTCCCCTGGGTGCAGGCGCGCAGCCCCGGCCGGCGCGCAGCGGCACGGCCGGGGCGCCACGGGCGCACCGGGGCCGCACTGGGACCGCGCCGGGGTCAGGCGGGGCGAACAGCGCCCGGGAGCGCGGGGACTCTCGGCAGAGTCGCCGACGGGGCCGGGACCGGGGGGCGCCGCGGCTCCGGAGGACAGCAGGGCTGGGCGCAGCAGGGGTGCTGTCCCGCGGGGCAGCCTCCCGCCCCCCATGCACCCGGCCCCGGGCGCCGCGGCTGCCCGCTCCCGTCCCCGTCGCCGTCCCTGCCTGCGCTGCGGATCCGCGCCCGCGCTCTGGCGTGCAGCCGTCGGGGGCACCGGCTCAGTTTGTCCTGTTTTTCCTCCATCCACAGCTCGATTCTGTGACTCGGCTCCTCCGCAAAGGCCGCGGCTGCTCCCATTCGCCAGCGGCCGAAGCGAAACAAGCGCTGCTCGGGGACCAGCTCGCGACGGCCGCGGGCGCGGCCCCGGGACCCGGCTCAGAGCGCCGCGACCTGCCCTCGGAGGGGAGAGGGCCGGTCTGGCCCGGGCACAGCGACGGCGACCGAGATCGGCTGCCTCGCTGCAGGAGCCCCGCGCAGCCTGGCCCTGCGCTCCGCGCGGCGGCTCTGTCCCCGACGGGCTCTGCAGCCCCGCGCTCTCCGACTGAGATTCCGCGGCATCGCCCGCCCGTCGGTGCCCTCCCCCGCGCCGTTGCCCGCTGCAGCCGCAGCACGCCGGCGGTCGCCGCAGCGCCCGGCGGGCCGGGCCGGGTCGGCGTGCGGCAGCGGTTCCGCACCYGGCGCCGCGCGGGAGAGCTGCCGTCGGGCGCGCTCGGCGATGAATGGTTCAGCCCGCGCTCTCCCTCCCTCGGAAGGACAAATGTAAGCGAGTTGCAAAGTGTAGTTACTAATAACAATAACAATAAATTATTGGGCTGTTGTTCAGTAGCGAAGAAACGATCGCGGCGAGCCGCGCGGTGCCTCCCCGCGCCTCGGAGCCGCCCCTCGCCGCGGCCTGGCCGGGCCCTGCGGCAGCGCAGCGAGCCCGCGGAGGCGCCGGGCGGGCGGTGGGTGGCCCGGGGACCGGGGCCGCCGCGCTTGGTGGCGGTGCGGCCTGTCAAAGGGCCCGGGAGCCCCGGGAACCCCCGCGCCATCCCGGGGGAGCGGCCGGCAGACCGCGGCGGAGGCCGTGCCGCGTGCAAGGCGACGAGCACCAAACCGGTATTTTAATTAAGCAGGGTCTCTTTGATATAGGCAGCCTGATGCTATCTCTGCGCTGTTCCCTTCACGGCAGCTTTTGGGTAGGAAAATTGCTGAGAAAGCTGGATCACATGGACTGTCTGAGCTGCTCAGAGCAGCGCCAGAAAGCCCCGGGGAAGGCAGCGGGCTGCGTGTGTGAATGTGCACGGCGCGCTGGGAGTTCCAGCTCTGCTGTGGTGCGGAGCGCACTGTGTGTATTTTCGGGGGGCCTGGAGGAACTAGAGTCAATTTACCTTGATTAAAGGCACAAGCAAGGAGGCGCCACACATTTGCATGCTCCTTCATCTTTTTTAAGTGGATTTCTGCGGGCAGATCGGCAGGCAGAATTGGGCTCCGCGTCCCCTCTCCGCCGGCGGAGCGCCCC
>NW_028185750.1:1622428-1623745 GCF_003343005.1 Rhea americana | reverse complement strand
CTCCGAGCCGCTGCGTGCAGGCCCCTTCCCCGGGCACGGTCCCCATTCCGGCCGCCCCCGCTGTCGGGGGGCCGCCGCGCCTGGCCCGGCGGGGCGGGCGGGGCACCGCGGGGCAGCGGCGCCGGACACGGAGGTTGGATCTCAGCCTTGGCGGTCTCCCCGGCTCCRCTTCCACCCTCAGGCCTTCGCCCGACGACCAGCTCTCCTCGCCAATGAATCTACACTCCCAGCTCGCCGTCCCGGCGCGGTGCGCAAGGCGCTGCACACACGGGCGCGGGGGGGTGGGAAGCAGAGCGGGCAGGGTCTGCGCGGCGGGAGCGCCGTGTACGCGCTGCTGGGCACGGGCACGGGCACGGGCAGGGACACGGGCCCCGCTGCGCCGAGGGGGCGGCCGGGGCCCGCTGGGCTGGCAGCAGCGTGGCGCGCACATGTGTCCCCGGCGGCGGCCGCGGTGCCAGGTGCAGGGCTGGGGGCAGAGTTTACCGCCAGGGTCTGACGGCTCCGTGGGTTTCCCAGCCCGGTGGGGGCGGGAGCCCTTTTCCCAGTTCAGGGCAAATACCTTCATTTCACTGGGAAATTTAACCTCTCCTTGGAGTTGGATCCATTATACAGGTTTAATATCCGCTCTTTTACAGCTCAGTGTTGTAAAGGCAGCAGCCAGGTCTGTGAACTCTGACATGTGCACCCGCGGGGGGGTGGGGGCGCGGGACCTGCCGGCGCAGGGCGAGCCTGCGACGCAGCCTTTCATCTGCGGGGCCGCGGCACCGGCCCGGACGGCCGGCAGCGGCAGGGGGCCGCAGCTGCGCCCCAAAGAGGGCTGCGGGGCTGCGCCCGACGTGCCCGCACCCCCCGCTCGCCTCCTCGGGGCACCCGGCCCGGCCCCGGGGCTCCCGCAGCCGCCCGGGCCGCCGCCGCTGCACAGCGCCGGGAGGTGCCGGCGGCTCCTGCGGGAGCGGGGGGCCGTGTCCCGCTTAGCTCGGGGCCGCATCCCGCTCGGCGGCCTCCCCCGCACGGGGCCGCGGCCCCGGGCGCCCCCACGAGCCGCACTGCGCGCCCACCCGAGYGCTGCGGGAGCTGCTGGAGCTGCCGCTGTCTTTCCTGAAGGTTTCCCCCTCCTTTTCCCCCGGAGGGATGCGCTCCGCAGCGATCCGGTCATTTACAGGGCAGCCGCCTGCGCAGAGCTGTAAACCGGGATCCCGCTCCAGAGAGCCGAGCCGAGCCTCCTGAACGGGCGCGAATTACCGGGCGCTCGGCGGAGCGGTCCGTCGCCGAGAAGGAAGGGACAAGGTGACACTGATTCTTCCGCCTTTCTCCCAC
>NW_028185750.1:1606097-1622318 GCF_003343005.1 Rhea americana | reverse complement strand
GGCCGCGGGGAGGCCGGACCGACGCCGCCGAGATCCCGCTGTGCCGGGGCAGGGGGCTGCCGCGCCGAGGCTCCGGGCAGGCGCTCCGCCGCGCCGGGGCAGCGGCCGCACACTGCGGCACTCCCCGGCCCCGCTGCCGGACGCCTGCGCCGGGCACCGGCCCTCTCCCCGCGGAGGCCGTGCTGCGGCCGCCGACGGCTGCGCGGCCGGGCGCGCAAGGCAGGATGGAGCCGCCCGCGGCTCTGCTTTGCGCCCGCGCTGCGGCATCATTTCTACAACTTTAATCGAGAAATCACAATAAAGCTCAATTTGCAGAAATAAACCCCCCAAAGCCGAGAAATCGCGTCCTCCTCGGGGTGCGCAGCTCTCCTCTGAGACCGGCGGCTGCCCCGCCGTTAGCCGAGCGCTCGCAGCCGGCCCCAGCCTCGCCGAACCGGGCGCGGGCAGGACGGCACCGAGCCCCAGCGACACCGGCTCCGTCGGCCGCTCGGTGCCGGAGCTGCCCTGCGCCCTCCGGGAGGCGGCCGGGGCGCCGCCAGCGCCCAGCTCCGTGCGTCCCGGCGGGCGGAGGCCCCCGGTGCAGCGCGCTGGCCCGGAGCGGCTCGGCGGCGAAGGGCCGTACCGGGCGGTGGGCCCGCGGCTGGGCCGCCCCGCAGCCCTCGGTCCCACCGCATCGCCGCCTCCAGCTAGCGCCTCGTTAAGGGACGCTAGCGAAAGTTTTTTCCTCGCTGCCGGAGTTGTACCGAAATCGACGGGACTCGCCTTTTGCGCAGGCACAACTGACGCTCCCGCCGCCGGCGCACTCTGTTTGTTACTTCGTAAAGGGAGAAGCAAAAAAAAAAAATAAAATAAAATAAAGACAGAGTTTTGAAGAGGAAAGGAATAGGACTTTGCGTGCAAATCGRCAAAACTTTTTTTACTTAAGATATTAATAGTAACAAAGAAATGTAGTTGGTAAGTGTGTTACGTAGTGTGAAATGTAGCGGTAGGTAATTGTGTTCTATTATCTACTTGGAGTCTATCATCTGTGGCTCGCCTTAACTACATTTATAAATAGGAAATAACACTATGAAATGAGAGAATATCAGAAATTGTACAAATAAAGAAATAATSCTGTCAACCTTGTCGGTGAGTACTCCCCTGAAGAGCAGAGCCGAGTGCTCCTTTCTGTTTTATATTAGTGATTATTGCACTGTCATTAAAGAATGCAGGAATGGAAGCGTTTGCTTCAGGACTCTAGTCACAGGCAGTACTGAAACGTACACTCAGAGTCGAACGCAAAATCACGTTAAAGCGAAAATCGAGCATATCTCCCAAAGCAGGAGAACCTGCGCGGAGAGGACTCGTCGTTTCCCGTTTCACTGTGCAATTCCYAAACTCCTCTGGAGTCCTCCCATCTCTCAGCCTCAGACCCCTTTTGCTTACAGGCTTCTATTTCCAAACGCCGTAACACACATGGCTTGCCTGGCAATTTGTCCTGGAGAGTAGTTGTGTGATGTAATTCCACAACATGACATGTTCTCACCTGATGCCAGCTGATCACTCTAAAGATGCACACGAAACTGCAGGCTCTTCCGGCAGCACTTTCTTGTCCTATCTCTCCCTTGCATGTCTGCGTTATCTGACATGCTTGGTGCTTGCAAGACATGACTTGGATCAGCCCTCGGAGGTCTTTATGAGTAAGGGCTTTGATCACCGAGTAGCAGGACTGCTCTTTATTGAAACCAACTGTCCTTGCTATATTCCTCACAACTGTCTACCTACARTTCTGTCCCACTCTGGGCAACCATGAGACATGGGAGAACATGGTTATTTTTTCTTCCATTATCAATAAGCTCGAAGCTTACTATTTCTCGTTATCTCGGAATGTAAGTGTATATAAGCTCAGCTGTGGCAGCTGATTAAAGAGCAACCCCGTCTGAAGGTGTTTTCCTTAAAGATATCCTGTGATCCCAGGGCTCAAAGGTTATCAGGAACAATAAACACTTTCACCTTTAGCCTCATTTAGACAATGACAGATGAGCCAATTTGACACTCCTTCCTGCACTACAGATTTGCTTCTCTAATTATTTTATCATTCTTATTTTTAGTCAGAGTGAAGGAATGCTTGGGTCTTGCATTGCTTTCGGCGGAGTTGTGGTGCCCAGATTTCGACTCCGTTGCACACTCCAGTGTCTCGAATTTTCTCACATGGACAACTGAGAACAGCAAAAGCAGTGACAGGGTTAGTCTGACTGCTTCTAGCCTAGGTCCCATATTTGCTGTTCCTAGAGACAAGTGTTTACCTAGAGATTTCTTGGATATTTTAAAAATTCAGTATTTGTATAAAATTTGGGGAAGAATATGTGAGAAGTTAGGTCATTTGATAAACAAGTTTCAAACAAGTCACATTAGCCACGAACCTGGAACATCCTTTCAACCTGGGTCATATAAGACTAAGTAGTAGAGAATTGAAACAGTAGATGGAAAACTTTAGAGTCTGATTCTCAATGAGATCTCTGCAGACATTAAATGCATTTTGTTGCCAACTGAGTCAGCTGAAAGCTTGGGTGATAACACACTTTTTGTCCAAATGATGGTATATCACCTCATCATTTGCAGCAATGGGTTTCAGGGTATCAATTCTGGTATGTTCAGTCCCTTGCCACCATACAGTGAGAGAATTAAACTCTGACACAATCCATCGAATTATTTTAAGAAATGTTTGATTAAGAAAAGTCCAGAGAAGCCCATCATGTATACTAGTAGGTTTAGGCATTTATTTGATTTTGGATACAACATTATCATGAGTGTAATGGGGTTATTACACTAATGCAGAAAATCTGTTCCATGAACATAAGCAGGCATTGTCTTTAAAAGACCTCAGTGCAGGAAAACACTCCATTGCAGCACAGCATTTCAGCCTGTGCTTAAGAGCTGTGCTCAACATAATAGGCTTGAGGGAAGGAAAAAAAAAAAAAAGAAAGAAAGGAAAAAAGGAAAGAAAAGCACCTTCATTCTCGCTCTATGTGCTGCTTTTGTGGGCTCTTTGAGTCCCAGCTGCACTTTTCAAGTAGAGATTTTGTAGCAGCCTCCAAGAGCCGGTGCTAAGATTGCCTTGAAGTGCAGCGCTGGGCAGGCTACTCTCTCCCAGGGTGCAAGCCTTGCACAGACCGTGCTTTCCCTCGTTGCTGACCACAAAGACTGAGTCTTCTCAAACACGTGCCTAAGTTCAGATTCTTACATGTCAACAGTACCTGAGTGCCTGAGCCTTTTTTAAAAAGAAATTAGTGTCAAGAAATAAACCCATTGCTGATAAAAATGAAAAATGGGAGTAAGACTGAGTATGTTGATGTATTGTTATGCCTATATATATATATATAAAAGGTTACAAGATTACTCAGGAAGCCAATATAGTATGCTAAAGGGACTCTCATGTCCTGTTTTCCACAGCTGTGGAAGTTGAAGTGGTAGGATTAGAGGTCATACACATTAGACACTACAGAAGAGTTTCACAGCAGAATACAAGAAAAACACCAAAACTTAATTAGCTGATTTCAGGTTATGCTTATACACTAGTATGCAATATWTTTTTTTGTTCTTTTCTTAAAGTTTCTTCCCTTTCACTTTATGGAAAGCAGAAGCTGCAGCCAAAGATACTAAGAAAAAAAATGTGGCTAATAAGTAAAATATGATACTAGGAAGAGATTAAAATGCTGCCATTAAAATTAGGAAGACAGTTGTGGAGTCTGTAAGAATTTGAACTTTCAAGCTCTAGTTGCCAAAGAAGATTGAGAAATGCAGCACAACATTTGCTTCAGGATTTAACAACAAATTGCTGTCTCTGCCAGATTAGCCACCGCTCACTGAAGTAACTGCTAGTTTTTAATGTTGAAGGATCCATCACCTGACAGACATGATGCCATGGGGCACCCCCATCCCCTGACTTCTGAAGCCTGTGTGCCATAGGCATGGATGGACCAGGCTCCTTGCAAGAAGCAGACAGGAGGGTGACAAAGGTACACTGAATCACTCTGAATTCAAATACTAGTAAAAGACTGGGGAGAGGCAGATGATAGGATCTATGAAGGGCAAAACATGGGTAAAGAGAGAATTTTCAGGGGAGTATTTTATTTTCTTCTAGAAGGTAGAAGACACGTTGTTGAAGGCTGAGCAGAGCAGAGCTCTCGGCACTCCAAGACACACAGGTGAAAACATCATCTATCCACCAACAAGCCTGTACACTTCTAAAATATAATTACCTTGGAAAACTAGCATTTTCATTTCAGTTACAATTGTTCTACGAGAGACAGATGTGAGCTGTTAAAATATTTATAACGTGGTTTAACAGTAAAAAAACCAAATATTAATGAAATGTGTTTCACTGATGGGATTTGATTGGCATGCTGTATTAATTATAGGTCTTTCACCTCTGAAACTGCTGTTCTAATCCTGCCAGTGCCGAGGGAAAACGTTTAARAAATTGTTTATATATTTTAAAATGATATAGACATCTTAAGAAAACCTGAATTACAGTATGGGTTCCAATACAGTAAGATATTTTAAAAAGGGAGCATCTGCCAACACACATTCTAGGCACCATCCTGCATTCCCAATACACCTAAATAACACAAACAAGCACAAATAATAGTGAGATCCTTAATTTATAGTGAAAATTAAAGTTATAACCAAATTTCTTCAGCTTTACTCACCCAAGAGCTGTTGATTATTCTCTCTTTACCAGCAGGTGGAGACAAGAACTCTGGAGTCCTTACTGCATGTAAAATATACATACATACATATATATAAAACATATATATCAGTGAAGGGCAATTCATTTCAATATCACTAAGCCCAGGTGTCCAAAATTCATGATTTAGATTAAAGGATATCACAATAGTGGTTTAAAACTGTGTAATTTAAAACCAGTCTTTATTTTTATTCCTAGTTGCTGAAATAGTCTGAAAAATTCTGGTCATTTATAAGCTTTATTTATTTAGGCAACCAGAAGGCTCAAGAACCTTTTTAACCTCAGAAAGAAAGCACTTATTTGAGATGCGTGTACTTGCCAGGGAGGAGCACAGCTCCCCTCAGCTGAGCATCCCGTGTGGCGTTAGCACTGCCAGAGAAGGAGACAGACARACAGCCACCTCCCGAGGACAGAGCCAGAGCAACCCGACGCTTGCACCCGCAGAGCGGCTCGCACAGCCCAAGCCGGGGCGCGCCGCCCTGGGCAGGCGCGCTGCGCCCGCGGGTGCGCCGCGGTCCCGCCCCGCTGCGCGGCACCGCCGCCGGCCCGGGCGGCCGGAGGGGACCGCGCCACGCGGAGCGCTTGGACCCTTCCCGTAAGGGGAAGGGCAGAGCGGAGAGCAAGCCGCTTCCCCAGGCTAATGATAAGGTACCTTACCTGAAATAAAACAGCAGAACGAACAAGCACTATTAATTGGCAAGGGGTGGGAGAGAGAGGGGGGGAAAAAAAGAAAGAAAGAAAGAAAGAAAGAAGTAAAAAGCAGCCTTAAATCCTGCAACAGCACAACACCCAACCCCATCCCCGAGGACTGGTTCTTATATAACAAAGACCAGCACAGGTGACATGGGGAGACTCGTGGCCCGTGATTAGAGCTGCCTGTGGAGAAAGCTGAGGTGGGATCTGAAGTGATTGGCATAACCTGTATATTGATTTAGTTAAAGGAAAATAACTTAATATAGCAGATAATAAGGAGGCATAAATTCTTCTCTGTTATAGACACACTAACATTTAAAGTACCCTAACATAGTAAGTAACTTAGCCCTTGTGTTAAAATGTAAGCAAGAAGAACAAAAAGATAATAGGATAATATTCTGAACCATCAAATTTGTTTTAGTCTATTCTATATGGTCTATGGCAGGGCATTTTATGTGATTTGGATATATCTCCAATAGAACATTAAAGTTTATTGGCCTTTAAATAATGGATGCATCACTGATGATAGGAGACTTGGTGTTATACTGTCAATGCATATTTTATTTGATTTCTGTCTTAAATACACTTCAGATCTTTGGACTTCATACGGAGTTGGACTTTAGCCTTTTCCTGTAATTATTTGGTGTCTTGTTAACATTTTATGAGCATGTCTGTTTAAATAAACTTATTTAATGTGCATTTATTTTTATTTTGGCTCTATAGGATGGATGTGTTTTTGTCTTTGTCTTTTAAAACAAATCAAGATAGAGTTGAACAAAGAAACTGCAAGGGGAATAAATTCAAATGTACAGTTTATTTCATGTAACAATACAGTTGAAATCAAATAGACACAACAACATCGTTTATGAACATTTAATATTTATTAGTTATGAGTAGACCATTTGGATAATTACAGCTGCAAAGTATAGATATTTTTGCCAGTTGCATTGATTGAATGTTATATTTCAGCACTACAGGCACAATTTGTTTGCAGTACTGGACTGTGAAAAAGCCTGGGGTTTTAGAGGGCTTTTTAGAACTGCCCTTCTATATTGTTTTTATTTACCTACTTTTAAAGAAATAGAATATCTTCAGAATTTCTTATCTATTTACATGAAAAGACATTATTTATTTTGAATCTCAATACCAGTCTCAGCCAGGGACTGACTCAGTCCAGCCTCAGGAGCCGGCATGAGTGCAGCAGAATCGGTCCCTCCTCTCACTGACCTGCACTGAAGCAGCCCATCCTCAGCCCATTCCAGGGAGTTCGCAAAGAAAAAGAACTTCTGCTTTCTACCCTTCCTACTCTAGAATTTGTGCAACTGAAAGGCCAAATTTGTCCACTCAAAGTACATTTTAATGATTCATTTAACTGTATGTACTGTGCATTCTGCATACCTCCTGGAAACATCTGCTTCATCTCCTTCAAACCTGTCAGTACCTTTGATCATACACTAATGCTGTAAAAGTGTGCTGTGTGAAAATACTGACATAATTGCCAACCCCTGTCCTCAAAATTCACAGCCTGTGAGTGATGCTGGCCTTGTCATGTGCTCCACAAATTCCAGAAGAAAGGAAGGAAGGCAGGCAGGTAATAGCAGAGGAAGCTTGCAATAATGTTGGGATATTTTCTTTCTCTGTTCTTCACATGCATGTGTTCCTGGTGAGATTTTAAATATTTGGTCCTGAAAATAAAATAAATACATAAACAACAAAGAATAGTATTAAATAGCATTTTGCCTTTCTTGGTCACCTTGCACCATGGGATGCCAAAAAGGGCTTAAAAGAGACAGAGGTATTTTCACTGACCACTACAATGCACCAGCTTCCAAAATAAACAGCAGCTGCATATAGCAATGTTCAGCAAGAGCTAAAAATGATTAAAAACATTAAACAAGGAAATATTCTCAGTTTATTGAAATTGGGGGGAGGATTTAAATCCATCTCCTTTGTCCTTTACCATTTCAGCTCCAGTAACAATGCTGCACAAAACCTGCTCTGGCTTTCCTCAAGGGCTCCCTGCCCTGGATCCGCAGAGCAACRGGTTGGCTGTGATGGTGGCATGGGGCAGGAGCAGGGGACGCCAGGCTGCAGACGTGGGTAGCCCCTCGACACGCCGTTCAGCCAAGGGCTCAGTGCAGGCCTCTGTGATACGATTAATTAATTTAGTAAATGTCCTGCAAAGAAAATAGAGTCTTTTGTGAGAACCTAGAGTTTTTCTCCATAGGTCACAGGATTTCCATTTTTACTTGCAAGTAAAGTTTCCTTCCACAAACACAGAGATGTTTTTGTGCAAGAAAAATTGTACATATTCTAACCTATGCCTTGAGCAAAATGTTACCATTTCAACATCTTTCTCAATGCAGCAGGTTGACTGTTAATGTGGACATGGCTTTTCGCTTTGGTATAGCTGATACTGATGTGCAGTTTGCTCAGGCACTGTGAAGAAATGAAGTTTTCTCTCTTTTCCAACCACTGTAATACAGACCACTACTGGCTCCAAGTGTTCACTTTTCCAAACATCACTGTTTCCCACTCGTTGTAATGCTGTCAGAGCCACACATAACTATTCCCTATATTACTTTCAAAGCATCAGGAACTAAATGAGGGATTTTTTCTAATCAGGTCAAACCAAGAGCTAAACCTGCATCCTGGGAGAAATGCATGCTCCTTTCTTTTCTCTCTTAGCTCCATCTACTGATGTTACAGTAGATTGCATATAGTTGCAGAGCTGTGCCATGCATACCAGGCATACTGTGTCTTCAGCCAATATTAATTTTAGGGTTATTTCTTCAAGAGATTAGAAAAAAAGCTGCTATGAAGGGACAGACAAGTGCTTGTGCATGTTTACCCCAGGGGTTCTTTACATCACAAGTGTGAAGTGAATTACAGGGTATGATAAACCAGAGGAAAGTTAGCTTCTCACTGGCGAGAAGCATTTTGGAGCCAATTCAATTTCCCACCATGAGACCACACATCAGAACTGTGTTTATTTAGGGAGCTAATTGAAATGGAGCCTGTAAGGAGGAGCCCAAGATCAGAAGCAAGATGCAGTTAAGATCTGAGAAAGGGTGGTGTTTGTGGGTAGAAATAGCAGAGTGTATTTGAGGCCAAATCTGGTAGCCCTCGCCCAGGCAAAACTCCCACTGAACTGCAGGGACTGAAGTCACTCGGTGGTTTGCCAGAGAAAGGCTTGTTAGCTCAAGCCTCTGGGTAATTTTCTGCGGTGTGCATGCAGGTCTGCTTGCACGCCCGCTGGCAGTCTGTCTTCCTCTCGGTTCTTCTGAGCCAGTTCTCCATTTTACTAAGAATCTGATTCTCCAGCCAAGATCTGGCCCCTTCTCCAACGGCAACCAATCAAACAGGGATGCAATTTTACGCTTTGTCGAGTGGTATTGCTTAATTGTCATGATTCTGTTGATCTCTGCAGTAAGATAGTCTATGTTTATTTTTGCTTAGGGGGAAAAAAAGAACATCATATGGGAAAAGGTCTGTCCTCATTTAAACTTGAATAAGCATTTTGGGACAAAATGCTGAAATGCTTACTCAGCAAAAAGATTTAAAGACAGGCTCTTAAAAATTCTCAGTTCTCTTAAAATTGTAAGATCAAGAAAATAATGCTTGAATTTGCTTCCTGCACTAAGAGCACTACGAGCCTTTTTTTTCCGCCTGTAACCATGAGGATTAGAATCTCACTTTTTAAAGTAAGCAGTAAGAGTCTCATATAGCTCTGTGGCTCCTGGAACTGGGGCTTTAAATGCAATGTTGAATCCCATGACACCTGCGATAAAACCCCAGTTTTGTACATGGGGTCATATTCACTCATTTAAGAAATAACTGAATAAAAACAGAATGGGATCACAAGTAGTTGCATTTTTGCCTTTTATTTTCACTTTAGAGATAGTACTTTGAGAGCTTAACTTTTGCAGAACCCAGTTAAAAAAACATAGTTGTTACGGGAGCAAACAGCCTCAAGGAGAAGCAGACACTGCCGACCTTTTCCCTCCACTGTGGTCCCCTTCTCCGAGCACTGGGCATACACTCCAAGATGAAACTTGCTCTGCTTATGTTAAACTGATAGCATAAATAGCAAAGTCTTTTCCCTTTTGGTTTAAATGAATCCTTGCCACTTAAGTTCATGTTTATTTTTATAATATGGACTCTATGTCGTTTATTGCTCCCAAAGGGACTCCAAATACCATGATGGTTATGAGTGAACCTGGGAATATGACTTCTGAATTACTTGTGATTTATCCTGCTTCTGATGCACATAATAACACAGCTCTTCCAAAGCCTGCATAAGGCTTTTAATTATTAATTTCTGTATTTTGTGTGGCATCATGTGACAGTAATTGCTGCTGTGGGTGGGGATTACTGTATCTATGCTTTCTTGTAACAGGATTGTCATCGGGAATTTTATATTTCAGGCTAAGTGCTGAAAAGCTTTGGTGCGACTCAACCTCATCCACAGCAATGAAACAAATGTCATTGGAAACTGGACCCTTTGCAGCATGAACACGGGTTTTAACCACAGCAAATTCTGAGCTCACTCCAAGGAGTGCACAGCTCTCAGAGAAAGGTGAGACCGGCAGGAGCGGCGCAGGTGCGCAGCGGGGACTGGAGGGGCGGCCGGGCCTCTTTGCGGCACGGGAGCAGGAGGGGAAGCCGGGCCGAGGGCAAGGGTGTGCGCCGGCGTGCTGGCGTGCGGCGCTGCACCGGCAGGGAGGCTGCGCTGACCTCTTACAACAGCAGCCCTGGGATTTCAGGCAGTTAACGCCGTAATACTGGGGCCTGGATTCATATTCAGAGATTCCTATTTAATAACTGCTATAGCTCAGCCTTGGCAAGAGAAGATGACGATTCTTGATTTCACAGGCCTGAAGGCTTTATGCTTTGGCGGCAAGGCCAGAACTGTCTGTAGTCCTCAGCTGCCTGCGAGGATGGTTCTCGCAAACTTCCATCCTTTACCTCCTTACTGCACTGCAACAGGATGCCCTGGTGCGCACTGGTACCAGCGCTGCCGGGCTCCTTTCGTGAGATCCCGGCCTCAGCRCGGTTCAGCCTGCTTGCGAGAGGATGCTCCTGACTTCAGCGCCTGCAGCGGCACCCTGCAGCACCGCCCTCGTGCCACGCGCACGGCAAGGCTGGCGGTGGCTGCCCTCTCCCACCGCTGTCCCACCACCGTCCTGGAGCCCTTCCAGCCGCACGTCTCTGTGAGACGGAGRCAGCTCCAGCTCTCTTGGCTGCTCTGTTTTGGACACAGGTTCTGGCAAACAAGTGCTGCTCCAAACGTCCGTGCTTCCTACAGACACGTATCTTGCTCTGAAAAAATGCAGCACACCTTTCAGGCAGCCTCGGCCTTCACCATAGCTCTTAGGAGAGAGGACACAACAATCGAATGACTCTAAATGGAACCAAATCTTTATTTCTTAGTGCTTTTGCCAGCAGCTCTAATCCCACGTAACTCTGAGAAAGCAGCAGTTCCGAGGACGTGATGGACAGTGCACGTCAGTGCACCCAGCCGCCCCGACGAGCAGCCCGGCAGACACGCAAGGCCACGTTGCTCCTGCGCGCGGCACAGCAGAGCCGGCGGCGGGCRGCAGCCCRYGCTGCGAGCTCGGCCGTGCACGGAGCTGCTCCCTGGAGGGGCTGCGGCTTCCTCCGGCGGYGGCTCCCCGTGCCCGTGCCCATGCGGATGCTGCAGGACCGGGTCCATCCGGAGGACCTTGAGCAGCCACCGGGGAGGAGAGGCCCTCCCTCCCTGCCTCCCTCTCTCCCACCCCCTCTCCTCCTGAGTTACTAAATCTGTTTAAACTAGGGGAGAGGGGTGAGGAAGTGAGACCTTTCGGAGAAGCCACATAGATGTTTGTTTTCCTTGGGGGTTTATATCAACATTGGTCTTGACATTTTGCCTCTTATTATGTGTGGCTCTTTAAAGGGTGAAATAATATTTTCTTTTGCTTGAGAAAAGGACAAAGTTCAGACAAAGCGCTCAACCCAAAATGATTTTCTTCTTTCCCAGCAGTTTACACATTGTCGGCGCTGCGGCCCCGTGCAACGCACCGCTCTGCAAACGCGCGGAGCCCGGCGGGAGCCGCCGAGCCCTCGCGCCAGACAGCGGCGGGTCGGCACGCTGCGCTCGGGGCCTTTCCGCGGGACGGGTGCTAACAGTTCCCACAGCTGGCAAATCGGCCCGGGGAGCGCGGCAGCCCCCGGCCGCGCTGCCCGGGCGCGCGCCGCGGCGGGAGGCCCCCGCCTGCGCCTCCCAGGGGCCTCGCGCTCTCTGACGCTACCCGAAACTCAGCAGTGCCGGTGCTGGGAGAAGCGAAACAGCTTCTGACTTGAAAAGCTTTGGTGGCTTCTTATTAGTGTGAAATTGTCACTCAGCTCCCAGTTAGGTAAGGCGAGCCACTTTGATTGCCCTTTGCAGACACATTTTACTTTGTGAAAGTTGCTGGAATTTGGGTTTGGCTATCTTCATTAGAAAGCTAAATAAAATATTTTAATTGTTATACACTAGTTGCTATAGAAATAGAGTGTTATAAATACATTACATTACCCATTTGCAGAGTTATTTTACACTAATATTTCACTGCAACTTAGCAAATCTACATAGTGTGAAATCGAGTGGAAACAGACCCAAACCCTAATCTGCAAAGCTCGGCAGAGCGGCAGCCTCTGCCCGCGGGAAGCGCCCCGGCCGCTCGGGAACCAGGTCGTGGCGAGCGGCGAAGGCTGGAGCTCCCTGAGCCTAGCAGCTCGTGGTGACTACGGAGCATGTTGTCAGGGCCGGATTTACCCTCTCCTGCCATTCTAACAGCTGTCAAACGTGTGCAATTCTGCTCACGCTCCAAGTGAAGCAGGAATTCAGCCAATAAATACAACTGATGATGATTTTCACTGCAGTTTCAAGCATCTGCCATTCATAATGAAGCCTGATTAAAAATGTAAGAAGATTATTTTTAGTTTTAGAATGTGACAGAGCCTCACTGTAAAACATGGTGTAAGTCATGAATAATTAATTAAAAAAGAATTCAAGGTATATCGAGCACCACAAAGCAAGCGCGTGAGCCCTCCCCGCGGCGCTGCCTCTGCGGTGCCGTGTGCTGCGCACCRAGCGCCGCAGAGCTGCCTCCCATGCAGCGGCCCCTCGCCCCTTCTCACTGCAATTGCTGCACTTTTTTTGTCTCACTGGCACCGAGCTGCAAGTTGGTGACTCTCCACCCCGTGAACAACTACAGCCTAGTTTTAGAGGCTGCAAATGCCTTGAAAAGCAATGGGGGAATGCAAGAGCAGCTCTCGAGGCCACAGCAGGAGCAGACAGGGCTGCTGAAAATTCAGTTTTTCTTCTCTCCATGCGGCCCCCTTCTTTCCCCACTGTCACCAAGGGTGTGTGAAAAAGGAGCTTTTTAAAGAAACTGGGCAGTAGAAAAGATGCTGTTGCACTGAGCCCGGTTTTTGTTCTTGGTCACTAACACGTCTGTGCTGAGAGTTTGTGGAAATGCTCATGGCCGGATGCAGGAGAGCAAAAAAAAAAAAAAAAAAAGGGAGGCAATACAGCCACGGTCCTCGACACCGGTGGCTGCTCTCGTGACTGTCATGCTACACACTCCTGACTAGTTAGTATATAAAAATACAAATAATGAGGATCTGTTGTTTTAGGAGTTCCCTTACTTTTACTAACTTTGTAAGACAGCCTCCAGCCTCTAGGAAGAAACTGCAATTGGCAAGGCTGAACTGCCTGATAATAAATTTATCAAGATGTTAATGATCATCAGCTTCCCTGTGTACTACTTGGCAAAATCACTACAGGTCTTCCTATTAGCTGGAACTGCTACCCATTTAGGGCTTGCTTTGAAATTTTATCTTTCCATCTTGTTTTCTGTTTCCTCCTTTTTTCCCCCTTTTTTCAGAGACCTCATCTGTTTGCCAGCATTCTCTGATCAACATCTCTCATGTGTTTCCTATTAAGGGTATGATGTGTCTAGCCATTTTACTTCTCCTGCCCTTTTAAGTGGTGTCAGTCTTTTTGCTTTGCTACTAGTTGCCTTTTATCTCTGCAGTTTCCAATTCTCAGCGCACATCATTACCTAACTCTTGAACTACCCTTTTCTTACTCACCAGGACAAATCTCAGAGGCCCGTGGCAAGCCCTTGCCAGGACGTGGTGTCAGCAGCACCCGGCTGGCCATCGGGAGAGGTGGCTTTCCACAGATCGGGACAAACTCCCCACTTTAGTGGTCATGGCTGTGGGCGTTGGACGTGGGCTTCCTTTGGTGGCATCTGACCCTGTACCGGGCACCGGGGCTGCTCTGCTGCGTTGCGGACAGTTGGGGAGCCCAGGGCACGTCTGATGGCTGCTGCTGGCACCTCCGGCAAGCCAAAGACCTTGCTTAGAAAGAAAAGAAATCCAACATTACCCTGTATTGATCAGGGTATTATGGCCACCTCTCGCTGCTGGAACGCAGCTCTGAGCCCGAGACCGGGCTGGTACTCGTGCTTTTGGGGAGTGACACAATAACTGGGGTAAAAGTACAAAGCCATTTTTGCTCCAGCTGGAAAAAAAATCTAACCTTTCATCTTCGAAAAAAATGAAGCTTTCTATTTTTGTAAGAATGAGAGAAAGTGAGGCAGAAGGCAGCCGGGAGGCTCTCAGCACCGCCCTACGTTTGGCGGGTGAGTCCTCTGGGTATCACCGACACCTGTGTGCGCAAAGCCTCTGGCACTTCTCACCAAATGCTGCAGGAAAGGGGTGCATGGYGACACTACCAGCCCTGACAAATCACAGGACAGTCCTCATTTTTCAAGTGCAAAGTGAGTGATAATTGTGCAAGAATTCAGCCCTGTATGTGGAAGCAGAAAGGTGCTCCAGCTCAGTTTTCCAGGGGGTATGGAAAGGACTTCCTGCAGTGTGGTTCATTCAACTCACTTTTCATAAGCTGGTTTTCAACAACATCATCCAAAAGCCATTAGTTTCATTGTATGTATCACGCAGAGTTATTTAGTAGGTCAGAAGGAAAATTTAAATGGACAGGTGCTTTAAATTACAAGATGGTGGAGGTGGTTAATAAAAAATACTAGAAAACATTGGTAACCTTATTTTGGGCTTGAAGTGGGTGCTGTAACTGATGGGCAAATGACCCCAGGAAATGATGAGAGCCGTCGGAAGCGGTAGGTTCAAATACAATCAGGGGATCGGGCTGCTCCCTGGGGGCTGCAGCCCTGCGCACACCACCCGGGTACTCTGCGCCGTTAGAGACAGCCATTCCCTCTCTGACRTCTGCACCGCGGGGCCAATTAATTACATGATGCAAACGCCTGGTGCACGCGACACCGACACAAAGCCGCAAGCAGGCGCAGTTCTCGCCCCGCCGGGCCGGGGCCCCCGTGGCGCCGGGCGCCGGGGCGGCATCCCCGCGGAGCGGGCGGTGCCGCTGGTCCTGCCGGGCACGCGGCGGCTGCCGTCCCTTGGGAACCCCTCCAGGGTCCGCGAGACAGCGCGGAAGGGAGGCACAAGCACAGAGGAGGAAACCTGAAGGAGTTAATACGGAGATGAACAGGGTTTAACTCTTTTGCACTGTGACCTCTATGGGATGACYGTGGCTCTATCTGTGCTCGTACCGGCTGTGCATAAAGCTGGCACAGCGGCGAGCCGAGTTTGTGCCAGCATCCCCAAGAGCACTGGGTCTCTCCTGATTCTGCTGGCTCAGATCGGTCCAGAAATCTCATGGGCATCAACTGCTATCGAAGGTGCCTGATATTTTCCCCCATGCTTCATTAGTCCCTCACTCTGCRGGACATGCTCCAGGGAGCATGCTCTGGGGAGCATGACGTACCGCCACTGCAAATTCCAGCTTTTTTCCTCCTTCCTCCATGTTTTCCCCCGGTGTGCATAGTTTGCATGCCAGGGGATGATCTTCTTTGCCTGCATGCTTTTCTGATTGCTTGGCTTGCAGACTCCTTGCAGACATGAAAAGATGGAACAGCTTGTGCCAAYGTGCCAAGAAACCTAGTGAAGTAAGTGCTGCAGGAGCAGGTGATACTTCAGACTTCAGCTTGGTCTGAAAAATCTCTGTGTGTGCATATGCTATGGTATAGCATGTCTAGTGTCTTCCTATTTCTAGCAAGAAACAACCAGCGAAATCTGTAGGATGCCTCTTCACGGAGTGCAGCATCCATGCCACCAGGCAAACAAGGCATACACCAGGGACAGATACTGCATGCTGTCAAAGCAGCAGCTGCATTTCATATCCAAGAGAGAAACCTTTCAGTTTGTTCTGGTGCGCCAAGTTCCTCTGCTCACTGGCATTTGGGTTCTGATGGCCCTGTTAAATACGTTCAAAATCTGAACATATTGTCTAATCGTGGGATGCTGAATGCAAATTGTGATATAAGCTGCTGCAACAAGATGAGAAGGAAATCATTATGCCATTGAGGATCATATGGTTTTGTGCAGTAAGCACATTTTTAGAGGCAAACTTTTTTGGAGCCAAAATATTGCTTATTTTATCCATATTAGAAACCTATTGGAGAAAAAACGTGGTATCAAATGTGTTAAGCAGGGCAGAATTTGGCCTGGAATCTGGATTTTACATGAGAGATTTTTAAAATAAAAGGGACCTAGCTACAGTAAAACAAAACCAGCCTCTTTAAATGAAGGACAACACTAAAACCGTCCTTTTCTTTCTATTTGGTTCCCGATTCGGTCTTCCAGCCATACCGCAGGAAAAAGGCACGGTCAGCATCCAGCAGCACACTGCAGCCTGGTGCCGTGGCGCGGCGGAGGGGCCGCGGCAGGCG
>NW_028185750.1:1598508-1605992 GCF_003343005.1 Rhea americana | reverse complement strand
GAGCCGCCCGCAGGCAGCGCCGCGTCCGGCGCGCAGACGGCTTTTATTAAACGGGGCGCGCGAGACCCGAACGCGGGAGGATTACGCACAGACCCAGACACTGCCCTGAGCAGCATCCTGACATGTCTCGAACTGAGCCTAAACTAACACAGGATCATACATGTGTTTCAAATGTTTTTGGCATTTCTTTTGCGTGCTCGCAATGTTTGTACTACTAAACCACAGCTTCCTTCTTTGGGGAAAATAAGAAAAGTCAGAGAAATATCTAATAAACACAAGTAGAAAAAGTGAGACATATTTCACATCCTCCTGGAATGTAGATAAAATGCTTAAGCTACCGGGGAAACCAAGTTTTGAATATTTGCTTTGGTAGTTGCACTGGCGTCTTTGTTAGCAGGAATTCAAGCGTATTAGTGAGCAGCCCACAAGCTTTCCTTGCTTTTCCCCTTTTTTTTTTTTTAATTTTTCATTTGCATCTATGTCAGCTGACAGGGCACAGTTTACATCAGCATGTTCCATGAGAACAGGAATAAGATCCAAATCATGCAATTTAGCAAGACATGTGATGATATAACATTTTTCTTCATGGAAGACRTAGAAAGTTTTAGCAAATTAGCCAGCTATTTGCAATACGCTAGCTACAAATTGGAGATGAAGATGACTGCTGCAGTTTCGTTTCTGCAAGCTGTGTGTATTTAATGCCACGGAGTTGTTATTTTTTTCCTTCTCTTCTCTTTTCCCCGGAGGGGCAGGAGGGTGCGAGGGCCCAGGTGAGGCCGAGGGCAGCGGGTGCTACCTGGCGCGCGCGGGGAACAGAAGGGTCGTTGTTGCCGAACGACGATCGCGGAGCTGAATGGTTCTTCTGTTCATCCCGGCTCCGCTCTGCTGCACGTTTGCTGCCACAGCTGCTCCGTCATTAGAGCTCGGTGAAACTATCCATTTTTGCTTGGTACAGATTTGCAGCTGAAAACTGATCTTTTTGSTAGCCTTCCTACCTTTGACCAGGGCCAAACCTCCCCACCCTGCAGCAGAGCAGGTTCCACTAGTGAAGAGAAAATTATCAAAAAATTAGAAACGATTCTATTTTATAAGAAATTGTGAATTTTTTRAAACTATTTCGATGGGAGTTTCACCATGAAAAATGAAGTCAAATAAGTTTCACATGTTAATTTCAAATRTTAAAATCTCAATCACAAATTTCATAAGTTAAAATCTGAAACAGGCATTTTTAGTGGGCAGAAGCAAAAAGAAGGAAACTCTCAGCCACTACATTTTCATATACTTTATCACCAGAAAATACCATTGGATAATCTAACTCGAGCTTTTGCTGTTGCTGGTTTCTACATCGATCTGGATAAGCAGTGCTTGAGACAGAGTGAATCTGGACCTCATCTGGACTTAAAAACTTCCCAGGAGGCAGAGCTTACCCTATCTTTGGTAATCTGCTGTAAGAGTTGGTTAGTGCTTTATTCCTGTTTTAAGTTTGTCTTATTTCAGTGTGTAYGGAATAGTTGATCTCCCAGCTCCATGTGTCAAGCAGAGCTTGTTGAAACTTTGGAGGCTTGGTTTGCTAGTTTGTTATTAAAACATTGTATTATTATATTAATTTTATTGCAGGAAAACATTAAGATTTTAATAAAACATTAACCTATTTATAAGTGAATTTAACAACTAGCATTGCTTAAACACTGCAGTCACTTAGGTTTTGCATTTTCACACGTCCAGTCTCACTTTTATAGTTCTCCCATCCCCTTTTCACACTGGTGATACAGACAAGAGGAGCCTTAAATAAGGTGAAAGAGATGCAAGAGTGGCTGTTACTTCTCTCATTTTTTAAAAGCAGGCAAGAACAGAAAAAATATTTTTTCTTCACTCTTTTCCTCTAGTAAAAAGGAAAGAAATGAGATTTTTTTCTCTCAGGCCCACTTCCTTTTTCTAAGCTTCTCTTCCCCTGCTATGAACTCGAAAAGAGGAAAAGAAGTGAAGATCCAGTGGAAAAAATGAAGTTTGAACCCCTGCGCCCTGCACCCACGGCAGCAGCAGGGAGGCTGCGCACAAGCTCTCCGAGCACCGGGGCCGGCTCCTTCCCAGGGCAGGGCTGAGCCGCCGGCACGGCCAGGAAAGGGCTTTCCGGGATAGGTGGGAAGGCGAGGACCGGCGCTGGCACCTCGGGGCGGCCCGGCTGGAGCCCCGGCCAGCCCGCACACCCGGGAGCGCCGGCCCCTATCCTGCTGAGGCAGCACGGGGTAGGCACGTTCGCTGCACAAGAAAGCAGCTTTTGTACAAGAAACGCTGTTTCTCTCATGCCAGTAGTATTGCAACTGTAAAAATCACGCCTGTGAAATTTTATATTAGATGGATTAAGAGGAATTCACTTCAGTAAAACTTCATGAGAGCCAGTCTTGCAGTTTTATGGTGTTTAGGTGTGAATTTTCCGTTCTCTTGATGATTTTTTTCTTGTTCACAAGCAGATCTCAAGCTTGCACTGAGCTGCTACATGACAGCGAAGAAATATGTCACTGGCACATTGGGATTCAGCACAGGAGCCAGAACAAGGGTTGCTCGGGCCAACAAACGCCGCTGAACATCACAGGTCCTCCAAGGAGGAATCATCCAGGCCTCAAATCGCGGCTTTTCAACGTGCCTCACTCCAGAAGGCCCCAAAACAGGGAAATCCTCATCATTTCTGGTCTGCAAAAATTTGTGTAACTTTTGGGTTGTGTTCAGAGCCCTCAGATTTGGTTTTGCACATGAAGCTAAAATAAACCTCAAATTTCAAAAGAAGGGTCAGGTGAAATCAGTGAATTTTGCCTGGTTGACATCCAAAACCTCAAAGCAACTCAGATTGTACCAAAACTCACACCGGTTCACCAAGCAGCTCACCTGGTTTCCAGTTTCACTGCCAAAGTTCTGCATGGCTTTACAGGAATTCCAATTAAACCTATAGCGAATCCCTTGTAAAATGCTAGGTATAATACTTCTATATTTTGCCTTTTTTATGCCTATCCTCTGCCAAATTGAAGCATCTATACACATTGGAAACGCTTCAATTATTTAAGAGTATATGCACAGTGGAGAGTCAATTAAAATTACTGATGTGCTTTTTTTGTGTGTGTGTTATAAGTGTTTCCATTTGGAAGCAATTCAACCCAAATTCTAGCAAAGCCCTTCAGAGCATATTGAACTGATTTAAAGAGTTTGCATCCAAAAAATTTGAAATTTAAACAATGAAAAAAAGAGGTTAAAAGGCGCATTAATGGTTGTTTATAAATCATGCCCTCAAATGTTAAGAAAACACACTGCCTTCCTTGTTGGCAGGCAGGRAAAAACGCGCGTACAGCGTCGGCCCAGATAGAGCGGGGCGGATTCGGCGAGGTTTCCCTCGCGCCGCGGCGTCCCCGGGGCTGGCGGACGCGCAGCAGCCCCGCTCGGCTCGCCCGGCCGCGCTGGCGGGAGCCCGCTGCACACCGACACGGGCACGAGCCGCCGCTGGGGCYGCGAGGAGCTTCTGGGTGCTATTTTTAGGCAACACTGTAATAAAATAAAACAAATACTTTCCTTATTTTTTCCTAACTTTTTAAACTTTTCTAATTTTTAAACCTTTCCACTTTTTAAACCAGCGGAGAGCAAGTTCTGCCTAGACAGAGCCTGTGTGCAGGGGGATAACATCAACGCACCTGAGCAGATATTTTTTTTCCTTGTGTGCACTTAAAAAAAAGGGGGGGAAAAAAGAAAAAAGAAAAAAGAAAGGGATCTGCTTTCATCTGTCTGAAAACAACAATTTCCTATGAAAGATCTCCAGCCCTCAGGGGGCTGCGGGTGTCTCTGCCCCTCCCCGGCAATATTCTTTTGCCTGCACAAATGGAAAAAATTGGGGCAGCCCGTAGGCTATTAATACTTCTCTAAAGGTTTCTCTTAAAATAAAACAAAAAGCAAAGGCATAAACCCCCTAGCGACTGCTGCAGATTGCGCATGGAAAATCCAGAGACTCTTCTTTTCCCAGAATTGCTCCAGAACGAAGAGCCRCGAGGGGGAAGGGCCCCACGGGGCGGACGCGCGGCGGCACCGGGAGCCCCGGGGGCCGGCCGGTGCCAAGGGCCCGGGCGCAGAGGTCCCACGTGCYGATGCTGCGGCAAAGCCAGCGCGGCTGCTGCACTCGCCGGGCACGGGGCACGGCCKCCAGGCACGGCCTCGCGCCCTGCGCTCGACTTATCCACGGCTGTGAGGCAAACAGGAATTTCTGGCAAAGGATTTACTGGCACATCCAGTGCTTTCCCGTCTAGCAGCAGTTTGCACGGAAAGGGGCAGCGGGGCCGGGCTGGCAGGGCACGTGCCACAGCCAGCGCGCACGAGGYGGGGGAAGCCGTGCTTCCGCGAGGACGGCTGCCTGCAAGCCGGGGTAAGACGTGGAGYGAAGCTGCATAACGCAGCGGGCTCCTCGGTGCAATTTAATGGCAAAGGGAAACCATGCTGGCTGGAAAAAACAGAATARAAACGGATGAAGGGTGCAGCAGCGCTAGGCACTTAATTCCCTTGCGAAATTACTGAGAGCGTATCTGYATGGTCACCCTGCCAGCAGGCAGGAGCCCACGTCGAACCTGCCAGTGGCACAGAGGCTGCTGGAGAAAAGGGAGCCGAAGTGGTAAGAAATCAGYGGGAGCAGCATCAGTGCTGCGTCCCCCTGGCACTCCCAGGTGAGGCCGGAGCAGCCGAAGCTGCGGGCTCACCTGCATGCAACTCGCCCAGCGGTTCCTTTCTCCCTGTCCCTTACCTTTCCCGCTGCTTATTATCAAAAGAAGCAGGAATATTTCTCCTTAAAATACTGAGTGAGCTATCTGCAAACAGCACAAAYGATGGTGCAGCAGCCACCTCCGGGCTATGGGAACACGTATCCGACTGGCGGCCTCCCAGCTCCGGGGCCTGTGCAGCAGGATGTTCCCCCGGGATGGTAAGAAACCAGGGTGAGCAAACGATGCTAGCTGAAATGAGGGTTTAAAACRAGCAAGACAAATTCTCTGTGGTTTCAGTACTTCTGTGACTCTCTAATTTTGCAGGCCAGTCTAGCAGTCTCRGGGCCAGACACATTAACATCCCTGTTTGCACAGCGCCCGCGCCATTCCCAGGCTCCGCAGACCACTGAAAACCCTGCAAGGGAGCTCCCTTTGCAGGGGGTTTCCAGGGAAAACCCCGACACCTCTGCCCGCCTGGACGCTCCTCCAAGGGAGCCCCAAGCCTGGGGCCGTCCTCTCACCCCGCRGGGCTGCGCTCGCACCCGCACAGCCTCGCCGAAGCTCGGCCCTGTAACGCGCTCCCCTCCTCCTTGCTGTTATTTGTGACTGCTTAAAGCACCTACCGAGCCCTGTCTGTAAAAGGCCTGGGTGCTTTTTGATCATGCCATGAATCTTTTCTTCACAGGCTTCYCCTGGACCTGCGCAGTCTTCCTGAAGAGCTGCACATGCCTCTACTCTTTCTAAAGGAGGAATCCCGAGCGAGGATTACGGAGCTATAAAAGAGGAAGTGGACTGCTTGGCAGAGCATTCCTTGAGATTTGCCAGCCTAAGCACACAGATGTTTCTCAGATGGGTGAATTTGGAAATGAAGATCTACGTGGCATCTGTCAAAGGGCTAGTGTTTCTCATCTGTGACGAACACTGCACAGGATCCTGTCTGTCCTACCAGGCCAGTGCTGCGCACTGCAGATCTACCCATCACTGAAGCTAATCCACAGTAATTTATTAATCTTCTTGGGCGCACTCGTTTGTACCTCATAATTCTCTTGTCCATAATAAAAAATTATCTCRTTTCAGTTGTCCTTCCAGAGCCCAGGAGAGCTGCAGCAGAGGCATCCAAGCGCTCTTCAGACCATGGACCACCCCTTAACCACATCTTTGCCACAGTAGCCCTCATGAACATGTCTGGAAACCTCTCGGGGAAAGGCGTTTCTGAATTGCAACTCAACTTTCTTGGCAATTGTCTTCCTCAAGGAGCCAGGCAGAGGGAAAGGACAGTAGAAAGGAGCAGCTGCTCTGCGAGACGCTGAAGTGGGCAGGGATCTCAGCAGCTTCCCCAGCCAGGGCTGCTGCAGGGGAGGATGCTTTCCCGCCCCAGACGCTGGTCCTCTGGTGGAGTCCCCTCCCATGGACAGCAGGAGTTCCCTGCTCCGAGCAGGGGGCCAGCTCCAGCCGGGGTCAGAGAAGATGAAAAGGATGTACAAACACCAGAACACATTTGCTCATCGTGAATCCTGAATCATAATTCTTCACGTTGGAGTATGCAATAAAAACTCAACTGCAAAGTGCTTACAGTTGTTGTAATATTCTGTAAATCATGAAAGAAAAAGAATTAGGCAACAGGTTTCTGAGGAGTTATGAATAATGGATTGTCAGCCCCAGTTCAGAGCCACGCTAAAATCTTTTTAACTAATGCATTAACTCTTTCCCTGCCTTTGCAGATGAAAGCGTTAGGGTCACAAGATGTTACAGTTTCAACATCCTGCTCCAATTCATCTTGATGTATCGTAGATGCCTGTTGGACCCACCTCCCCTTTCTGTAGGGTGAGATTTCCCATTCAGAGCTGCTGAGAGTGTTAATTACAGTATTGCAGAAAAYACGGGGAGCTCACTTGCCTACAAAAAGCCTGCCAGAAGTCATGGAATGAAGGAACCATGCAAAAAGGGACAGGAATTACGTGCGGACAATCCTGGAAACTACCCCAGTAGCCTGCAACTTGCCATTCTTGCTCGGAAGTGAAAAGTCTGTAATTGTCATTTATGGAAGTATCAAAGGCGTATCTCTGGTAAAAGAAGTTTGTTACTTCACAAAAATTAACACAGAGCAAGTGTAACATCAAGGTACTTTCCAGTACGTGAGGTAGAGCTGTTATCTTATTTGGACAGGTCTAGGAGACGGCGCTTTGCCACAAACCTCATGTCAGCAGCCGACAATAGTACAAAACTACCCCGCAGACCTAAAGATGGAGCCACTGCTCCTGCACAGGCACCGAACCGCGCCAGTGAACACGCTAAACTTAAAACAGCAGAAAGACAGCAGTAGTTACCAGCGTTTTGCTCTCATACGCTCGCCTGGATGTGGATTATGAACATCTGCAGGGAGGATTTAGCAAGGACAGTCCTGGAGCACCGACTGCCTCTTCTCCGCTGCGGTCACAGCGGCAAGCAGCCCCCTCCCTCAGCATTTGCTTCCCCTTCCTAACTTTGGCCCCACAGATGATCTTGTAAATGTTAACACGGACTGCAGTTACGCTTCACAGCCCAGGCAGGGCCGTGGAAGGATGCGCAGCCGGCGTGCTGGAGCACGGCTGCAGGGCCGTGCAGGGCCGTGCAGGGCCGTGCTGCCCCCCCCTCGCCGTCTCACGGGGATCAACGCGGACGGGCAGCCGAGCCGCAAGAGCGCGCGGAGACTGGGGGTGTCCAGCCCCCGGGAAACGCTGCCCCTTTCCCGGTGCAGCACCGCCCCGTCTCCCG
>NW_028185750.1:1584274-1598317 GCF_003343005.1 Rhea americana | reverse complement strand
CCGGGCCGACACCGCGCCCGAGCTACCAGCGCCGCAGAATTACCGTCCGGAATAACGCAAAAGTCGCGATAGATCAAAGACGATACTAAGCGCACCCAAAATGAAGACGCACGCAAAACGCTTAATTCATTTGCATTTAAGGTAAAATTTTCTTCCCTAGCAGGTTTTCAGGGTGCGATACCGAGCAGCAGGAAGGGAGATACGTGGGTCTCCCTGCCTGATCGCCATGCAGCAGCCGGAGCGGCCCACGCGCGCGCTCCCGCGCCGTCGCGTTGCAGACCAGCACGCAGCTCGCGGGCGGGCTTCGCGCTCTTGTGGGCTCCGCGACGGCGCAGCGCGGAGCGGTGCAGGCAGCACTGCGCGGGCCCGCGGCCAGCGCCTGTTATTAGCTTTATTTGTACGAGGTCAGGGGTACACATGCTGCTTTACAGGTTAGTRAAAGGACAGACCTTGCCCCTGAGGTTTCTGAGCAAATCAGTAGAAGTTATTATGCAATTGATACAAGTGGAAGTAAAAACACATTTTACACACTGTACCCTTCCACTGAATAGTGCATTCCTATCTCTAGATATAGGTGCAGAAACATCCTCAGCCACTATTCCTGGCAGATGGATCTGTTAGTAATCACTCATCCCTGCAGTCAGGCAAGTTGACTGGCCCTGTGGTCTGTGGCGAGCAAGACYGGAACCAGTCTAGTATCTTCTGAATGGTCAAGGGAGCTCTCAATATTTGCTCGAGTCACAGGCAGTATTTCAGCCTGGAGATCAACAGCTAACACTGAGCTCCTAGGAACATCACACATGCAAACCCTAAACTGATAAAATATTCCAAAACAAACCCTGCAAAATGTCAGCAGCTGGCCATGTGGAGTCTAATCCATCCACGCAGCTCGGGCTGTTAATTTCGAAGTGACACATTGGGCATTCTTATTCACTGTGATGTTCATTAGTACCCGGGGAATTCTTTACTAAACATGTACAGGTTACCTGCTCTGCAGCTACTGGAAGAAATAGGCACTTCTGTCCTCAGTTATATATTTTACAACTGCAATGACATCACTGAGAAGCACTTTTTGGATCAGATTTAAAACTGCTTGAAAAGTCAAGGCAAAGCTGAGGTGCTGCAGTTGCAAGGCACTGCTGCAAATACCTTCAGCAGAACTGGATATTAAAACTCACGAGCTTGTTTGGTCAGAGCAAAGTAATAAACCACGATGTTCAATCACATTGGAATGCAAGCATTGCAGTGAGCATGGCAATGCCGCTCACGTGCCTTTTCCACTAGCTGCTTTACACAAACATTGCAGGAAAAAAACCTAGAGAAGTAAATTCTGATGCAGAGAGTACACACACACACAAAATACCGCAAAGAGTAGCAATGACCAAAACTAATCATCATGACACTTCAGCATATTTGACCGAAGAACAAGAGACCTGTTGCTGAGAGGCAAAGGGCAGCTGGGCTAAATTAGCTGAGCAAGTTTGAGTCTGGATAGTGTCATTAGGAGAAAAGCAGAACTATGCCATAAACTCTAATGAATGCATTAATGGATGGCTTGTGCCTCTCAAAAGGGGAAAAAACGGTTTAAATAAAGTTATTAACACAGCCCACCTGTGTTTGGCTCTTGGACTATGTTGTTTAAATAGCCCATTAACTCTTGAAGTAACTAATCTTGAAAGTGAATATAGCCTTTCTGAAGTAGACATTTAACTACATTCATATAATTCAATTAGATTGAGCATTCTTAGTCCAAAGCCAGTATTCTATGCTTTCATCTCTAATAATGGTGCACAGACAAGCTTGGTTAATATRGTGTTAAAAAAGAGAATTTGCATTTGGAAACCAAAAAAGTGCTGGACCAAATTTTAAAATATAGCATGTAATTTGTGATATGTTAGTATTATTATTATAATGCAGAATTGTCATCTTATATTTAACATTAAATCTGTATTACAAGAGTGAGCCGAGTTTGCCTTAACTCAAAAGAGAAAATAACTGATTTTTTTTTCAGCTGATGTTGAGGCAACGATTCTTTTCTGGGTAACAGAGCTCATTTCAGTTAACAGATAATGACCAAGATTGCTTTTGTTATTTTTTGTTTTGTTTTGGAGGGAAGGGGGTGAGAGAGAAGAACAAATCTTGGCCTGAACAAGTTCATCCAGTTAATAAATAGTTAAAGCAAATTCATTAGGAAACAGAAATTTTATAGATTTAGTTAAAGGTTTCTTCCTATTTATGTCACTGAGAAATGATAAAATTCCTTTTATCACTCTACAACTTGTTAATGTTTTACCCCAGGACCACTTCATCTGTAATAAACATCTTAACAAAATATGCATCCCTAGGGAGGAACCGTTAATTTCCTTAAGGCCTCACACATGTAATAGGTTTTTATTGCATGCAGGTGCTTTGTGAAATTGCATTGACTTGTAATAAACGTCCAGTAAAGAGCAGGTAGCACCTAAAAGGGGGAAGTGTTTGTGCACCTGTCTGAGGAGCGACTTTACACACCCTAATCCTCCACGGGCTTCTCCTCGACTGCACATGAGCCATCACCGCGCCTCACCTTCCAGGGGTCTGCTGCATCTAATCACAACAAGGTAAATGCTCRGATTTTTTACAGTTGTGTTTAACCAGCTTAACAAACAAATGCTAGGTGAATTTAATATATATTTAAATATATTTATCACTGCATTGGCTGAAATTACAGAGTAAGTGACAATCAACTAAATATATTCTAAAATAGAGGGAAAATAATGTATGGTGATCTTTCCTTTAGCAAGAAGCTATCTGCATAAGACTGTTCATGGATGTAATATTTACTGTTAATTTGCTTAGAATTAAATGCAAATGAAGTTTAATGTAATTCTTACTAATTAATAGCATACTATAGGTATTTCAAAGCTGATAGCTTAAAGTGTTGTCATTTTAAGTATATTATTTTAAAAAATTGCTTGAACAAAGATATGTCAGTAGCTTTTCATGGCAGTTTGTTTAAGAGTGGTATTTTGCTCATTATAATAATTAAAGGGAATGAAAACTCTGCATTTCAGGGGAATCCCAGTCTAAGCAGCAGGATTATGTACATTAAGCCTCTTTCATTGCTGTTCAAACAACTGCTTTGCTGATTCTCCTTATTGTGCAGGAACACTTGCAATGCCAGCAAGCACAGGGCTGCACCCCCCGCCTATGGGAATGGGGAAGTATCTAAGGGAAAATATCTGCAGAAAACRGGGGAGTTAACATTCTGTATTGCCATCTGAGGCCACACTGTGTATTTTGTGTCTTTGAGATGAATTTCAAAGTTTAGCTACAAAGTCCAAAACTTACAGAAGTTTTTCAGTAAGCACCCTGCATATTCCCGTCACTCCTTTTCCTTTCCTTCTAAATAAAATTTCCCAGTGAAGGTGTACCAAGATAGAATTCCAGACAGAAGTCAAACAAATGGTCTTGGAGACTTCAAGGGGCTCAGTCTAGAAGCCTTGGAGACAAGATTGCATCAAATGCCTTGCTCCAAAACTGCCTGAACTTCACTGACTACAGGGTATCAAAGCCAGCTTGTTAAGAGGCAGTGATGCAGGCACTGGACATGCCGTTAGTGAAATACAGGGTGCAATTTTCAAAAGCTCCTGTGACTTAAAAAAAATTTGCTTAAAATTCTTACCCACATACTTAGAGTCTTCTGATCATTAATGGGATTTTATTTCCAAAATATCTAAAATGTTTTTGCATATCAAAATTTGGGCATTTTTGAAAACTAACTATATACAAGATTAAGGACTTAAATGTTTTGACTAGTCCAGAAAGAATGACAAACGCTCTACACTCAAAAGCATCACCTGAAATATTTATGAATGACTTGCATGACTGAAGCATTAAAACCCAGTAAAAGTATGTAAGCATTTGAGAAATATTTCAGGTGTGAGTGTGTGTGTGTGTGTGTGTGTGTGTGTGTTCGATTTTTAACATATATTTACTTTTCATTGGCACCTTCCTAAACAGGGCACATAATGTTGAAAACTTAGCTGTGGTGCTATTGAAGTCAAGAACAACAACATATATACTAAAATGACTCTTCTTGGTGGGGGGAAAGGTAAATAATTCATTAATGAATGACAAAGAAAATTCTTTCTAACAAAGAGAGTGAAAAAGATTAAATTTAGATATTGTCTGAAAAAATAATTGAGAAAACTTTTTATGTGACCAAATAAAAAGACTAACGATTAGATGGGATTTTGAATTCCAAAGAAAATCTCTCTTGAATTTGAAAAGAGGGAAAAGAAAGATAAGTAACCTGGGCAAAGACAGCAAAGAATTACACAGCAGGCAAAAAGCAGAAAAGCGTTTAAACACGTAAGTCACTTGTACTTGCTCCTATTAAGTCAATAGGAGTGGTGCACATATCGACGTACTTTGCTAGACCAAGGCCTTGAGATCTGACCTCTGCAAAACACCACATGCCCAGAAGAAGGCTGATAAATTACATGCCAGGCACCTACAAAAGCTCATTAGAAAACAACACGCTGGGGCCAGCCAGCTCCGCCGCACTGTGACCCAAAGCCAACTGGGAAGGCCAACAGGATAGGGCTTTTCAGCCAAAAACACAGATGTGTTTTGGGGAGGGGGGTGGAGATGGTCACTCTTGTGACTATAGCAAGAGGGCCACAGTGGCCTGGGGAGGCAGGAGAACCCTGGCTGGTCCCTGCGGTGGCCGTGGTCAGGGCTCAGCAGGGCTGTAGTGCCCGGGGGAGGCAGGAGAACCCTGGCTGGTCCCTGCGGTGGCCGTGGTCAGGGCTCAGCAGGGCTGTAGTGCCCGGGGGAGGCAGGAGAACCCTGGCTGGTCCCTGCGGTGGCCGTGGTCAGGGCTCAGCAGGGCTGTAGTGCCCGGGGGAGGCAGGAGAACCCTGGCTGGTCCCTGCGGTGGCTGTGAAGAGCAGATGGAGACAGGCACAAGGGGCACGTGGAACTGTGAATAGACCACTACGACTTGGCAATAAAATAATAAAAATAAAAGCTGTCATTAGAGCATCCTTGAGCAAGCTTTTCCCCCGAACGGCCATGCTGTTACGTACTGCCTCTGCAGCCATTCCCGGAGATGCCTCCGGGCTGAGCCGTGCTGGGTGCTGCCCGCCTGGAGCGAGGGGCGCAGAGCCGTGCGCCGGCCGCGTCTCTGGCCGGGGCTGCGCGCAGCCCCGCGGCGCCGGTCCCGGGCTGCGGCTCTCCGGGGCGGCAGAGCCCGCCCATCCGTCCATCCGTCCGCGCGGGATCGCAGCCGCACGGACGCGCGGCGAGGGGCGTCAGGCCGGGCGCCAGCGCTGCCGCCTGCTTCGGAAAATCCKGGCCAACACCCACGTTTACGCGAGTAGAAAGGAGGAGCTGCCACCACGAGCAATTTTCCGTGATTTCTGATGGAAAAGACTTGTGCTGCAGCAGAGACCACCTCATCGGAGGCAGCTGGTGGGGTTTTTCCAGGATTTCTTACACAAGCGTTCACGCTTTGCGCCTGCGTCGGGAGCAGAGCCCGTCGCCTCGAAGTAGGAGAGGGCGGGCGGCCGCCGTCCGTGGGGGCGGCCGCCGTCCGTGGGGGCGGCCGCCGTCCGTGGGGGCGGCCNGCCGTCCGTGGGGGCGGCCGCCGTCCGTGGGGGCGGCCGCCGTCCGTGGGGGCGGCCGCCGTCCGTGGGGGCGGCCGCCGTCCGTGGGGGCGGCCGCCGTCCGCTCCGCACACACTGACGGGGCCAAGAGGAGAAACTCGCATTTCCTGTCGGTTCCAAGGGAGCTGCTTTTTAGAGGGGTCAAATAGTAGGAATGATCTTCTTCAAAGGGAGGATTTATAGATTCTGCCAGGTCTTGGGATTTGCCAGTCAACGAGCGTTTTAAACAGACAGGCTTGTTCCATTCACTTCTTACCCCAACCACTTGCATCTTACATGGCCACCCTACTATTTGCACTTTCTAAATTCTGCTGGTTGCTTTTTCAAGTATTCCCTTTCCCCAACCCCCCTCCCCCCCCAAAAAAAAAAAAAAAAAAAATGATGCTTGACAGAGCATCTTTATTTTTCAAAGTCAAAAGAGAACAACAACAATCAACGCTCTCAGTACTAGGGAAAAAAAGGAGACAGAAGTCATAGAGGCAAATGTAATTAGGAAACATATGAGAAGATTCAAAAAAGTTCAAAAGAATATGAGAAAGGAAATGTATAAAAAGTAAATAAAACACATTGTTTAAAAATGTTTCATATTAGACTTCCCCTATAAACATTTTACTTTTTATTTTATAGATTTCATGCTATTCTAATCAACTTTATTTTTGTAACTTCACAACTGAAACTGCAAACCTTACAGCCTGTTTTCACATTTCTGGGGTGTCCTGTCAGTCTTTTATATCTCTCTGGATGGGCGGAAAATAAAGTCAATGAAGTGAGCCAAAAAATTCTAATTTCAAAACTTTTATAGAAATTTCTCCTGAAGAAACTCAGGCACCACATCATGGAAAGATCATAAAGGTTTGGTGAAAACAGCTCCAACTCCTAGACAAATCAAAGACTAAATAGCTTACTATTGCTTATGAAGAGTATGTAAACTTGTAAAGGATATTAATGAAGGTGTAAACTCTTACTGAGAAAAAACAAATCTTTGCTGTAGAGGACTGGGGTATTAAAATAAAGCAAACACAGCACCTCATCTGCCATATTTTACACTGTGCCAGAATGTCAGAATTAAGGGAAGCCTGGTAATCTAAAAACCAATTTAGAGATGCAAGGCTTTTGCTGGCCTGCAGTCATCTGGCTGAAGGTCCCATCTCATCTTTACAATCAAAGAGTTAACTCTGATGTCCCAGCACACAAATAAGTAAATGTGGGATAATTAGGAAACAAATTCTGCAAACATCTTGAAAGGGGCCGGAGACCTTTGATCTTTATAGAAAAGAAAACATTACAATACAGTCTAGCTTTTGGGGTCTGCACACATTTTATACCAAGGCAGAGGATGGTATCTTTCTTAAAAATCAAGTAACACCTAATTCCATCATACCCTAATTATCTTAACTGATTTCATATGTCTAAAGGTATTTCACCAAAAGATTAGAGTAGAAAGAGGGACTGACAAAATAATTAAATATGCAATTTGCCAAGCTTGGGCAATATGGCTTTGAAATCACCTTTTCAGGAAGTTTTACAGCTTGTTCATTGACATATATATTGCAGCCTTCAGATTCTTATTTAAGCTCTTTTGATTACTTTAATGGATTAATACCCGAGTACCATCAATGTAAAGTCTAATACTCGAGCCTGTTTCTAATTTGCCAGAAGTTGCACTAGTTTCCTTTTGGTGTTATGATTTTTTTAAAAAAACCCAAAAAACAAAATAAAAATGAAAAAAACAAAGAAAACCCACCCCCCTGCATATTCTGATATGTATTTTTAAAAACCCACAGAATTCCCCTTTCCAAAGCAGTCCTGAGAACACCGAAACGCGCCTATACCTAGCATCCTTCCCGCGCTCCCGCGTTTCCCGAGGTTCGCGCGTGGCCGGCCAGCGGCGCGCCAGCGGTGCGTTTCACCGGCGCGCAGAACCGCCGCTCGGCCCCCGCCGGGTTTACGCTGGGCAGCRAACCCTTGGTGAACTCGTGTCCAAGCCCTCCCCGCCGCCCGTCCGARGGGCACGCGCCCGCGGCGCGCTCGGGAGCGAGGAAAGGAGGGCTCGAAGGCGGAGCAGCGGGTCCGTGCCGCCCGCGGACGGGAACGCYGCCTGAGCCCCGTTTCGGGGCTGCCCGGGCCGAGAAGGGCCCCAGAGCCAAACGCATTTCTGTTTTGCGTTAGGAGGAGCCTCCAGCCGCGTTCGTATTTACCGATGCTTCCCAGAGCCGGTCCTGGGGGCACCGAACGCCACCCGGGGCTGCCTGCTCGCACAACGGGCTGCGGAGACGCCGCACGCGCCGAGCCCGCGCACACCGCTCACCTCCCTGTTATTCGAGGGGCCAAACACGGCGTCTTCGGCCAGGCGAAGCGCAGAAGGAAAGCTGCTGAAGCTGAAAGGGGTTTACAAAGCAAAATAAAAATACGCRTCCAGAGGGGTTAAACAACTTGGCCATGGACACCCAGAGGAGCCTCTCGCTGCGCGAGCCAGACGTACGCTGCAGCATAGAAGGGAAAAGGCAGCCGACTTCTCAAACACGCTAAGCAGTAAAGCTCACTTGACCACAGCCAGTTCATCTGCAGAGGGTTTTGCTCTACTCTACCTGGAGACCAACAACTATTCAGCATTTCTGGAGAAAACAGCCTTTCCCTTCTAACACACACTTGATAAACCTCCCTGGGCTATTTGGGAACACTTTCATACCCAGGGATGATCCCAGCAAACCCTGGCTTCTGCTGCTGCAGACCGCAGCATGCACACATCTCCAGTCAGATTTGATGAAACCACAAGGAAAGACAAGGTTTAAATATTTAAATCAAAAGGAAATTCAAATTTCAAAATGCACAAACCCTAAMTACTTGAAAGGGGAAAGGTCTTCAGCCATTTCCCTAGAAGCCAACACACATTATTAATGAAGAACAGGTTTTCTGAGACTTAACAAAACTGCCTAACCCAAAGCAGTGTGGCCTTTACCTCTTCCTGAAGAATCACAGCCCACATATAAATTTCCTTTTTAAAGATAAAAAGATACAGGTGGCACTTGCTGTTTGGAGGAGCAGGAGCTGCAGCCAGCAGCACCCCTGATGCAACTGTTCCACTAATGGCTGTTAATTGGCTCCACACCTGAAAGAGACTCGGGGAAAAGGATTTTCCAGCCTTCCTTGCAGAAGAAAGTTTGTGTTAGGTCCCTCCTTTTATTTTTCAGTCAATGAGCCTGGCTTTGCAAGCTTGTGCATGCTCAGCTTTCCCTATCTGTAATGGCACTGGCTTCGGTGAGACTTGTAGGTGTGTTGCATGCTGGTGTCCTTCATCCTCCTTCACGAACAGGTCCAACTCTGGACTGTTTGGGTCGTTTTTTGCTAACTTTGTTYTCATTTATTATTTTTATTTTACGCAGTATCTGAAGCTGTGAAAAATGATCCAGGGTAAAGAAAAGGCACTTGCTGACCATGCACATATGCGCAATATTCCGGTGTAAAAGCAGCTCTGCTAGTTGCGGGAACGCCTCCGACCTGGGGCGAGGTGCTGCTGAGGTCCTCGCCCGTGCCACCGCCAGCCGCCGCCCTGGTTTCTCCTGCGAGGTCCCGGGAGGGCGCCGGCCCCGGCCGCGTCCCGAGGGCTCCGCGGCCCCGTCCGCCCGCGCAGCTCCCTGCCCCTGCGCGGGAGGGGGGCGCGCGGCGCTGGGAAACGGAAGAACGGGTACCCACGCGGTGCCGCGGCAGAGCCCAGGCTCCGTTTATCAGTCTTGGGAAGTTCCGCTGCATGGCACAGTTTAGGATGAAAAATGTAGGTAATGTCAGAAACRTCCCCAGGAAGCTGCAGTTCAGTAAATGGCTTTAAAAATAACTAACTGAACCACAACACGGAGACACAGAACTGACCCAATCCTTTCGGTCTTTAAAATCACGTACCTACGCTATATTTCAGGCTCAATTTATCACAGCAGGCCCCTTCCTCAGCGGTGCGTGGCGGAAGGGAGTGCRCCGGCCTTCTCGCCGCAGCCGCTGCATCTCGTGGCAGCAACGCGTTCGTGCCCAAACCCCCCGCGGCGGACGCGGAGCTCGGCGGCCCGCGCAAGGCGGAGGCGTTGGCGGGCGCCCGCGGGCCCCGCGCGGGCTGGCAGCCCGCTTTGCGCGAGGGGAGCTTCTTCCCCTGGTAAGGGCAAATCGGGACTGCTCAGCACAGCGGATTCAGCTTTTTCCCTCCAACGCTTGCATCGGTAAGCAGACAGAAAGGATTAAAATCAGCCTTCTCTGTTCTCTTTTTCTGATCATTTCTGCTTAAGCATTTACCTAATTGCATTTTGGATATAATCAAACTCCATGAGACAAGGGCTTTTCTCAGCTTACCCTAGTCAGGTCTTGGACCTGCCATGCTCGATTTTAGTGGTAATGCACCTTCAAGGCATGTTGTGCTCCTCTGTTGAACTACAGAAATAATAAATGATTTTCCTAATCTCTTTGCTGTTACCAATTTACTCTAATCTCATTAGCACAGTTGTCGAAATCCTAAACATCCTTGCAGCTGAAAAAACCCAAGGAAACTTGCAGATATTATGGAATTAAGAAAAGAAAAATCAACAAAGCACGTTCCCCATTTTCCATTGCGTTTAGCTGAATGGTTTCCAGTGCATCCTCAGCTACAGAAATATGTCCAGGAATGAGTTAGTGCAGACAAGAGGTACAGGGAGATTTGGAATCAGGCTTCTTTCTTGCTCATCCATGCACCCGGAGGCTCCTGTGGCCTTAGGAAACATCTGAGATTTAAGGTTTGCCAAACCGAGAATAAAAATATACTGACAAGAAAATCAGTTTAACTTTCAAACAGCAGAACATAGGGATTCACAAACCCAGAGAAATCTTGGGGCAGAACTGCTGGAGGTGATGCGTGAAGAATTCACAAAAGAATTACAGAAACCACGTGGAAATGGCTTGTTAAGAGGAGTACTTAGGAAGCAAAAAAAGGCAGCAAACAGTACCAAAATAGAGCTGTTACGTTTCCTTCTGGGTACCCTTTAAGATAACACCCACTAGTGCGCTGGGCAGTTGGGGCCTTCTAAGAATAAACTGATTAAAGAACATTTTGCAACCTATAAACCTGGTGCAGTTTAAAAGAAGTCTTTTAACCTTGGAGGTCCTATTTTCCTTAATAAGAAGCTGGGAAACCCCTCGCTTTCCACGGTTTGACCAGCTCATTAACAGACTGACAATATCTCAGGAGCTGCTGATGCTCAATGCTTTAATAATAACATCTGCTAACTTCCTCAGGGCCCTTTTCAGAAGAAATTAGGTACAGGTTTGCATGCCAGAGAAGGCAGGGATGTCATGAATCTGCATCCAGCTGGGAAAAGCAGACAGGCTGCAGAATCGCTGCTGCCACGGGCGCCGTCGCCCCTTCGCAAACCCGGGCACGAGGCGGCAGGTTTGTTCCAGTCTCGCTCCCTTCACCGGGAACGTGGGGCTGGATCGCGGCGCCCAGCTCCACGTGGAAGCCCCGCCGTGCACTCTGCGCAGACCTGCCGGCGACGGGGGTGCCACAGAGGGAGCTGGCAGCTGCTCTGGGATTTTTTTTAATCTAGTTTCCTAGGAAAACACGGTTCCTGTGATCCCTCTGTGCTTGTCTGTCTGCCTGTCCTGCCCAATAACTTTGAACTCTTTTTTTTGTTTTATTGATTTAAACCAGATTTCACAGAGAGGTAGAAGTCTCAAGGATAATTAAGTTCCTAAAAAATTTATATAAATAGGCATTTGGGCAGGAAAAGGAATTCCGAGTTAGAGCAGTCAGAAAATTCTGTGATTCCATCAGGCAGCTTCTGCTGTTGCCTACAGCAGCTCGCTGCCAGGAGCCTCCCTGGGAAAGACTTTAGGTGTCTTTATGTGACTTTATCTTCATGCAATTCCTACAAAGGCCAGTCACAGGAAACCACTCCGTCACCTCCAATGCTCACGGAGCAAATTGATTCTCACGCATCCCGTGCGCCCGAGCACGGCCTGATGCACAGACGCGGCAGGCTTTTCCCTGCCCGCGGAGAGCTCCGCCAAAACACCCTGGGATGTTCTGGGTACGGCTGGTGGGCGAATGGGTCTCGCCCTGGCTCGGGGTGGGGGGAAATCGTGTACAGGCGAAAGAAGTGCTCTGGAAGTGACCTGGCTCGGCGGGACTTGCAGCCTGCGGCCGTGATTCCTCGCCGTGGGAGCCCGGCCACGGCTGCGCCCCACCGCATCCCGGCRAAGGGGCTCCCCGGCAGCGCGGTGCCCCGGGGGGCTCGGCGTCCCCTCACCTGCCTGCTCGCTSCCATCCTCCGCTTCCTCCGAGCGCATCCCGACGAGCCCGTGGGTGCTCCCGCAGGACATGCGACAGGAATAGCAGTAACGAGCTTCTGGCTWTTTTTTTTTGGAAGAATGACTATTTTCAGACACTCCTGCTGGGAGCACTTCCCYGGCAGGGAAATGACCTAAAATGACCTTATGGCACTTTGGCGTCTTCGGCTCCCTGTTTTCTCGACACGTCCGTGACCTTGCAGCAGCCTCCCCCAGCCTTGCAGCAAACCTGCAAACATGCCGTGTGCACCCGCCTTCCCGGAACGGCTTCGYCTCTCTCCTGTCGCTTCGAGCGGGTGCTCACAAGGCGACAGGGCCACCAAGGACGTAGGTTGCAATCGTGGGGTCATACAGGACAAACACATCAGTGGTTCAGCATACAAGGAAGCCAAGGCKAATGCAGGAAACAGAAACCCCCAGAGAGGGGACCCCGGGGGTCTCCCGGGACAGCCCTGACATCCACATTTCCATCCCGGCGAGCTTCCAGGAGCCCTGAGCTGCGCTGGTTTCCCGTGCGCTGCAGTAACGGTGGYATGGACATATTTATGAAGTGCTAGTTTCCAAAGAATACCGAACGCCAGCACTGAATTTCTAGAAATTCAGACATTCAGTATGAAGCACTAACATTCTGCTATTTTCTTTTCCTCTAGCAGTGTCCTCAATTTTAAGAAACAGATGCAAATTATATTTTATTCTAGTGCCACGTTCTGCCTTTGAAGAACTGGGCTATGTTTGCGAGCGTGCCGGCACAGCGCACATCCACGGACACGAAGGCGCTGGGCGCGCTGGCGGGCGGCTGCTCTGCAGCGGCTCCCGCGGCTCCCGGCGCTGCGGGCGCCAGAGCCCTTCTGCCGCGGCAGGGGTTCCCGCAGGGGAGACCTGCGCCCGGCTGCAGCCCCGCGTGCTTTGGCAGCCGCCGGCACACCGAGGACCCTGTATGCACCGCGAAAGGCTGCCAGCACTAGTAGTCTTCCTAGGGTGTCACCTTGGTATCAGGAAAACCACTTTGCATGGAAAATAGAGACGCGGGAGAAATGTCCTCAGACCGAAGAGTTTGTATGCAGTGAATTTTGGTAAGGATGAAAACGATTCAGCTGAAACAAAACTTAGTTAAAAACTAAAACGACTATGAACTGTAAGTACAACGGTGGGGGTCTCACCTGTTCAGCGTAGGTATGAAAATCCTTCTAAAAGWTGAGCATAGCCTCCTTTTACTTGCTTTTAGGCTTTGCTGTACCAACAAACCCAAAGCTCCAGGACACAGCAGAGAAAGCAAACCCTGAGCCGGCAGCACCTCGACAGCCAGCAGAGCAGAGGGGTTTGAGCACAGGCAGAGCGCGGCGACTTAGGGTGAAATTCTCTCTTTCTCCCTCCTCCATTTTTCAAATGGCTGGAGAAACAACTGGTTTGTTATTTTTTTCAGTGAAAACAGATAATGAATTTCTGATTTGGAATTAACATATTTTTAATATCTGTTAAATAAGAAAAAGGCAGGGAAGCAGGTACCGGTGCGCTGTTTCGGCCGGGGCCGCGAGGCAGCACCGGGCCCGCCGGAGCGGCTCCCATCCCTGCCCGCGCAGGCACGGGGGACGAGGGACGCCGCTCCGAGAGGACGCCGCGGGAGCGGGGAGGGGGCGAAAGGCACCGACAGCAGGGCTCACTTAGGGCGAAAGACGTCCTCAAAAGGCTTTTGAAGTTCATGAAAGGCACGGCTTCAGCTCTAACTGCAAAATAAACCAAACCAAAGCAAGGAAGACGTGTTTCCCGATTGATTTTCATCGCGGGACGGCGGCTCCTTCAGGGCAGAGGCGTCGGGCAGGGTTTCACCGTCCACTCGTAAGCGCGTGGGTTCACGATCGCCAGATGCACCCTGGGCTCCCGCTGCGCTCGCCCAGCTCAGCTGCTCCCGCTAGATGTTAATGCTCAGCTTCTCGAAACCGTGCCTGGGTGCTCAGAGACCCAAATACCTCCAGTCTCAAGGGCCACAAAGCTGATMGTTTCGGGGACCTCCGCAAACGCTGCCTGGTTCCCGCCTGTTCAGGGCCCCGGGAGGGAGAAGGCGCGAACGGGCCGTCGGCGCAGACCG
>NW_028185750.1:1558983-1584144 GCF_003343005.1 Rhea americana | reverse complement strand
CGCCCGCAGCCAGGCCGTCCCAGCGCCGCCGGCCCCGCTCCGAGGGCGCTGCCCGCCCCGCAGCGCCGTGCGCGCGGGGTCACGTCAAAGCACCGATCGCTCACGGTACGTTGTTTGCATCGCTGCGACGCACAAGGAACGTGGGACTTCTGACGAGSAGGTGCGTTACTCTGAGCTCAGGTGTCTCCGCGTGCTCGGAGCAGTTCTGGAGCAACCCCGGAGGATCTGGTTCAGTCCTGCTGCATCGCAGGTGTTAAACCGCGACCTGGGAACGCATCTTCACAGCTAACGTCTCTGAGATGCCCTCAGCTGAGCGTGCGGCACGCGGAGGGCCGTTCCCGTGCAAGCCCCTCCAGGAGGATTRCCTGGAGCAAGCCCCTCCAGGAGGATTGCCTGGAGCAAGCCCCTCCARGAGGATTRCCTGGAGCAAGCCCCTCCAGGAGGATTGCCTGGAGCAAGCCCCTCCAGGAGGATTRCCTGGAGCAAGCCCCTCCAGGAGGGACTCCAACCTGGCGCCTGGCTTGGAGCCTCTCCCCCGGCAGCCACGCGGGCCGGCGCGCCACGCAGCCTGCCAGCCCTCCTCGGGGCGCCCGCGCGGAGAGCGGCGAAGCGGCTCCGGCTCCACGGCGCGACCTGGCACGAAGGCTGTAAAACAAAATACGGCAGAGCAGCTGGATGAATACTCATTTTAATTTAAGATCCAACACTCACAAGTCAAACTACAAAGTGGTCCCACTTGGAGYATTCTCAGTTTTTGGTTTAATCAAGCAAAACTCTAGAGGTCAAATTTCAGCTTCAGTAGAAGTATGTCATTAGACTTCCAAGATTTCTAGTGGGAAAAAGAAAAAAATCATAGAACCTGTTTCCTCTGGAGAATTGTACTATGATTTGATCAGGACTTTTCTCCTTGACACGTCACCCATTTTATTAACTTCTGCTTTGCTTTAGAAAGAGGCATCTACCGTTTTGCTTCCCTGAAGAAGCTCATAATGTTATAATTCAAGTGTCAGGACAGATTAGGTTAAATGCACTGTGTGATTCCCAAAGGAAAACAAACTTCCAAACATACTCTATTTGCCTTGTTACATGTCATGGATTGCATTAGAGCTGAACATGTAATTCTGTCGCCTAATGTGTTAAAGTTGGCATGAATTTTATTCTCTGTGCAAGGTGAGAAATTACTTAGCTAACAAAACATTTAGTTTCCCCCTCTTTGCGTTCTTTCTTTATGAGATTCTGAATGTGACATTTTCACAAAAAATCCCTGCACTTATTTGTGAAAAATGTATATTAAAACCAAAACACATCAAATGGAAAGAAATCACAGATGGTTTTATTCACAACCAGTAGAATTAATGGCCTTCTCTACTCTTTATAAATATTGGAAGCAGATGAGTTCATTACTATTTCACTCTAATAAAGAAAACCTGCTTTATTTTGACAAGACATCTACTTATCTAGTGTTTCTACTGAATAATAAATCTATTTTTGTTGATAAATTAAAGAAAACTTATCACTAAACAAAACTCTGCTTGGAAAGTTTGTCAATAAAAAAACCCTCAAACATCTTCATTTCTGATAATGTAGAAATGGAATTCAAGGGATTTTGAAAATGTCACTAATTTTCAGAATAGAAAGTTTTGAAGTGTTTACTTTGTGGTCGTCTTAAATTTTTACATCTTTCAACAAAGCAAGCAGAAAAGTGAAAACATCTGAAAAGGCTTTTGAAAAGAAAAGAGTCAGCACAAGTGGGATAAAGCTGTGGGCTCCTTTATCTTCGAGAAATCTGCACACATGGAGCAGAGTTTAGGGTGTTTCTTTCCTTTTTTTTTTTTTTTTTCTGTGCACTCCAACACTTCCCGGATCCCAATCCAAGCGCTGTTGAGTTTGCCAGACCTTCAAAGTGCTGTTGGCAGTCTTTCCTGCAAGGGAATAAAACATCTTACCCTAGGGAAGCAAAAGCTGAGTCATTTTTAACCCCAAACAACATTCACTGATGTGGTCATCTTGTTAGTCATGGAAATCCTGTGTTATTTCTATTTATGTTTCTTTCAACACTTATTAACCAAGAAGTGAGAAGGTTTTATTTTAAGCGGCAAAAGATGTTTATCCTCTCCAGGGCCATGACAGTCAGTTACGTGGCTTATCAATCATTTCAGAGAAAGGAAAAGAGTTTGAGAAACTCCCAGGGCAAGTTAATTTTTAACGCTCTAAAAGGGAGGAAAGAAGCACAACAGCAAAAAAGGCATGGAAAAACAAAATCTAATGAGCTCTAATAGTCCGTAGCCCTTTGGCCAGATTTCCCTCCATCTCTTGGGCTGGTTACTTTCGCTTTTACAAAACGAGGACCGTTTGGGGGCTAAAAACTGAGTTGTGGTCACATTTYGGAGACAAACAGCCCCTCCGAGACTGGGGCGTTCGCCAGTGTGGAAGGGGCCTCTGCAGCGCGGGTCTTTTACTAAGTTTCCTTGGAAAGTGAATTCTCCAGAGGATGCACGAAACGAAGCAGCTGGCGCCTCGCCGGAGCGCCCGCGAGCCCGGGGCGGGCGGCGGGGGCAGCTGCCGTCGCGAGCTTTGCCGCCGGCCGCCGGCCCGCGCGTTTGCGCTCCGCGCGCCGCAGCCCCGCGTGGAGCCGGCTCCCGTCGTTCCCACGCTCCCACCTGCTCCGGGAGCAAAGCCCGGCACGGGATCCTCGGAAAGCGGCAGGGAGAGCGCCTGGCAGGGCATCTCAGTGTCCTTTTTCTCCTTTTTCTTTCCTTTCTTTTTTTTTTTTTAACATTTCAATAAATACATCAAGATTCTGAGCAGCTGAAATGCAAAGGACAGCGGCAGGGCAGGAATACCAGAATTTGGGTGAACTCTGGAGCATTTCGGCAACAGAGCCAGGGCCTGGGAGGGACAGGCCGTGTGTCCTCCCCTGTAACTCACCCCTGCACCTTCAAAGCCTCTCTCAGCTTTCCGTGGCTTGTAATCACTCTCAGTGCAACTGGGCAGCTGGTAACTTTGGGTCACTGAAGTTGTTAGTACTTACAGAGGATAAACAGGTTGCTTCACTAATTTATGGTCATTTATCATACTGAACACAACTGTTACTAAACACATTTCAAACATATCCCATATGACAGGCAAAGTGAAGATGTCACATGGGGTCTCTTACCTTCCAGAAAATGCTTAAATTGAACTATTTTGATTCTGTTTTTTGACTTTGCATCCTCTTTAACAGAGACATTTTAGATAAATTATATATAAAAAATCTTGGAAAAATTTTCAACATTAAAAAAACCCAGAGCAAATTACCTACATAGCGATCATGTCGCCACCTCTGCAGTTACTGCACTGGACCCAGGACACGGACTGTGACTGCTTTGGTCAGTGAAAGTGGCCCAAACCGCAGCCCATCRCCGCTGCTGCCGGCTCCGCTGGAGGCTTCCACAGCTCCCGCTCCGACTGCTAACGACCCTCCGCTCCCGCTTCATCAGTGCTCCCGAGCCTGCTATGGTGTTTCTGAATTCAGGCCATGCCGTTTGCACTATCTTTCGCCTCCCTGGGTTGCTTTAGAGYGCAGAAAATGGTGTCTCTGGTCCCCATTCTCATGTCTCATCAAAACTGCTTGTAAAGTCCCAGTCAGCCCCGAGCAGAAGCACGAGGCAATTTGTTTAGCTGCGACGCAGAGAAAAAAGCACCTTTTCAAATGAGTCATTTGCATTAAAGCATGCAATACCTGTTCTTTTCCAAGGCTTTTCAATCCAAGGACTTTCACCAGTGATGATTTGGTATTTTCTTCCTCATCATCAAAAGTAAATACTAGATGGGAAAATAAAAAGCTCATCTCTGCAAGACACCACTAAAAACATCCAKCTGGTTAAAAACTTCATATTTTTATCCATTTAGTATGTATGGTCAATACTGTACCACTCTAATTTCTTAATGAATGTTCAGTGTGGTACAAAGCCAAATGCCTTTCTGAAGTCCATCTATTATAAGAACATCATTTACCTGTATCAAACAAACGTGTAATTTTGTCAAAAAGTAAAAGCAATGCTAGGTACCACAGTTAAAACACCTATAAAGCAGTTCAGTTTAGAATAAGCACCGAGACTTGCTTCACTCCTCCTGATATCTTCAGAATATCTGGCTTTGGGATCTGAAGAACTGAATGCAACAACAGCAGAAAAATGGTCCCAAGACCTGGGGACCCCTTTTCAACTCGTGTGGGAGAGAACTCCGTCATTTTGCGCTTCTTAAACTCCAGATTTAAAACACACACACAAAGCACAGAGAATAAACTGATTAAAACAAACTTTATTTAACAAATTATATTAAGAATACAGACTAAGTTATCACACAATGAAACTTCCCTTTGTAAAATACAGGAGGGTCATCTAAAATAAATATAAAAGGTAATAACATTCATAAGATTAATGCACAGTAAATTCACTTTCAATAACCCAACAAAATGCATAGCATCTTAAAAACACTTTGCAACTGCATAAAAAGTTTCTCTCTTCCATTGATATGACGACATCTAAAATTGCTGTTGTTAGGAAAAAATTCACAATAAATGACCAGAATATCCAAATGGTTTGGTTTCCCTGTACTGAGTGAGTTGAGCAGCACCTTACTGAGCAYGTGACGGGCTGAGGGTCGCCCCTTGCTGTAGCACTGCCAGACCCGAACGGCCCCGAGCAGCCAGACCCGGCGCTGCGGGGTCGCCCCGCCACGCCGGCGGTGCCGTCTGTCTGGCAAGGCTCAAGGGCTGAGGTAAGGTTCAAGCGCGGCGATGCACACGTGCCCTCGAGGACGGGCAGGAATCGCCTGGGCACGACCGACGCGACGCGGCGCCCCGTCCCATCCCGTCCCGCGGGCGCTGCGGGGCCCGGCCGGGTGCTGCTGCTCCGCGGGTGCTGCTCGCAGGGACGCGCTGCCGCCGTGGAGCCCAGTGGCCCCTTGCACCGGTAAAATGCCCCTTGCTCCGAGGCAAGCACAACGGGATTTATATTCCTTGCTTTCCCAAAAATTCTGGCAAGCTGCGTGTCACGGGCAYCATCTCGTGCAGCTGTGCGCACCACCCCGGCTGGGAAAAAGGGAGAGGAGAAATCCCAGCCAGCCCACTCYGGCACGTCACCAGGGCTTAGGAGCTTTAGGAGCAGACGTGCCAGCGGGGCAGGGATGGGGAGCGGCAGCCCGGGAGGCTCCGCGTCCCTGCCCCGCGCCGGGGGGAGCCGCTCTCACCGCCCGCGTCGGGCTCGCGGGGTGCTGCACCCAGCTCAGGGCTCTCCGCAGCTTTTCTGGTCCTCAGGAGGGGTTTTATGAGTTTGGGGAAGTGCTGGGGGTGAGGGTGCGCGCGTGGAGCCGAACGGACCCGACGTCGCAGATCGCCATCAATCTCCGCGCGCTGGAGGGCCACGCGGGAGCCCCGCTCTGCAGCAAAGCAAACAGCGCTCACAAAGCGTATTCCTACACAACTACATCTACGGGATGCTCCCACCAGGAAGACATCTGCTAAGTAAGTCCACACTTGAATTTTATCACAAAGTTCACACTCTACATTACTTTCTGGACTAATTTCTTGCCTTTCCATTATTAACACCTTCGACATTGCAGGCTGGTCTGGATGGCCCAGGAGTCATCTCAGTGTGTTACCTGCTCTTTGCTGTGAGAAACCTAGGAGACAGCACATCACTACTGATTCACATCAGAAGTCTATTTTACAGTAAACAATCCCCTCACTGCTGCTTTTTTTCTCAGTTGCACAGATAGGAATCTGATAGATAATTTGGCAACTGATTTCTCCACCAACCACAAGATTAAGCTACAGTGTCTAGTTTTATTCTAGGATCAGAAGCAAGGAGCCAAGCACATCTGTTAAAGCTCTGCAAAACCACTTCTACTGCTTTCCATTGACTCATCCCCTCCCCTTACACTCCAGAAGGCTTCTTCACTGCCAGACAACAGCCATATCAGGTTCCCTGAATGTTTATTGCCTGGGCCAATGCTAACACATTTGCCTTTGGGCAGGGAGGGAGTAAGATGCAGAGGAACACTGGTGCTGGCTCCAGCACACATCAACAGGGAGGACTAGCTGCGAGTATGCAAGGACCAGCCTTGCAAAGATTTGCTCCAATTAAAAAAATTATGGAATAGCACATGAAACCTGCCTGCTGAAATGCTGACCAAATGCCCACAGGTCTTGGGAATTCAGAATTGCAATGAAAAAGCTCCCTATAATTAGTGGACTGAAAAGAAGACATATATAGTCAACACGCCTGTAACAGAGACGTGCTGCGTGTCTTGCTGTGCTTCTAAGCGCTGGCTCTGAGCCCTATCATCTTCTGAAATGCCCACACAGGTTCAAGTTGTTGGCTTTGCCAGCCTGAGAGAGCACAACGGGCTTTCAGCAGCTCTAGCTGTTAGCTGAAAATTCATCTGTTGTGCTTATACCAAGAGATCTGCAGTTGTACTACTCATGCTTGCAGTAAAGGGCATCTTTGCAGTGCCATGGTACAGAAGCTCACTGCCAAAATCAAATTTATCTTCCAAGTTTCTCCGCAGATGCACCCCTGAAGCAGTTTTGCTAGGCCAGTGGAAGGGAGGGAAGAGTGAAAAACAACTATGCAAATATATCCCAAAGATTTCTTAGGTGTTTGTCCCAGTTGCATATTCTGTCAGCATTTGGAGCCATCCAGTATTTCTTGCAAATCACTGAAGGGAAAGCTGAATTTATTATCTCTAAGAAGGCTGAGAAAACATCATTGTTGCTGTATGTATTAAAGCATCAATTTTATCTATTGATGTTCTTTAAGCTAAATCTCACAGAAAGGAAATGAAAGCTATATACCCACTTTTCCAACGTTTTACTTGCAGGTTTTTATAGCTCACCCTACTAAACTTCAACTGCTGTACACTGAAGTAGTCAATCCTGCCCTCCAGCATGAGAAGATGCTGCTCAAGGAGGTAGCTCCATGCAGTAATTTCACTATCTCCTCACAGTAGCAACTGATGCTGGACACTGCAGACTGTGCGCTGGTGGCCTCCGCACCAGACCAGCCGCTCTCACTTCTCCAGCAACAGGGAAGGGCAGCTCTCTGCAACTCCGTCAGCCTGAAACTATGAAGAACGCAATGTTGTAGTAGACAGCTTCTGCCTACCTGTCATGCCCACTAAACTACTGGAGAAGCCATGAACAGATGCCACAGAAAACTACAAAACAAATCACGAACACAAGAAAAGAAAGACAAAAGATGGATGAGATGGGCATACTACTACAGCATAGAGTGTATTTGAACTTCAAGTGAACCTGAGCCGAATGACCAGGCTGCCATGGTATGTTCATTTGTCGACGTCTGCATCATCAATCTAGCCTTTGTGCAACTTGGCAGTAAGGTCTGGCTTTGCTTGCCTGTAGGATAAATAAGAACTAGAAATGGTGTTGCAACCTTCAAGTAAATGAGCACTTCCAGAGGGTCACTCAAACCTCCAGAGCTGATGCAAACAGTTCTTTTGCCCAAATATGACACACTTGCAAACAAATCTACCTATGCTTTCAAATCACATGGCCTTGCTTTATGGAGGCAGTTTTAGAAAATGGTTACCTGACTGGGAGAAGCTGAAGTGGACAATTGGAATCAGTCTGTCCTGAATATTATGATATTTTGTGTTCATTATCCCAGCAATATGGTACGGTGCCTTAAAACCAGAAATGAATCTTTGGACAAGAAATACTTTACATATGTACAAATAAAAAATACAAGCTGACAGTACAAAATCTACTGTTAGTCACCATTCTGTCCTACTAGAAAATGTAAGATCAATCAAAAGCAGTGCAAAGCAGGTCAGGGTATACATACAACCCAGACTGAGAGCTGCAATACTGTTATTTGTTACTATGGCAATTGCATTTCAATAGGGTTAGGTAATCAGTATTTTACAATATAAAAAGTTGCACATTTTAACACTTACTTAAAAATTGCCATTTTGCTGCCATGATGTATCTTTGTTCTACAGCAGAGGCTTGAAAAAGCAGCACAGAGATCAGATGGACATTTCTAAATAACTTATTACAGCAACAGACTTCACTAAGACATGCATTTGACTCAGGAGCGAGCTAAGGTCACCAGTCATAAGAAGGCTGAGGTCAGGGTTTAATGCATCACACTCTTGACCGGTGGAAATAAACCACTCTCGTCCTGCGCTACGTCAGAGTTCAGCACTTCCCTCCGTGAGAGCAAAAGGGAACAGGCACATCTCTTTCATTTTAGCAGCTGGTGGGGCAAATATTAGAAAACAGCCCAAAGTAACTGGCAGGGGATAGCATTCACTTCATCAGCAGTGCCTGGCTTCGTGCACAGGTGTGGCGAGGAGCCAAGGGGCTGTTACCGGGTCTGGCTGGCTTGCTGTCCATATCCAACCCAGATGGACATACAGAGCATTTGCCACCCCTCCCAGATAAGACACGCCAACGCTTTGTGCAAAACAGAGGTGCTTCTCCTCGGAAACCAAAGCACAGCTTGTGATCTTTGTGATCTCCTCCACCTTACCAGTGATCTGAGAGAGGGCCCAGAGCAGATCCCAGAAATGATACTGGCTCCATGAGCCTACAGCAAAAATAAATGGTTGAAGTGTCTGGTTCATCCTGGCCGCACAGGAGTCGTTGTGGAGGCAAATGGCGGGCTCAGCACAGCTCAGTGCTTGATCCGCTAGMCGAAGAGCTGCAAAGGCCTCCGTGCGTCTGGAGCTCTGCCGCTCCGATMCCGCAGTGAGGAACAGGAGCAGACCAGCCAGCTCCACGTCAGCTCAGACGGGATGCCTGGGGATTTGTGCACAACTGGCCATATCTTTCCAGCAGCAGTAGGGAGCACTGCTGGGTATTTCTTGATCATCTGCAAGCTCACAGCTTGYTGTTCGCAGCATTTTGCTACAGCTTCGTGTTCCTGTGGCTGCTCTGCAGCAGGGGTTGTGGGAGAAGGGGCCAACGTAGAAGCTGCCAKTTGGGTTCTAATGAACGTACTCACGTGGAGAAGTGGCCCCAGCGGTGTAAGAGGATGAGGACAGCTGGCAAAGGGTTACGGAGTCCGAATGGGTGGAATGGCAGGTCCGGAGCGGAGTGGTGCAGCGCAGGGAGGGCGGCGACGGGCTCCAGGCGCGCTGCRTGCCGGCCTCGCGCCCCGCTCAGTAGTATGCGTGCACACGCCGCTCCGCCGTCGGCTGCCGGGCTCACGACTGCGGGAGCTGCTGGCACCTGGTGGGGCTGGGCGGCAGCCGGGCAGCGGCGCTCTGCTCCGTCCTGAAGCTGTAGTCGTACTAGAGAGCAAAACCAACAGGATGAACACGTGTGACGGCAGCCTGAAAGCAGCCCGGACCTGGGCACCGGCTCTGCTGGGCTCTGGGGAGCGCTGCCGTGGGCCCGGGTCAGGCCCGTGCCCGGACGCTGCACCCATGGATGGCTGTGCAAATGCCCCTTTGCTCGCCACCAGCACCCCGTGCCCTGCCCTGGGGCCCTCCCCGCTGGCCACCCCTGCACGGAGGGGCTCGCGTCGCCATGCGAGCACTGGGACGCTCCGAGCCCCAGCGGGCGGCTCCGGCCGGAGCAGCCACCGCCAGCCCCCGGCAGCAACGTGGCTAACGCGCCCGCCTCCAAGCAAGCAGCCCTGCTCCTTCCATTTGCCTCCTGCAACCAATTTTGTTCTAAGGAACACTGTCCTCCAAAGGAAATAAATGGGAAGCAGTCCTAATCCAGTGCACACACGTTCCCATTAGYGTTTTCAAATAGTGGCTCAAAGTCAGGCTGCCAGGACAACCGTTTGTGGGACACACGCAAGAACCTGAAAATGAGAAGAATGAACGCGACAGGATGCCGTGCCTCTCCGAGGCAGAAACGGCTGCAATGGGATATATTGCAATGCAATATAGTTGTGCAGGTCACCCTTCCAAGGAGATCTCCACCCATCGCGCRATGCTGCACCCTTCCCTTTGCAGGAATCCCTCTTTGCAGGGCCAGCTGGCCACAGAAGACGCAACCTTGCTCCCTCGAGCACTGGGAGCAGCCTGCAGCAGTCAGAGTGGCCTCGCTGGACATCCCTGCAGCCGGCTCCGGCGCCGCACTGCGCCGCAGCACTGCCATCTCGTGGCACGCTGTCGGCCACGGGCGGCACGGACCGGAGCGGTCTGGAAGGCTGGCGATGGGCGCTGCCAGGGCGTCCTGTCCCTCCACGGCATCTTCCAGGAGAGGCTCCTGGGAAGTAGTAATTCCAAGGCAGAGCAACGCACTGGGGAGCCACCGGCTCCCACGGGAGAGCACCTTGCTGAGGCTGCGCAGACGACAGCGCTGCTTTCCTCGTGCCCCTAGCAGCCGGGCTCAAACAGCTCTACTGTGACAGCTGCAGGTGCAGACRCTTCTCTTTCCTTTCCAGCCACACACCCATGCACAGGGTATAGGCATGACCTAAGGACCTTAGAGCAGGATGCTGCTAGGACCAGTGTGGACCTGCTCTTCCTGAAACTGCTGAGCCCAGAGCACCTGGGGACAGCACTGCCAGCAGAAAGGGCTCTAAGGAGGCTCCTCTGTGGGAGTCCACCGAGGGAGACCCCAGCCCAGAGATACCCACAGCCCACGGCAGCAGACATCATAGTTTTTGGTCATGTCTCCACTCCTACCTGCCTGCATCAGGGGGAGCAAAGCTGAGGAGGTGCTGCCTGCCCAGGCCAGGGCTCACTCCCCGCGCTATGGGGCCAGCCCCAGCCTCAGGCACCCCAGCCTGCAGCCTGCCGGGACACGCATGCCTGCCGCAGGCAACAGCGGCAGAGGGGAAACCGAGGCACCGAGGGAGTGCTGCCTCATGCAAGGGCGGCAGTGGCAGAGCAGAAAGCACGGTGTGGCGCTGGTCCCCTGTCCCCAAGGGTAGCCGGACCCTGACGGAGCACAGGTGTGGCACACRGGCTCTTCGCTCAGTGCAATAAGGAATTGCGGCACTAGAGGGTGCTCAGTGACCACCAGTTGTCAGATGCTAAAGCATCTTTAAAGTTAATATTTTCTTTTTTGTACTCCCTCTGTTTTTTATTTAATACACAAAATATCAGGACTAAGAATTATTTGCTGCCTAGCTAACTGAGGACTAGGCATCAATGAAAGACATACAGAACTTCTATTTTGTTACCTCTATTAAAAGAACATATAGTGCCCACTTCACATCATCTAGTGCAGACCGTGCAAAAAGGATATGTCAAGAAGTCATCTTTTTCAAGACTGTCTTTTAATTGGCAAACATGTCTTCATTAATTTTACCTCAATGTCATGATGTCACAGCTAGCAGTACCAGCCCCAAGCTAAATAAGCAATAAGCCTCATTTTTCAAGACACAAACACATAAAGATGTCAGCTCAAACTGTTTACTAATTAACACTTAAAAAGACACAAATTAGATATGCGTGGCTAAGAGCAATTATAATCAAGACGAATTTCTCTAGTCATTTGGGAACTGAAAAAAATGCCTAATTGCTGGAACCAATGTTTTAAAAACTGAAATCATGCCAGTTAGCAAATATGTTCATTTAAAGAACATTTCATGTGACTACACTCTGGAGAATTGACTACAAACATGAGAACAAGGAAAAATATTTCTGTATAAAATTAAAATTTTAAGCTCTTTTAGATTTACAACTTCTTCATTAAATATATTTGCAAAGAGCAGCCCATGAAAACTTATAGCAATTAAGTGGTTAAATGAACTGCCTTCCTTGTCAATTTAAAAAGAATGATTAATATTAGATTCTCACTTTACTAACTAGAATCTCTGCAGATTTTAGCTAAACGCCAAATTAAAATGAAGACTTGGTGCGTTCTGTCRAAGTCCCGCGCTGGGGAAGCGCTGAAGGCCTGCAGACAGGCCAAACAGGACTCACGCTCAGCAGAGCCCACGACACGTTGCTCCAGCTGCAGCGCGGCGCTCCAGCTGTGAGCCGCCCCTGTCCTTTTCAGCGCAGCGCGCACCGCGCTCCCACTACATGAGATTTTCACTTGCTGAGACGTCACGACAGCACAGAGGACCAGCAAGCACAATATCTCCTGCCACCCTGGAGGACAGAGAGCAGAGCTGCTGCGGAGCATCTACTCCTGTCTCTGCCGCGTGTCCAGCTAAGAGACCTTGGGCAAACTATGCCCTCAGCTTTAACTCTTCTCCACCCTATACAGTGTCTGTGCCTGCTACAAGGAGATGCTGACTTCAAATGCAGCCTGAATGTGCAATACAGGATTTGCATCTATTTTTACTAATTTTCCTGAAAGGGTGGAGTCCCTTAATTTGGCTCACTTCACAGCTTGGAGGATGGGAACATACATCTGCAAATGTGATGACAGAGAATAATAACTCTTGGAATTCTTTGGGAATATCTTTTGCAAGGCATCCTGCTCCAGGGAAAATGTTCTTGCTGCTTTGGAAATCCAGAAGATTTGCTGTAATGGTGCTATTGCTTGCAAGGGAAATAAAGCCATACAGAAATTCACAATATTTATATGCATAGCTATCTATGTGCAGACAAGATGCTTCATCAAGGAATATGGGCTGCATAATTATACTTTTCATTACTCTGAAACACACACGGTCTGTAATGGAATAGGAGGGTGTGGGGAGAACTGGCAGGTATCAACAATTCCTTTCATGGCCACATAAATAAATCTGATATCTGTGTTTCAGCATTCAGCAGGCTGGTGAAGGGCACAATGAAAAGGCTACACCATCCACGCCTCTGCAGCAATGCTGTCCAGACCTCTCTCCAATCCCAGTGACATGGTGAGGGCTGCAGCATGGTGTATGGAAATCTAATGTGACCTGACACTTCCACTCCAGCAGAACAAACCCTGCTGCCCCCATGGACAACTCCCAGCAACATGCAGGGAAAAGTAGGTGGACACGCTTACGGGGTCATCACCTCTGAGCAAGCCACGCTTATGGAGCTGAAGGTCTGAAGCTCTTCTGACGCACTGGGGCTCCTCACTGCCCTCTGGGCAATCCCAGACAGATGGACCGGCATGCAGGCCATGCCCAAGGCAAGCCAGGCTGCTTCTGTCAGGGATTTCCTGAATCAGGCAGCATCTGTAGAGCTACTGTCACCGCTCCTGTTGGGCTGCTGGATATCTGGAAATCTTTGGCAACTGACCAACTTCTTTTTCCACTCTGACAAAATTTCCAGGCAGGAAAAGATGATAGATTTAGGAAGAATCAGAATATCCTGCAGCCTTTGGATATGATGTTTTCCACCAATGGTCTATGACAGGTCCTCTGAGCTGATGGTTCCCCACCTATGGTCCAACAACCTGCCCTCACTACACTCTACCCTAGCTTTGCCACTCATGTATGATCCTATGATCTACCACGACACCTGCTGCCACTTCCCAAGATTTGCCCTGTCTGGTCACAGACCTCTATGGGAAAGGGGGAACACAGAGCTGTTGGAGGTAGTCCTGCCTAATATATCCAGCTGTACCAGGAATACATCTAGCGCTCATCTTGAAACTAAGTTTTCCCTGAAGACTTCCCAGCTTACAAATAAAGTCCTTTTCATCATGGAAATAAACAGAGGAATCCCTAACTTTCCATAGAGCAAGTGTGAAATGGAAGAATTTTGCTTCTGAATCCAGCTGTGATCTGCATGTAACATTTGTGTGCCATTTGGCGACCTGTAACAACTGGAAACGAAAAGTGCAGAGGCCACTTTTCTGTGTTTGCCATGACAGGCTTGAAAGTTTTACTATGCTGTATTCTTACTCTTCGCCTTTAATACAGTTGGTCTTCATAACAGATGTTTGTGACCAAAGATGCCCAAAGAAACACATACTACTAATAAAAGGTCAATTTTTTTCATGGTCTTAGACATTTACCTTGAAGGAAGCTGCTCCTGAGCAGGTGGCTACTTAGCATCTTGCAGCCCAATCCTTGCACATGCCAAAATGTCCCTCTGGGAACATATGAGCTACCTGTTGTGGCAGATCATACTCAGTTTGGCTCTAGTCTCCTGTTTCTTCCCTGAAGGACTCGTGTTTACTAAAAATTCATACTGTTTTTCCTGGTAATGAGTTACATTCACCATCAAATTGAAAGAGTACGATGTACTTTACCTTACATCATTTAATCAAGTTCAATTGCTTCCCAAGCTATGAGGCAACCTAGCACAAACAGTGCCCTGCTGGTAACAAACACGTTCATAAAATGAGAAAAAAGTTTAAATAAAAGAGACACCTGGAATTAAATGGAGGGCAGACAACTTCATCATTAGATTCAAAGTTTAAAGCCTCTTTATCTGGTACAAATCACAGAGGACATCTGTAATTCTGATTTTAGTGTCTGACTTAACTTAATGTTGACTTTATCCATCATCAGTGACTTGGCAAAGACAAGTAAGACCTTCTCCATAAGGGGGGAATCCTGCAACTACACAAATGCAGATCTTGTGATAATTTTGCGTAGAGCATGGCTGGGTACTTACCTCCTTTTCAATTTCTGCTAGAGTTTTGATTGTGATGCCCAAGAGGTCAACTGGCTGCATCTGGTGAAAAATAGAAATATAGAAATGTCAAATTTAGCACAGTTTTTTGTTTTGTTTTGTTTAAGTCAGCAAAAATTCTATCACCAGAGATTTAGAGGCACCATCTGTAAACACATGCATAATCCTGTCTCTCAGTCTACCACAAGAGCGTAAGAAGCAGAAGGTGGTCTACAGATAACAGCTTTAACGCCTGTTTCCCTGACTGGGGACAGCTGACACTCATCATAGTGTCACTTAAACAGGTAAATCTTTAGCTATCTCATGGCCACAGGACTGCTGTTACTGAGACATCCTTTGTAGCACCCTATAGATTTCACATGGCCATGGCATGCAGGTGCGAGAGGTGCTGGCCGTGGAAAGCCCTGACCAAACTGACCATATGGTGGCAATGGTGTCTAAAGAATCTGAAGGAAGGATTAGCATGACCTAATCTCTCTGCATTTGTCCTAGCAGCAGGGGACTTCAGCTTTGTGGGAACACAAGTCAGCCTGTAAACAACCCTTTTCAGAAAGCAATGGCTATGAAAAACTGCATTCCACTGTATGTGCAGGTTCTCTAAGTAAAAAGGAATGTGCAATGCAGGAGCAAGACATGAAAAATCAGATTCATCACATGGGTCTGTGTTTGCTGTAATAGCCTCTTGTAAATTGATTTTTAAAGAGATATTGTTTTAGGGATTGGATGGATTAGGGGGCTGGTAATGGGATGCTGAGCCTTTGAGCTCTGGATCACCATCTTAAATTAGCACTGGGCTGCTGATGCTCAGAAGTCATTCTGAGTCGGTATTAGGGTTTCCGCTCCTGCGGGAGCGGAGTGTGCCCTTGCCCCAGGACACTGGCGGGACGCTCTCCTGGCAGTGTGCCGAACTGGCACCTTCCTTGCCAGCTTCCCTGTGCCACCTGGCACCCCGCAGCACAGGGAGCTGCCTTTAATGGGGCACCCTGAGCAGCCACAGCATAGCTCTTCCCCAGGACTAAATTCATGCAGAAGTATGCTGCACATGAGGAAAAAAAAGCCTGTTTTGCTGCTGCACTAGAGACACTTTGGCTCGTATAACCTCTCAAGCCGGAGGGCAACAGGAATACTCAAATCATTTTTCTATCCATGTTTCTGTTTTCTGGAACCCAGCAGAGGTCCAGCTGTTGTATCATTAGGACATAACAACCTCTCTAAACTTTCTAGCCTGGAATTGGTAAACAGGACAGCACAGCCTCTCTCCATAGGGACTGGATTTCTGCCAGCGTAGCCATGGCAACCCCGCTAAGTTGGGTCAGCTAAAGTTACTTGCACTCCACGTGCAAAATCACTAGCATTTTTCAAGATTAAGCAGCTCCCTGGAAGACTGGGGTGGTGCCAACTGCACTTGATTAGCCCAGAGACAACCCAGGAGCCCCAGTTTTTCTGGAGGTGCCACCAGTGCACGGAGCTGCCGTGGGCATTCGGGTCTGCAGTTTTAGCAGGGAACGGCCAGGATGCCCAGCGCCGCTCCGCACCAGGCYGCGGAGGGGCACCCGAGCCCGGCCRCCTCCGCCGCGCCTCCCTTGGCGCTGACGACCACCCAGTCACTGCCACGGCCTTGCAATTCCGGGATACAAAACAAAGGCCCTAAGGCTGGCAATACTGTGCTATCTCTACAACAGGTTAAGTTTAGGAGAACGACTTATCTGCTGCTTTGCTTAGAGCCTGTATCTATAGTGAGGGATTACAAATGTACGCAGCAGCCAGAGTGTCACTTGGCTACTCCTCTGTTCGGTGGTGATAAACGTTTTGTCTCCTGGGAGATTCAGTTCTAGACATCATCAGGTAAAAGCCATTCGCACCCCAAAGTGAAGTATTCTGAAGTACAAGCTTGGGTCATCTCAAGCACAGGTATCAATTACACCCACAAAAACTGAATTTAAGACCCTGGGAGAAGAATGAAGGTAACTCACCCCTTGAGGAGCACAGGCAAACTTCTCCGAAATCATAAAAGGCACTCCATCCATTGCTGAAAGGGACAAAATGAGCAGACACGTCACACTTCCAGCTGATCCCGGCGGGCGACTGCACGCGTTCTCAGTAACACACCACAGAGACACCGCGTTGCCATTTGACTGATACCTCTTGGAAGTTACTTCCAGCCTTTTCTCCCTTAAACCTCCCAGTGGTTTGTGTCTGTTCAAGACACAGCTGGGTTAGCCCCTACCAAGCCAGGAATTTGAGGAACACCCCCCACGCTATCCAGATATATTTTTATGGTCTCAGTTTTGAGAATCTGTTTCCAATTTGGGCCAGCCCCMAAGTAGGACAGTATTTGAAGCTGAAAATGAATACAAACAGTTTGAAAGTAGAGGCATCTATTTGCCACTACTATACAGAGCAACTGCAGCTAACTTGGTTTCCTAGCAAGAGAACAAGGAAAATACTTGGTTCAGATAACTTTTACCTCCTCAAATACAAAGCGGTAAGTGCTACTACCTTGGAAAATTATAGAATGGTCACAGCACTAGCGATAATGTAATCTCTTAAACCTGGAGACGAACACCTTCCAGTGTCCGTCCACCACCAACGAAAACGACAGTAAACGATAGTAAACAACCGAGCACACACATAAAATGCTAACCACATCTGGAGGACAGAAAGCAATGAAGTATGAAGACAGACACAAGGACGTGACTGTACATGGCACAGCCTCATGTCACAGTGCCAGGTGCTCTGTTCGCAACACAACCCTAATGATATTGAGGGTTTTTTTGCATTTTTATTACCTTGTGTATTCTTCTTACATAGCATAGCAATGTTTAGCGTTCTTTGTCTTGCTACTACTATCGAGGTAACGTCACAGAGCACCTCCCATAAAACATGTCAGCACAGGTGAGCCACTTTATTTTTAAAACATGTACCTCAGCAATTTCTACACAGGACTGAAAAGGGCATACTTCCAAGGTAGTGTGCAGTCCTGAATRCATCCATTTTACTTCAGTTATACCTTTAACATTTTAACTCTTTAACTTTCAGCTCTGAAAAAAAAAAATCAAACTAGAGCAAGTTTAACCCCTGAAATGCCTGCAAGTAATCTCCAAATAAGCTTTTCTTTCACAGAGCATCTGCTCCCACCCTGCAGTTCTTTGCTTGCTGCTTTGCAACTTCCTTTAGCACCAGTAATACCATGTTAGTGATTTAATAAAAGTTATTTAAGAATATATTTTACTTTAGCTTTGTATATTTTTGACTTTAAAAAATTACACTGTAGTCATTTCATTATCAAAGGTGCTATGTGGCAGCCACAAAGCTACATGAAACAAAAGGAAACAGATGAAAAGCAGCATCACAAAATCCAGGAAGTTTTGAACCTGAAAGACCATCTGCATTTGTAATCCCGGCAGAAACCCGCTTTGATCAGTCACGCACTGGCTTTTGTAACGCAATTTAAAGAATAAGCCCCAAGGAGTTTGCGCGTYGCCCCCCAGCTGCGTGGGGCCGGTGGGGATGCGGCAGCAGGGCCCTGGGTCCCCCAGCACTTCAGTCCTCCCAGCGCACAAAAGTGCAGAGCAAAGCAGCAGATGAAAGCAGGGTGTGCCAAAGGCTCAGCAGCGCAATTAGCACTCTCCTAAACAAACGAGCTTCAACAGAGCTGTAATTAAGCAGGCCTGTAATTAAGTATATGCCCTTTATCATAACGATCATGCTTAAAAATGGCGTGATGCATGGAAGTGTGTTATTAATGCTGCAATCCCAAAGCGAAGGGAGCGAGCATAGGAACTGGTGTGTCAGGCCCATCACTAGGCTAAATGCATTAAAGGGAAAAATCAGAAAACAACAAGCTCATTCAACAGTTCTTTTCATAGCTAGGCACTAGGAGTCAAAAGGATTTAAACACCCACCAATTCAGAAAACTTTACACAAATAAAGCACGAAGCTGTCATTGCCTGTGCCATCTCCCAGCCTCACACAGCGCCAGGGAGGGAGGGAGGGATGTTTCCTGCCAGCAAGGCTCAACTATTTGGAGACTGCTGTGCTAGCCTGCATAATGAGAACTGTTTCGGCACAAAACTGGCTGAATGTGGGCTGCTCCACCACAGAGTGGTGGGAATTCATCTACAAAATGTGAGGAGCAACAGCTCGTACTCTTATCTTTAGTTCAAAGCTGCACTGTGTCCCAAGCCAAAGCAAATACTTTAAAGGACATCCCAAAAGATTCAGACACCTCACCCTCAAAGATACAAATGCGGTCAGGCCAACATCTGACACAGGAACAGATTCAAAATAACTACTTCCTAAAAAGTTTTTTTGTTTTGATTTGTTTTTTAAGTCCAACACCTTGTTAACAACTTCAAGGGTGAAGCACCAAACTTCCTCCTAAGAGTTTACATCCAAGTGGTTACCAAGAAGATCTATAAACACATTTATAAACACAGAAACAACTAGTTCCTCCATAATACTGAACCATTTTCAATTGCCATTAACTTTTATATCTTGTGGACAAGAATCTTTGCTATGCTAAGCCTTTCCTCAAGCTCAGAGCGTGCTTAGCATGCATGCTATGCAACACACTAGTCTGAACAAAAAACAGCTGCAGCAATGCGTTTTGCTGGGATCATCCTGGGTATATATGTGCATATTGTATTTATAAATACACATCATGTATATATATGTATGTTCTCTCCATATTTCTCTGGCAAAGCAAGGTTGCGCTGCATGAGCAGTAATGCTGTAATGATGGGATGACACACAGGGCAAGGCAATACTCGATGAGCACACGGGTTGCACCACAAAGTACCCCCTCATTGCACACCTGCATCACCTTTAGCTTGCAGAAAAGGGAAATATTTAACTCCATGAAACGGCCTCCAGTGCAGAGCGTCAGCAGAAGGAAAGAGCTCTGTCCCTGACCCTGCATAGCGGTGTCCAGCACCAGCGCGCAGACGTGGGCGCCCTCGCTCCCAGAGCATACCCTGAGATGGTGTGCGATCTTAGTGGCTAGTTAATTTTATAATAAAGTTAAATGAAACCAGAACTGTAGGAGGCTTTTAATTCTACGTCCCATGTTCTGATATTGTGCTGTAAATAATCATCCTCATCAGCCTCCAACTCCTTCCCCYTCCCCACTGCTTTTCAGAAAACCCTGGCAATCGCTGAGGGAAAGTGCTGTGCTGAGATTCTGCTTGGCATTAACATTCCCACGGGCATTTCAAAACTTACCAGCAACTCTTGTGCCTGGACCTTTAATGCCTGTTTTAATTTGGCCCAAAGCTGTTCAACATTCATTAACACCAATCTGTGCTACTTCCAAGACCAGTGGGCAGTAACATAAAGGGACAGAAGGAAGTGGTGCTGATGAATGGTAAAGTAAAACTCTCTTTCCAAAGATAAAATACACTGATTCAGAACAAAAAAGGTGGGAAAGGTCCCATTTTTATAGCATTACTACAAGCAGCATTCTCATATGCTCACATGAGTAAGATCATGCAATAACATACATATTTTAAAAGGTTATAATTTTAAAATAATCTTAAAGACCTATAAAACACACCTTGCACATTTCACTTAAAAGCCTCTTGAATAAGCAGGCAAAGCTTTTCTTGCACTTTGCTTTTTTTACGTAGTTTGAGGTATTTGGGCTTCAGTGGCACGCACGTGCCGTTCATGAACCCGCGTCTCCGACAACGTGCCCACCTCAGTGTGCCCTCCTTCCACCACCACGCGCTCACATACGCTAAAACAAAGGCAGAAGCAGCACAGCCTGTGAAGATACTCCTTATTTCAAAGGGTTTTAAAATTTCTCATTGAAATACTAGCTTTTGCCCTTGCCATATTTTGCGTTCGGAGAGCTGCTGGCTGTGCCAGGCCCCGCGCAGCCGCCGGCGCCTCCTTGGCTAACCGCTGTCAATACCTGCCTGGAAGGGCGTCAAGTAACAGCTTCCTCACGTCAGTCACCRGGCAGCCTTCTGTTCCCTGTAACTCACGAGCAGCAGAAGAGAAGATCTAACAAATTATAAGTGTCAGCCGAGCGCTAAGAGTGCATTAATACCCCGGACTCCTGGATGGAGCTGCTGCAGCACTCAGCGTCGCACACGCAGGACAGATCTAACACCAAGCCTCTGCCTGCACCTTCGCACACGCACTTCTTCGCTCGCGCACCCCGAGGGATAAAACCACCTTAGCCTTGGGGTGGTTGGAGAGAGGCTGCCCAGCTCACCATGTTGACCGCTTAGAGCGACAGGCGGTCGATCCCCTCCAGACACACGCTGCCAGCAGCCTGCGGGCAGCTCCGAGCTGCCATCGGCGGGATCAGATCCATGGCAAGGCACCGCCACCGGAAAGACACTCCTTGCCTGTTACCAAAATCACACTGAACACAGTAAAACTCTCGCCACTCAGGCATGACCCGGCACGTGCGATCCCACACCGCCTCCAGCCCCGCCGTGGTCCAGGGCCGACCGGAGCGATGGAGCGGGCGCGAGCATGCAGCAACGCGGGCCACGTGCATCACACGGGAAAGCAGCAAAGTCCCGCAGACTCTCCAGGCAAAAGAGGCTCCTAATGCCAGAGGTCAGCAGAAGGATCTGCAAGAAACAACACCTTTCTCGGGTCCCCTCGCAAAGCAGTTGCAGGTCTCAAAGAATTCTGTTTCATAGCTACGTGCACTACTCTGACGGGGCGAAAACTCCCCCTACACCTCACAGCGCTTCAGCTCCCAGGGCTTCGAGAACACCGTTACTGCAACATGGGAGTTGAACACAGAGAACGTGCGATACAGGAAAGGAAAGACAGCAGTTTCCTCCCCTCCATGTAATTACACCTACAGCATCTGCAACAGATTAGGGAGGTGCCTGCACTGTTCTCACTCAAAACGGAAAAAAAAATAAAAAGAGATTTCAAAAAGAAAAATACTTTCAATGGCTATTGTCTCAGAGGAGCAGCTCCTCCCTGAGGGTCACATCCAATTAGTTCATTCACTGGAATTATCTAAAAGAGTTAAAAGGAGCCAAAAGCCAGAACTCCACTCTTCTAAAGTCCAAGTGCAAAGGAGCAAGCCCCCTCCTAAGTAGGGAACTGAAGGGAAACCAGATCAATATTTTYAGTTAATCAAGCAATCTTTACTGGGTTGCCACTTCTTCACTATAAATTACTAATATTTACTATCAACCTTTAAAGGGCATACCACAAAACTATACTGTAAAAATACAACTTTGTTAGCTCACTTAGAAATTCTCTCTTTAATATGAAGAAAGTACTGTCATCCTCCTCTAAGCATACGATAGATGCTGCCTTCTGTGCTGCAGGCTCGAACTGAATCTCAGTTGTCAAATTAGTAATTCATCTTTCTAGAATAACTGTATTTTTAGCAAAGCTACCAGATTTAAATAATCAGACCTGCCAATGCTACCCTAATTTAAACATGCTGACGAACTTTCATAGGCAGCATCAGCTAACATAATGAGTTTCTGGATGACAAAGAACTTAAGACTATAGTTCTCTACACTACCCAGTATAATAAGCACTTGTTCTTTTCCACAATGTGCACATAAAAGAGGAATCTAAATAATAATTGCTATAATTATCTTGAAAAATATGTGGTGATTAATGGTGATTATGAAAATCTGTATAATTGTTCACTGAAATCTCCAATGATCAGATGCTTTCTTGAAACAGCCATTAACGAAGAACTTAAGAACACAAAAACCATCAAAACTTAAGCCAAGCTTCTGACCGTTTGAAGCGTGGCGAGGATACGATTTCAAATACTCTAGGCTCAGTTTTAACCCCTCGTATGAACTCTCCACAAGAGGTTTTAAGATGTCCATGATGCGATGCATATGTCATTGTGGTTCAAAGCACAAAGTTCAACCTGTTATTTATGCAAATAATTAATTATTCTTGTACCCAACTAGCAGTTTGTCATGACACATTAATGACTTGATAGACTTCTGTGAACTAGTGAACACAGGACAGCAGAGCGCTTTTATCGTCATTTAATTTAAAAACGATCCTGTGTGAAATTATCTAGTCGTGAGTGATGGAAGCATAAAGAACAGACTCAGCAAAGCTTCTTTTGGATCATTGCTTTATTAATGGTAACGTCAGGGAAATGAAAAATGCTAACATTGTCATATTTAGCTCCTGGGTATAGATGAATAGCTGCCTCAGTGCTTGGCGGGTTCAGCTTGCACACTGCAGTGAGCACTAATTCTTCACACCACTGTTGTGGGGATACACAGCCATGGAAGAGTTTATATACCCAACTCCCAAGGAAATAACAGTTGTTTCTGCGTTTAAATTCTCACTATAAGCTTTTATAGTTTTGAATTTCTTTATTGCTATTTTTGCATGGCCTTTTACACTTGCATTTTCAATTGCTGATATTAAAAACATTTAAATAAATAAGTGCCTTGCAAAACATTCCTCTGCATCACTTTGAAAATTAAGCATTGCTAATCCAAAAAAAAATGGATATGCTATTACCCCCTTTAGAATTTAAATCATCTTAGATTTCAGAAATAGCTTTCTGTAATATTGGACAAGTCTTCAGATTTTTCCCAGACCTGAAATGCTAGCAGAGCGTTTATGTTTCAGCAGGATGAGCATCTCATAAAACAGCCTAAAACAATATCATAAAAACAGCAAAGATCACCTGTTTAGCAAAAACTTAATTTTCAGCTAAATGACACAAGAGGAAAAAATGTCTCCACTGTTTTCATCAGGAACTTAGAAATATGTAAGAATAAGGTGGGCTGGGCACAGACTACTGGCACTCCAGTGCTCTGATCTGGCAGTTATCCAAACAAACCAACAGAAGACATTGTTAAATTAAATGAATAGACTGAGAATCAGACACTGCGCTCTGTGGACACCAAGGGCAAACAGTAAAAGAGGTTGCTTTCCCACACGAGGTACTACAGCTTAACACGAAAGCCCAGCCCTGTGAGCGCAGGACACCTCACACCCAGGGCAACCCCGCTCAGGAGAGACCTTCCCAGCAGCACAGCCGCAGCCCACGTGCAATCCTCTCCTCCACGGCAAGGAGACAAGAGRCAATTCCTGCAGCTAAACGTGATGCCATATGTGGGATCAGGGCGTGATTCAGCCACGGAGCCTCTCTGTCACAACTGATTACGCTGGAGATATTTCTCCACCTGGGAACACCCACTCTGCACAGCCGTGACTATTAACTTTGGGTAACAAGTAGGCCAGCTATTTTCCAAGGTACAGGATAGGAACTTCTCACTTTCAGAGCACTCGCAGACTACTGAGATCCAAATACAAGACTGCCTGGCAAATCTGGAAGGAGAGGAGCAGAGCCTGCCCACCACCTGGAGAAGCACCCATGGAGGAAACAGACCCTGCAAGACCCAGCCAGGGCCAGGCAGCCCAGCCACTGCAGCAGCACGCCTGCCTGTGGAGGCACGTCCACCCGGACGGTCCAACCTGCGTCCGCTCAGTCTGTCCAACCTACATCTGCCCAGCCCGTCCAACCCACGTCCACCAAGCCCATCCAACTCATGTCTGCCCAGTCCGGCTGCTCCTGCAAAGGATGAAGCCAGGAAAGCAAGCAGCCACTTGTGTTGCCACCTGGATCRGCGAAACTAGTTGCACAAATGCCAAGAGAGAGCTGGTGAAAGAAGACACGTGCCATGCTGCTCTGCAGCCCTTATGCACTACGAGCGCTTTGGACCTACATGCTGCATATGGAAGAGCCCCTCAGAAACAGGCTCTGAGGCAGAGCAAAGAGCAATCCCACCCTGCGCTTCACCCTACCCCTCCTGCCTGCCTGCCTGCCGCAACTGCTTAAACGCTTGCCATACGTTCAGCGTGCGTTTCATCTTCTACAAAGTGCAGAGAGCTTTGGTTCTGATTAGTGCCTCTCTGCTTCCCACCGAGAATCCGCAGAGCAAGCTCAGCGCGCTTTGAGTCTTACACAGCTCGTGGAAGATTCTGCCTAACACCTATACAAAAAATGGAAGGAATGCTATGTGATCTCAATACAGAGGAAAGTTACTCAGAAATAGGGAAAACATGTTTTACAACAGTCCGCGAAGCATCAAGAGGAAGATGCAAGCTTTTCAAAATAAACCACGCTCTTCATAATGTACAGCTAAGTCTCCTACTTCTGTATTTCTGTACATAGTAATTTAAATAGCAGCCCGAATAGTAAACATGTGTGTGTTCTTTCTGAGCTACTGTGCGCCGAGTCCCAGATGGAGCACCACCACGCCGCATTTCCAAATCACTAATGATACCAAAACCTCAAGGGGAAAACAAAAGCAAACCCTCCCTGGGAGCACTTGCCAAATCCGCTGCAATCAGGAACGCCTAAACTCGTCACAGGCTGCGCTCGTTTGGTTGAGGCGCACGGCGCCTGCCCCCACCACCCAAGGTGCACACTTACTTTCTTAATAAGGAAAAGTACCCGAGTATTAAGCAAATGACCATTGTTTCTTCTGGCCCTTCTCCAGCTTCTTTTGTAGCCCACCAAAACCAGCCCTGCTATAAATAACTTCTCCAACTGGGAGCGGGGGAAAACACCGTCACTCCCTTACCCGACCGACCGCCACGCCGTGACAAACCCGCGGCAGCCCGACAGTGTCTCCAAGACGCACCGCAGCTGCGTCCTCGGCGGCTCGGGCTCGCCATCCGCGTGGC
>NW_028185750.1:1505478-1558880 GCF_003343005.1 Rhea americana | reverse complement strand
ACCTTAACGTGCGGGCAGACAAGCTTGCAGCTCCTCTGTTTGTCTTGAAATGACATCGATTAAAAAAGCAGACATGGATTAAATTTTCATTTTTGCTAATTTGATTGTCAGCCTTGATTTGCTCTATTTCCTGCGCAGCTCATGACACAACACAATTAATTCTTTACTGCTAGATCARGCCACGAAAAGACTTGAGAAAATGCTCCTGGTTTTGATTATTTTCTTTTCTAAATAAAGTTTAAGTACTGCACAGTAACAGCTAAATAGTACCTTGGTGCTGCGGCTGTATCGGCATCAGAGAACATGGAGAGACTTCAAACAGGCTCTTCAAATTGCAAGTGTTTAGGCGCTCTTGATTTTATTATTTTTTAATAAAACGTCTCCTTTGAAGTCTCCGTGCTATACTAAACTTCAAAGATCACACCTAAGCATGTGCTACTTCCAAGCAACAACCCTTTAATTAATTAGCCCAGAGCAGATACAAAACAGGGTACGGGTGCTGGACTGTTGAAGAATTTGAGCAGGTCTTAAAGGCCAGCGAGCCCTTCCTAGAGCGACGGGAGCGGGAGGTGCTCCTCCAGTTGTTACCCAGGGTCTTTGCACTGAAGAGAAACACAGACATTTTTCAATTACTTTCAGCTCTAAATGTAATGATAGGCAGACTCCTTGGGACTCATTAAACATGTAATGTCTGTCTGCCGTAGAGACACATGGAGACACAGGTATGCAGCGCTCGGTCTTAAGCAAACAGTTGCAAAAAACGTATCAGGAAGCGCCCACAATAGCAGCAGTATTCCCCGACAGGGGCGGCTGTACATTTTCCCCTCTTGATGAGAGAAACATCCTGTTCGGTAATGGCTGCTTCCTTCCAGCACTTGTATTTTTTGCACTTCAGTCATTTTCAGCACTACAGGTTAGGACCTGGGTATCTTAAAGAAACACGCTGCGTTTTGTTGCAACAGCTGGCGCTGGAAGCTTTGGTTTTTCTTTGCTGAGACACCAACGGAGGTGTGTTTCTTGTAAAACCGGGGTGAGGGTTGTCACTGCCATGGCTGCAAACATGATCTGGGCTGCCYTTGAACACAAGCCTCTCTCTGCCCAGGGCCGCTCTCACCTGGGGAGCCACGGACGCTGCCGGGGGCAGGGGTGGCGGCTGGTCCGCCCGGCCCCGGCCGGCGCTGCATGGGGGCTGCCTGCACACCAAGTGAGCAGTGGGGAGCCAGCTGCAGTGCACACCACCCTCCTGTACCACCGCTTTCTTTTAAAGGATTTTGTTCCATTTTTAAACATACGTAGAGCTTTTTGCTTCCAACAAAGGCAGGGGAAGGCTGACAGATCAGCTGCCCTGCAAGCGTCATGCTTTCCATATCAAGAACATGCATAAATACGAACGGAAAGCAGAAACAAATTAYGAGCAAGGCTACAAAGGCAGTGGGGCTCCCATCTCCTCTCCAGGGAGCTCACTGATGCCATCATCACAGAACGCTTGCTTCTGAAAATAAGTTCTCATACAACTGAGGCAATAGCCATCCAACCAAAAAAGCCTTGACAAGGATCCAAGGCCACAGTCTTCAGTGCGGGAGACAAGATGCCAGCAGGGCAATGGTGATGGCTGCGCTGCCCACGAAAATGCTTGGGTGCCAGAAGGCTGTCACACATGCAGGGCTGGGGAGCAGGGGGGACGGGGAGATTTTCCCTCTCCTCCCAACAGCTGGGCTGTGGCGCTGCGGCCGGCACCCGGCGCCTTGCTGCAGGAGAGGAGAAATCCAAAGTGCTACTAAACAACAATTCAGGATTTGAATTTCATAACGTAATTCAATTTTTAAGCGTTCAGAGTCATTACTGGAGCCACATATTTCTATCAGGTAAATTTCATTTGCATATGCAAATTATATCTAAATACATTGCACCATTAATATGATCACTAATTACATAATAATAGTCACCAATCTCCACACAGATCAAACTTACAGTTTTGTAGCTATTAAGGAAATTGTGCTTTGTAATTAAGATAATCCTCATTTCCAGATGCTAATTAACTATATAATAATTAGCTTCTTTTGCTAATGCAAATTAAGTATTTTCATCCTTATTGGTAAAGGAGTTGCTTATCACTTAAAAAAGAGACAACCTAGAAATAATCCCTCCTCCCCTTTAAAGGTGAAAAGGTAACTCCATTTTTATCAGTCTCATTTGCGAATGCAAATTAGCCTTGATTAATCAAGTCACAGATAAATGCACCCATCTCATAGCATGGATGGTCGCCTATAGCTTCTCTCCTACCCTTAGAGGAAAAAGAACATTCACAGCCCACAAAAATATTCCAAATGGGTGCAGCACTTCGTCTCCCAGTAAGTGCTTTATCGATTCCCAGCAGCATTTTGGTCTAACGCCTTCCGCCGCTTAGCGCCCCACGGCAGGTCTGCAAGCCACCCTGCTCCCGGACCGCACCAGCCGAGCTCCCGCCTACAGACCAGGAGATTCCAGAACGATACTTTACGGAAACCCTGACAGGGCAGTGGCTTATTTTATTGAGTTTTCTACGCTCAAAATAGCAGTGAATGTAACCTGGCACACTTGCACCGTGACTAATGAGCTCTACCTGCACAAGAACAGACGGCTGACAGCCAGCAAGGCCTACTTGGCAGCATTCAACTTAGGCTGCAACGCATTCATCATCTACTAAACCAATCCACCAGTTCCACACCACCATTTGTCATTAATTATGCTAATAAGCAAACCATTACTCTCTGATGACACCACAGCACTTATTAGCTAGTTATGGCTTTTGAAAAGCACAGCTTATTGTGTATGCAAGTGCTGCGCATACATTAGCCTACAGGGAAGAAATGTCCAATTATGAAAAGAAGAAATTTGCTATTATCTCCTTCTAACAAACCAATTTAGTAATTATAAAAGTCTCTGAACTCAGAAGGATTTTTTAAGAAGAGCTGAGTGATGAAACCAGAGAATTTTGTTTGTAATAACTTTCAGAGTTGGAACTAAACTGACAATAGGGGAATGAACAGTTTTTATGACATATAATTATAATTCTTGCATGTTAACTTTAAATGATCAAAAATTAGAATTTATCAAAAACTATGATTATGTTTGSCTCTTTCTTTAAAGCATCTAATTTATTTTAGTAAATATACAATCAAATACGTGTAACATTTTACAGATCTTTTACAGTAAGTCCAGTGTATTCACACAATGTGACGGGAACGCACAGTTCTATCATACCTACGGTTATACGAGCGACGGCAATCTCTCTTAACCCTCTGCCTGCCCAGGAGACCCGACACACGACACGAAGGGCCAGCTGACCCTGCCAGGGCCATATAACGCATATTAGAGGAAAGCACGCGGCGTATACAGAAACTGCAGCGGGGACAGACCCAGACGCAGATGGAGCTAAGCAGATTCAGGAGGGTGTCTGAAGACTCAACTGAAAAACAGCCTTGTTGGAGCATCCAATTCATTTACAATTCCTAAGTTGTTTTGTTCACTGAGAGAGTAATACTACTAGTTTTAGAAGCTTAATATGTGTTAAGAGCTCATTAATATCGTCAGAGTAAATGGGCCTATTAAAACATCTTTAAGCAATATCTGAACATAAATCTCCCTAAACTATATTTAATGACTGTACTTAAGATACATTATATGCAAGTCTTAATGAGACATTAGATAGCGTTTTGAAGATTAAAATTAGAGAATCCATATAAAGTCTGTCCACTTAATGTAGCCTTAAGCTACACTGATGAAAAGCATTACTACCAAATTATTACTTCATTAGAACAAATATTTTTTAATCATTTCTGATTTATGCCATTAGTCCTCTTCATATACATTAYATATACATTCATAGGAGTATACACAAAACAATTTTCTGGTTCCACAGGAGACAAGAGAAATTTTGAGCTTTCTAATGGCTGAGTTAATTACTTGTCTTTTTTTCTACTGARTTAAAAATAAGCACTCTTTGTAAAAGTCCATTTACTGTATCCCCACTTTTCTAATTTAATTGGAGATTTTAATTCCATTAACTACAAGGTCATTTTTTAAACATTTGCTGTTTTGCTTTTCAAAGATTAAYAAGACGTATTAGACTCAGTCCTTGACTGTACCTTCAGCCTCCCCTCAAGTGTCTGAGAGGTGGCGGTGAGGACTCCCGGCCAGGTTTGGCGCGCGGGACGGGGCGCGCGCCTTCGCCCCGCAGCCCGCGCCGCGAGCAACGTTCGAGCGGGTCCCAACAACCTGATTAGCAAGCAGGTTTTGTGTGTGGCTTATTTTGTATAAACAGCTTTTCATTAGATAAATGAAGCCCAACAACCTTTATAAATGTTTTTCAATTATGAAATCATGCCATTGAGATATCCGGATTACGATAATCAGGGAAAACACCAGTGACACCTCTTGATAGGAGCTGGAGCGCGCTGCCTGGATGACTGCTCCTCCCAATAAAATACGGTTTAAGCGCACGAGTCATTTAAAAAAATTCCTTCTTTATTAGATGAAATCTGTAGCAACAAGACTATTTTCATTTATTCTGCCCAAGTCCTCTATCCAAAAGAGAGAACATCTCATTGTAACAATTTTGCATTTTTAACTGTGCAAATTAAGCATTCTTCATAAATAACAGCCTGGTTTTCTGCACTAGAACTCCTTTTTATTAGCAGCACAGTAACGAACAATGAGCAATGTGTCCTATTATTCTTTGTCAAATCACAAAATGCAACATTAGAATAACTCTGCTGGTCAATGTAATATAGTAGATTAAATTCAACTTCTGTGCAAAAACCACTGTAAAACAGCATGATAAGAAGGCTATAAAAAATTTAATTTTACTCCAAACTCCATCAGAAAAAAAAAATGGTGTGAAAAGTAATTTTGCATAATCAGTACACGCCATCTGGAACAATTAACCGATTTCTATAGAACTATGAGGATCAGTCATATCTGCTTATTAAAGATCAGAAATTATACAAGTAATAAATCCTTGAAAAAACTAAGCGTACTCCCGCCTGTCAACGCTATTTTAACTTCAAATACTGAAGAACGCCTGATAAGGCTGAAAAGAAGAGATTAATATATGCAAATTACATCCAGCATTTAAAATCCCCAACAACTGTCTCCGGTTTTCTGTCCCTTATTGCTGCCTTTATGTTTTATTCATACACCAACTCACCTGTCACTTCATAAGCTATAATATTATGGGGGTATTATTAAACAGCATAAAGCCGTGCTTTAATTGGAAAGCTTCATTGCATTTTCCAATTATTTGGAGTAAATTAAAAGCAGATGCACATAGTTTAATAAGGAGTCTAATATCAGTTCCGGGAAATCAAAATTCATTGTCATTACTATGCTGTGATAGTTTTGCAAACTGTACTGCATTTCAGAGGTTCTGAAAAGAAAATCTGTCTATGCAATCTGTTAATTGTCATTCGGTTAATAACTGTTTAAATATCCAAACTACATAGCAGCTTCCTATTTAAAGGAAACAACAAAAAAACAACAAAAAAACCCCTACGGCACTCAAAAGCAAAACAAACGCACTACAGCCCCCTCRAAGGCTGTGCTCCGCAAGCGGCCGGCGCAAGCCCGACGGCTTGCCGCCTCGGGACGGTCGGGCTCCTCCGGCGGCCCCTTCCCGGCCCCTTCCCGGCCGGCGGAGCGAGGCCAGGTCCACGCCGGGGCCCCGCTCCCGCCATCGGCGCCTCGGGGCCAGGGCAGACCCGGCCGCGGCCGCGCTCGGCAGCCCGCGGGGCCTCCGCGCCGGCCCCCCGCCGGCGGCTCCGMGGGCGGGGAACCAGGCGATTCTCCGCATGCACATCAACAAGCAGCTTCCTTGGAAGACGATGCTTAAGATGCGAAAAATGGACGAAGACTGGAAGTCTGACATCTTACAGCAGGAGAACATGAAAGTTCTCCTCATCCATCAGCAGCTTCACGAGATAACTCAGACAAAATGCAAGAAAAGGACGAGCAAAGAGCAGCACTACAGCCAAAACCTTCATACTTTTGTACGACTTAGCAAAAAATAAGATAATTAACAAAAAAATCCTTTTTGGACTATACTAGACTAATCTGAAAGCCTTCATGTTTGAAAAAAACATATACTGGCAGCAGAACTCGGGGCTTCACCGTACACTGTTTCAGCCAGGACTCCCTGAGTAGAGCACTGGGAACATGGGACGCTACAACACATCGGCAGGCATGCAAAAATCTGTATACCACGGACGAACACGAACTGAATTTAGTAAGAAACATAGTTTTGTTGAATCTCACTAAACACAATATTAAATAACACATTTCCCTTTCTGAAATATGCAGCTGCAGCATTTTGCTCCCTGAACTGCTGCTTATTAATAGAGCCTTTTGTATTTTGAAGATTATCCAGGTCTCTATATCCAAAGACTGGAAATTGCAATAGGGGAAAAGAACAGGCTGACTTTGAAACCTCTTTACTGAGCTAAGATTAATGCAGAATAAAGCTAGTGTCACAACTTGTCTAGGTTTTTTTGGACCTTTCTGATTAAAATTCAATGTCACAAAAAATAAATTTAGTTCTGCTTCTATTCTTAAGAAGTGCAATGAATGGAAGTGTAGGAATCTGGATCGACAATAAAATGCAGCACAGGGTCTCCCCCTTCTGAGGCAGGAGTGTACTAAAATACTTGAACATAGGAGKGTATTGCAAAACCACTAGAAACTATGCTGAAAGATGAAGATAAAAGCAATTCTTGTGCAGTGATCCAAAAAATAGCATCTTTCTTTTTTTCAAAATTACCTGTTTTAATAAAGCAGATACACTGTGCCAAGTGAACCATTTAATTATCTGAAAAAATGATGAAGCAAAACAATAGTTTGCAAAAATAAATGACTAACCTCTGATTAAAACGTCTGTCCTCATTACATACAGATAAAAGATACAGTATCTTTTAAAAGAAAATGTACATTGAAGAGAAGTAAGCGGCAGTTGTGGTATAGATAACCTGACATTTTGCAACAACAAGAAAGAAGCCGACATATGGGCACTGAAATGTAATGAAATCTTCAATTTTTCCTCTATTTGTTAATTTAGAAAGACCGCTGAAAGAGATTTTTTTTTTTTTTTTTTTTTTTAACATGGCACATGCAACAAGGTATTGAGTCAATAGCAGCAGTGGAAAAAATGAAGCTGCCAGAAAGCGAAGCAGTAAGACCAGCTCTCTTTAGACTCCACACGGTGATCGCTGCCATGGGATTCAAGCCAGACTCCATGGCTACATGCTGGCAAACGCTTACAAGACATGTTTCAGAGCAAAAGAACATCAAACTCAAAACTATGCTGGAGAAATTGACTGAGTCTCCAGAAAGAAAGGAGGAATGTGGAAGTAAACTGCTACCATAAGAGCAATGTGCGAAATAAATGCTAAAAAATAAAGCTATGSAGACAAATTGTGATTTCCCTTTGCCAAGATCTTTATTGTCCAATACAGGAAAGCAACTTGGTTTCTTTTTCTGGAATCCAGTGGCTTTGATGTCTTTCCAGATCATTAGCATCAGTTTCCATTCTTTTTGTTGCCTCCAGAAATCTGGACTATAAACCAGTGTCAGAATGAACACCGTTTACCAAATCTGACTGTACTTTCTACAGGAGCTAAGGAACACACTTTTCTCCTTACACTCAAATCCTAGAGCGTGCCTTACCAGAAACTCTGACAATTCAGCATTAACAATAGTCTACGGCTCGTGGTCCCCGGGCTCCCCAACAGAGAGTGTCACAGCACCGGGTCTTACCACTTCTTTCCTAATAGTCAAATTGTCCTGCTGAGATTCTCCTCCCACTTCAAAGCCACTTAATGAGGTCCAAATTTGCCTCAGTGAACTCAATCGGACCTATTTTATGCAAGCATTTCAATCTACAGATTGCTGCCTAATCGTCTTACTTCACGAAGGCTACGGCACTGATCATTWGCCTACGTTATGTTGCTACCTATGGCCCATCACATAACACAGAACTCATCCTGCCACCTGAGCAGACCACGTGCAGGTCCATAAGAACCTGCACTTTCCAGAGAGAAACCATGTGCCATTGCATCTTCTGGTGGATCCTCCCTAAACTGAGCGTGTTGTCACAGTGTAATGAATGAAAGGGGTGTGGGAAGCACTGGGAGGCTCTGCCTTCACTTGAGTGAAAATGCTTTGATTCCTTTCACCAAGCTTGTTCTCAACTTTCCATAAAGTATCTTTGAGATAAATAAATACGGAGTAACAAAAGATACATGATGCCAAAATAAACTGCCAGGCACATTGAGAAAATGCCACCTACAAGAGCTGTGTACAAGCAGGTCCTCTCTCTGGTTAGCTGGATGCGAGCACACATTGGCCAACAGCACTGCTGGAAGTGGCACCTGTCAGTGCTGCTTTTCCTTCTGYGCTCAGTCCAGATTCTCTGGGAAAAATACTTCACACGAGTAACCACATTAACATTGTGGCAAAAAGTCACACAATAGCACTTTTAAGATAAGAAAAATGCCCAAGTGCATTGTTGCATAAAGTAACTGCTTCCAAAACACGTTGCTCCTACAGAAAATAATGGCAAGCATTGCAGCGTTGTTCAAAACCATGAATGTCGCTTTATCAGTAGATTGCTAGATCTTTACGCTACACAACAAGTGAGGCATGCAGACAATTGTTCACTGTCTAAACAGAGGATCCCAGGTCTGAAAAAGCCTTTTTCCTTTCATATTCTTATAGACATTCAAACTAAACATTTGCAAAGTAACAAGCTTCTTTCAGGACTGACATCTAAGCTCCAATCTAGAGGACACAATTTTTTTCTTTGAAGGCATACAAAAACCTTTATCTCCAGTTCAGTATAAGCAAAACTTTTAAAAATTCTGGCATTTTGAGCAAACAGCAGCTACAGTTTAAGGATAGAGCCCACATGCAAAAAAAAAAAAAGGATTTTGAGAAAAATGAGCACACGTACTTGAATGACATACAACTAAGCACACTGAACAGTGTGCCACGTTACAGTCAGACTGCACAAAATGCTTTAAGCAACAGCTCTGGCAGCAACTGAGAGGCGACAAGCTCTGCTGCTCATTCCCGGCAGCTGCGAGCTCTTACAGAGGCAGCTACAGGGACGGCTCTACAAAGACAGCACTGAACRCTGGCTTTGCAAACACTTTCTGAAGGATCTGCAACTGAGCTGAGAACCCCTCAAATAATATGAGAATCTTAAGCATATTTTAAAAAATCAATTCAGCTAACTTTTATACAGTACAAACAATGTGCTTCTGGATCCTGTTTTATTACTATGGATTAACACCACTTGAGGTACCAGACATATGGGTGGCATATCAATATGCCAAGCTAACATCAACTTTATTCCTTTTAAAGTACTCACACAACTGTTTTAATTGTTTTAGGCCAACAGCTGGCAAGTACTATTTGAAAATACTGTAAACAACCATATATCAAAGTATGCTCTGCTTTTTTTCCTGTTGCTTTTCCCACACAATTTTCATATTTAAGTGTTCTAGAAAATGAAACTTGGTCATATCTGAGGGTAACTGCAATCATCTTGTTATAGCCAGGTTTCYGTTAAGACAAAAATCCTTAGAGATAGGATTATACTACTCAAGTCAGATTTCTGCCTAAGAGATACTGTCAGCTGTAGCTACAAATGTATACACTTAAAAATTTGCACAAAGAGGTTCTAATGACTCTGAACAAACTGATGGTGGCTGTGCAGAAATATCCGATACACTTCACAACATGATTTCTGTCTTGACACTTAGAGCATTCAGACTCCAGAAGGTAAAATACTGACCTTTATATTCAAAACACAAACGTTTCTGTGCCATGAGAGTACTTACAAACACGTCTTTCTGCAATACGACTCAGAAGTTGCGACAGTAAAATTTTCTGGCAAAAAAAGGGAACCCTACCTAGTAACATGCAGCATCACACTCCAAAGCCAATGATGGCTTTGCCCCCCTGACATTAGCAGAAAACCCCTATGGGGCAGCACATAGCTGGGACCAGCTTTAATTTTCCGGAAATCACAGGTGACACTGTAAAATGTCCTTTTGCAAACTCGGTCACTGGTTTCCCATGCTACCTCCTGCCATGTACTCTGGAAGGTATGTTAGGCTTTTTTCCAATCCTAATCCTTCTCCTGAGACCACAAGTTGGTTGAGTACGTCTCCAACTGGCAGGTTAAAGTGATTCTGAAAGCGAAATAAAATGTTAGAGCTGGTGCAGTTGCGAGCTCCGAAGGCAGAGTGCTGTTTCCCCTTGGAGGGGGTCTTGCATGGCTGGCTGGGTAACCTGTCCTGCTGCTGGCCTCATCCTCAGACAGGCAGACAGCTTCTGCCGGTAATCAGTATTTGGAGGAGGCTTTCTGTGGAGGATCTTGTAATTCAAAAGGTTTACGTTTCAGTGGCACTTACACAGCAGAAAACTTATTGGAGGCAAGATCCCCAAGGGGCATCAACATACTGGTCTGAAACACACTGTTTATTAACTTCAGAGAGAGCTACAGTGGTATTAAAGCACATCCAATTAGTAAAGCCTGCAGGAATATTTGCACTCCGAAATCTCTTGGTTTCTGAAAGGGTTAAAGCTTATTATTAGCATATAATTTACAGGTCCTTTCTCCCAGGAAAGAAATAATGCACAGTAAATGCCACATTCATTTTAATAATACATGTTACAGTCTGTGCCCAACATCTGCACAAAGGTAAAGCAGACAGATTTTTTTGACATGTCCCACTCTGCCATCCAAACACAGGCTTTTTGTTTCTTAAGTGACGGAAGGTTTAATCAAGAAAGCAGGCAATTCATCAATCGAAACAAGGCTGCTCACACCGCCCTGACAGCACACACATGGTTTTATACAGAAGAAACCTGGCCACCTGTCAGCAGCACCTTTTACATCAGGATATACAAATACACCAAGTGATCAATCCTCCAGCTCTTCCCATTCATTTCCTCATTTTCTTATTATATTTTTCTTTATGCTAGATGTTGCCCTCATTCTCTGCAGGGATAGATGGGAGACAAGGCAAGCTATGGCTGTTTATACACTATCATAAAAATTTATATACCCTTAAAGTGACTTATTTCCCTTCTATTTGAGTACCATTATTATAAATAATTTTTCACTTCATTCAGGAATTTTCCCTGTATGTTATTATCTGTGGCTGCCTGAGAGGGCTCTCTCTCTCTCACTGTCCTTGCAGTTCTGATAAGCCAAAGCAATATGCAGCTACAAGATGCTGAAGTCTGAAATGAAGGCAGTATGTAGTCACAACAACATCTTAATTAAGCTGAAGGCCATGAAGGAAGACTATGCTGTGAAATGCTGAGCTGTCTGTCGACAGGTCTGTCTAGAGCAAGGCATTCTTCTTCCAACAGTTGCCCATTTGAACACATATTAAACCTGTCAACTCCTCACTATTGTGCTCCCAGCAGCACCCAGAGACCTTTTGCAGATCAACCTTTAAGTAATGCTGTGTTTTTGTCTTAGAGGTACGACACGGGGTGCAAAGAGGGACCCTGGTGAATGCAAAAGAGCACTCCAGCTCCATAAATACAAGCGCAGACCTCAGTACTGCAGTATAGCAGCATATGGAAGTCTCCCTTCACAGGAMTGTAAGGTCAAGGCCATGTTTTCCTATATCCGACAAACAGGAATCTGACAAAGACTGATTAATTAGTATATTGTGCAATCAGGACTCTCCCTAACTTTTTAATCACCCAACACTTAATTGCCAAGACTGGAAATAACAAAATGCTGGTTAAAAATTGTAATTACTATTTTCAGGACCATCTTCTCCTTGACTCCAGCTTTGCAATAATAATTACATTGCATGCACAAAGGAGTACAAGACAGACCCAATGAGGATATGGCAATTTCTATCAAAATACATATTCAGATACAGCATAGGATCCACAGCCAAAATTCATTTCATCTACCATAAACAAGCTAAACATCAGTTGAAAGTGTCCTTTTCATTGGCTATGGAGGAAATGTCTGGTACCTAAAGATAGATGTCAAGAACCCGGACCATACTGCACTCTTAGTTTTACCCTCCTTTCTAACTCTCCCTTCCTGAATATCCCGTCCTGTTCTCACCACCAAGATGCAAATTTGGGGAATACTGAAATTGGAAAATAAGACTGTTCCTAATTGCTTTTGTTTCCCTGTGACAGTATCAGGAAATCTTCCATTTTGCTAAGAGCCAAGAGAGGGAGCCAGCAGGCTTGTCCAGAGACGGCCCCGACYGCCTGCATCAGGGCTCTGCATCTGCAGAGCCAGAGCCTCCCGCYTGGCGTCCTGGGAGAGCCAAGTCTTGCACCGGCCAGAGTGGCTGGGCACTCAGGACCCCTTGCTGCTGCTAAGCGCTGAAGCACGCGCATCTGCTGTGTGTGCCATTTGTCTGCATTTCAACCCGAGCTGCTTCTGACAGAGCAAGCTGCTGCCTACAGCCCTGCACGTACTCACAGTGCCCCAAGTGCAGCCCTGCAGCCCACCAGTGCGTCTGTGCTGCTCGCACCCAGAGGCTATCCCAGCCCTTACCCAATGTACTATCGGTGCCTCGTTGCTGGGGCAGTGAGACAGCATTTTGGTGACCCAAATTGAGACTGGATGCACGCCGAGGCCCTGCAAGCACCTGCGTGCATCAGGGGAAGCGGCAGCCGAGCTGTGGTGCGTATCCGGCTCAGCAGCTTCTCCCTCGCCACTGCGCAGGGGCAAGCGCCCGTCCAGCCTCCCCTGCTCGGAGGGCTGCAGAGGCTCCGGCAGGGCCCCGCACTGCTCCTTGTTCCCAGGCACAGCCCCCCTGGCATGCCGTAGCCATCATCCCACTCAGCAAATCCGCACCCCAGCAGAGCAGCAAGCGGRCGAACATTAATACATTCCCTGCTGCTACAGCACTGCCGCAAGACACTAGCATCGTAGCGTGGCTAAAACAGTGTGAGTGCAAGCTACACCAACGTAACATGCAACTTTGGAATGGTTTCCACTGTGAGTCTCAGGGTTAACCTACGTCAGTAAAGTTAAAGCACGCAAAGAGAATTGTCACAGCACCTAATCACAGCTGCTGAAAAGGCAGCCGTGGTCAGGAGTTACACATGAAGGTCCCTGCCAATGCACAGCATGTTTCATATGACAAGACCCTTTCTTCAGAAAGGCTTCACAGCTGCAATAACTATTACAGCCCATGTATGCACAACAACTTGTATAACAATGTGTCTGGAGGAGGATTTGCAGCTGGAAAAAAAAAAAGAGTTATATACTTTGATTGAAACATRCTTGTGCAAACGTGGAAGACTAATGCTATGCCCAGTTTTACAGGCCTGTTTTGTGCTTTGTCTATAATCACCTGGTAAAATATTCAGAATCTTTGCAAAATAGGTCATCTTTCCAGGTTTGTTATGCTGCAAGTGGGAGCACTCCACAGGAATTCCTAAAGCAAGGTCCTTCTCAGTAACATTCGTATAGAGTTGCTGCCTTTCTATTTGTGTGGGTTTGATGTTTCAGCAAGAGAGAAAGTGCAGCTTTTCCATGCAGGACTGTCTGATGTGAACACAAGAACATGCTTTCTCTTACATTTCTAAATCTATTAGGGCAGGAGAGTAACAAGAAAAACGAGCACTGACAAGAATTATGCCATTGTTATATTCCATCTATTTAGGAACCTGAAGCTGCAGTTTCAGTCAGAGATTACCTTTTAAATAACCCTTTGATTATGGTACATGAATTAGTGCCATGTTCCCACGTTAGAAGTGTCACTCACTATTAATAGAAAGAACCTGTGAATGGCACATTTTTGCCACCTTCCCTTCCCTGATTATGCACAAGCACTACCTATTGTACAGCCCACTGAATCCACTGCGGCTTTTTCTGGGTTTCCAAACTGTCCTGAAAATCTACTTCAATCACATGAAGGGACTATACTTTTGTTAGATTTTGACACAGTCAGGTTTAAAGCCAGTGTTTTTCTTCTCTTGCAAAAATGGCATAACAAAGAAAACTGTAGCTAAATGTGTTCTACTATGGCTATCACAGTATTTGTTCAGGAGTAATGTTACTCAAAAAAAAACAAAAAAAAGGAAAAATCTGTTGAACTTCAGCACTACTTTGAACCATTTGAACGATAGCTGAAGTCAGGAAATATGAAAGATACCCAAAGAGAACATGCAAGAAAAAYGCACTGTTGTGCCACATCACCTTGCATAATGTCATTCTTCAGTTTGTGGAACTGAAAATCCTTTTGTTGCTCTTTGTTGTTTGTTTGCTTCCAGATTACACAGCTCTTRGCACTGGCACAAGTGTCAGACTTCACGGGGCACAGTTCTGCTGAACACCCCTGTCTCTCACCCTCAGATACACTCTTTCATCCCTGGACCTGAGAACCAGGTTGTGTTCTTTTAGTTCATYCCCCTTTCTTCAAGAAAGAAGAACTTAAAGGCAAAACCTCTTCCTGAAGAGCAGAGGTGTCAGGGACAGACCAACAGGGATATCAGTATCAAAATGAACCAACCGACTGTGTGGTCCTGGACCACAGTAACAGCACACATATCTTCATCAGTTAATGAAGGGGCTTGATCCTGACCATTATTTAAATACACACCTACACTGCAGACTAGAACTAGCTTAAAAACAGCAAAAATATACTGGCAGTTTTTTTCTACATTGACATCTGGAAACTATAACTAGCTCTAACACTTGTATACTAGCCTGGAATGGCAAACGGAGAGAAAGAAAGCTACAGCTAGTGAGAAAGCATGTGTGYGCAAGTGTGTGCTCCTTAAAAATAAAGCAGAAGCCCTTCACCCCCATATCCTAATATCTAATTTCAAACTTACCCTAATATTGGGGAAACAAACCTAAGCAGTGCCAGTGTTCAGAACACAGAAATGGGAAAGAGTAAAGATAACATCCATTTTTAACATGTATGTTGAGTGGAGCAGAGAATAGAGTATGTATGAAACCCATCCTTGTTAGCCAGGTAAAAACCTACTGTGAAATGTGCAGAGATGTGTCTTATAACTTATCTGTAAAGATCATGAAAAAGATGAAGAGCAAAATTTGTGTGTTACTTTTCATCAGATCTCTTACCTAGAAACCCCACAGGCAGCTGCATCACTCACTGAGGGTTGCGCTCTCCCCAGTGATCAGTAATGTTCACTGTCAGTAACACTTGTGCCTGCACATTTGCCTTTTGTGCACACCATGTGCTCTTGACACTTAAATGGCACTGACAAAAAACCTGGAGGAGACCACACGTCTGCCTTGTTATGCAGCAGAGCTGCTTTACTTGCTTAGACTTTTGATTACGCAGAATAGTCGAGAAACTACTGCATGCATCAGCTTACCTGATATGGCATACAAATTGGAGTGCTGGTGTTCCAAGTCCAGGCGAGTGCTGTGACTTTTGCCTCGAAAGCTGGCAGGAAGCGTTAGAGATATATGCCTAAAGAAGAGAGATGGGGAAATGGAGATGACATTATTACAGAGCAGAAGACGTCGCTGCTATCAGCTTGTTCTCACCTGACAATTCCAGTCAGGTCAAGCAGCAAACATCAATTTTAACATTGCTTGTAAAAGTCAGTGGGCCTCAAATAACAGGGAGACAGAAATGGTGATTCTGTCATTACAGCCAAGTGTGGCTCAGCCACTTTGAGCTGCTTTTAAACCATGCTCAGTCCAGTTGTGGGAGAGACACGCATCTATGTCCTGGCATAAGCCCGCTCCACCCCACTGAACACCAACAAACTCGGCCAACAATCTAAATATTATACAGAGGCAACCATTCATCCTCCTTCAGAGATGGGATCCAGAGCAGAACACAGCAGCTCCTTAACGCAGGGGCATAYGAGCGTGATCTTCCATGTATAAACCTAATTCTCAACACAACACATCAACAGCATGCCTAAACACCCCGCAGGACTCAAACGCACGTCCTCCAAAGCAGAAAGTGCCAACAGCATGTGAGTTTGGGTGTGTTTGTACCAACTCCTGAGTACACTCATAAATAAAATCTTTGATGCCCTCCTGATAACTAAGCATTGCTCCAAACTATTACTGGACATGCTGCATGCTTCCCTGCTCCCAGGGGCAGAAGATGGTGCACAGAGCAAGCTAACTTTCATCCAGCACTGAGGAAAAGGAAGGCAAATTTCACTCACCATCTCTCTCTAGCTGCACCAGTAAGGTGAAGTTCCGCCTAATCACAATACTCTATGCAGCATTTCCTGCAGTAGAGAGATATTTTTCAATCTTACGTTAAACTTTCCTCTATTTAGTGGATATAAGTAGGAAACCAGGGAGCCAGAAAGGTGGTCACACAAGAAGCTGCTGAAGCACCCCTGCCACTGTTTGCTCCTGGGGTGACAGACCCTGCAGCCCTCTGACCAGCAGTAACACTAAGGGTCAGCTCTCATGGTGCAGGCTCCCCACTGCTCTCCAAATTCCTCCACGGCCCAGGAAAGCTGCCCAGAGACACCCCAGGAGACATGCCAGCACTCAAATTTGGGAAAGCCTGCTCACAAATTTTTCTGCTGCCCAACCTAATACAGGAGAAAGCAGACTTCTGCCTCTAAAGTCTTGCTGTGATCCCCAAATCAGTCACAGCTGCAAAACTCAGCCAGAGCGCTCCACTGAAGCCTATCACAACAAAATGCTTCTTACTAGAAGTTATTGATAGCACGTAGATTTTTATGCTTTGATGAGAGATTCAAGCTTTTCCCTTTTAATTCATATGTGTATTTTTCTAATGCTGATCCCAGGACTGTGTGAATTTTAATAAAATGTTATCATTAATCTTCTGGACCCCATTGCCATATGTAATGAAGATGCTCCCTGTTCATAGCAAAGGCTTAGTCTAGCACGAAAGCAGAGGCAGCAGCTTCCCCATTCACAACGGTGAAAGCTACCTGAATATGGGAAGATACTCTGCATTGCCCTTTTGCCATAAAAGCAAGGCAGTGTCTGTTCCCTGTCACAAATGCCATATTTGCAACAAAACCCTGTGTATTCTCCAGTAGAGTATCCATTTCCCTAGCTAGTAGATTTTATTTATCAAGCGAATTGGCTGCAAGTTATCTGCCTTTAAAAACTGGACACATTCTGTGAAGAACTATATATTTTTAAGACCTTAATGCAGTTGATGGTGATGAGCAAGAATAATATAGGGGGAAAAAAACACCAGTCTGAATTTGTTTGTGCTTCCCAGAGCTATTTCTAACAAAAAAAAGTTTGTGTCAAAATATTTTCAAATTTGGCTAACAGTCTTCTGTTTAAAACACAATCCATATGAGACTTTCTTTGCCAGCACAGGCAGGTTTGTCATGAACACGCTTTAAAACTGAAGACCGCTGCCTGTAGGCATTACACACTTTTCATTTGGTTTTTAATAAAAGTATCCAAAAATATATTCTGAGGCATCAGAACAGCTAACAGCTAACAGAGAAAGACTTTTGAATTTCTCCTGCTTGTACTGCAGGCTGTTTTTTCATCCCTACACAAAACAGCAGGAGATGTGTTGGAAGTAAACAAAGCAGATCTATTTAAAAGGCCCATTTCTGAGCAGAATATTTAAAAGGTTACTCCAACTTCTGCTATAAGAGAGTCTGAATCTTTTCCATATGGACAATTCTTTTCAGCAACCACCACCAAACACAGACCACCTTGCACTGTCGAAGCAGGTCATGCACTTCTCATCAGCCAGCAGGACTGGGAAAGACAGTTCCACAAGTTGCTCATAACATGCATTGTGTAAGCAAAATTAAGGAGCTGTCAGTTCTACCAGCACACACAATAGCCTTCAAATAAAACTCTGAATTCCTACTTTGCAAAAGACTTTCTGAGCTAAGTCCCAGTCGCTACCAAGTATGCCTGGCAGTTCACATAAGCACCAGGTTTCACGAGCGCCATATGCTAAAGTGGTGTATACATTCCATGCGTGTAATTAAAATGAATTGCTCACAGTCTAATGAACTCTGACCATACACACATAAATATGGCAGCAGAAGATCACATATCCAGACCTTGCTTCCTAACTCAGCACAATATCCTATTTGCTCTTCATTTCAAATGTATCAGCATTAAAATACATACCTAAATATCCCCTTAAAGTTAGAGAGAATTACAAACACTGTAATTGGACATGTTCTTTCAAATTTGCTTTTAGTAGGCATTCAGTCCTGCAATTGCTCTTATGGGGTCTGTGTTCCAAAACTGCCAATTTAACTCCTAGTCAAATCAGGCTTCCAATAYTGGGGGTCTTGAATGCTGTCTATTAGGAGGGTGTTTGTGAATGACAGAAAACGTCTTCCTTTCTGTTCCTCCACTTCCGTTGTCACTTTCCGTTCTCTGAGGTCGGACACACAGTATCTTATCACTTCTACCAAGCCACAGTATGAAGAGCTAGGTCTCTCCAAGGACCGCCTCTAGCTGCAAGGCCACAAGACAGAGGGTAATGATTACTAGAATGAGATCAGTTCTCTCTGCCACCGTCATCCTCCTTTTCTTAAGCATGACAATGTAGGCAAAAACCGGAAATGGTAATTTATTTTAAATTAATGCAAAATTTGGCCAGAATCAATATAACTTATACCTACTAAGTTGATTGCATAATGCATTTTCCTTGTGGGCTGTGAAAGCCAAATCATTTTGCACTGCAGAAGACCAAAGCAAAAAAAAAAAGAGAAGAAAAAAATAGGCTGCCATCGAAAAGCAAGAAAATTCCAATTACGAAGTCCCCAAGTTCCTAAACACATATCGTGAAAGTATGTGCAGCTCTGTGGCATATGGCAAATCAATTACTAGTTTAAATTTTAAAACAAAAACATGGTAAATGTGTTGCAGAAATAATCAAGAACAACGGTTTGGTTTAGATTACAGCGGCCACTAGAGTTTTGAATACAATTAATCATCATTCCAGGCAATGGGAAGCCATATTGACACTTATTCCTAATTTGAATATTTAATTAGGGTGAAGTTCTTCATCAAATTATCACAGAACTGGGAGGAAAGCCTGAAAGATTTAAACAATTACTACTTTAACCCTTGATCAGCTGCTCACCTGCAAGAACAAGATTCTTTTCCCAATTCTGCAAAGCAAGAACATGCTCAACAAAACAAGCAACAAAAAAGACACTATTTATAAAACATTAGAAATATCCTGGGAAAGCTACACAGACATGCAGTGTCCTGCAGGGTTTGCTTGGAGATGCCAGACTGACACAGCCTTCTGACTACCTATGGTCCTCGACCTTTTTCAGAGGAAATCTTTCAGGTCAGATTTCTATTTTAGCATCAAATGATGTGTTTCCTTTTTTTCCTTTTTTTTTTTTCCTCCTCTTCAAGATGATGATCTTGCCATGCACTGGGTGGATATCACTTGGCTTTGACTGGAGACCCCATTTTTGGCCAACTCTTGGCAGGCAGGAACAGCCAAAGCTGCTTGTTAGGGTGGGATTTGTGCTTCAGGGATGAATCAGGGTTTGGTCCTGCACCTCCAGGGCTGCGCTCCTCTGCGAGGGGAGCGGGGCCACTGCGGACGGGGCAGCRGGCAGCTGCTTCTCGGCGCAGTCCCTCCAGTGGCCGCCCCCTCTGCGGGGCTCGCGCGCCCAAGGACAAAACCTGCCTACCGAAGGGACAACCCAGCACAGCCTCGCTCCCCTGCCTCCCGCCCCTCCGCGGAGAGGCCTCCGTGCCTCGGCCCCGCACCAGGAGCGCACGGGACAGGCTCTCCGGAGCTGCTCTTCCCCAGGGCTCACCCCAAACCAGGCACCTCGCAGACCGCGGCCCCGGCGCTGCCCCTTGCACGTACGCCCAAGCTGGACGTCCTCCCTCTCTGCAGCTCTAGGACTGTGAAACCTCCCTTTATATGCTGTATTAACCCATATAAGAAATTCTCTTTTAATGAGGAGTGATATAGTTATGAACTCTCTAGAGCCATAATTAGAGCAAACTAATTGAAGTTGTGTTTTGACACACTTTCCAAATTCACGGGTACTGCATGACATATTCACAACACTATTGCTGCACAGCCATGGCGACAGCAAAATCATTAGGCTAATAACGCTTATTTGCATTCTTATCATGCCAGCAGCCACGCCGTTAAATACTGTTTCAACCAGTGCTCGTTTACTATGAAAGTTTCCTCTGAAAGATATTAACAGTAATTATTAGTACTTTAGTGGAATCTCTAATGTTAAGGAATGGCAACTCGCATTAACTAGCTTAATGCCAATTATTTTCCTTTTGAATTGTCACAAAAAGCAGGGGGGAGTTGTGCCCCCATTGAATTAAAGTGATAAGGTGGATTTGGTGCTTTATGTCCTTTAGACAGCAAGGAAGAATGCCCATTGCAACGAGACCAGATATTAGGATTTCAGAACCATTCTCCCAAATGCTGAAATAGAAAACACACTGTTTCAACACAGGTTATGAGATCCAGAACATTCAGAGAAATATTTTTCCCCAGCATACTATAATTTCCAGACAATTTAGGATGAAACAATCACAACAGCACAATTCAGGACAGGTTAGATTTAATTACTCTCTTATTTTTAGTTATTCCTTTATTCATTAAATTTATGAAACAGATCTACATATGACAGCAGCAGAAGTAGCAGATGATGGGAAGATCCTTCACAATCTAGTAGAGGAGGTTTGAGGTCTGCATACATTATGGCCACTTTCTGAATGCTTATTTGAGGAAAAGCTTACATAAAACAGGTCCAGGAATGCCTAACAGTTGCAAATAAGTTATTAAAAAATGTCTGCATGAAGGTGATGGACCGCTTTTGAAGTTAGGGAGCAAGTGCTTATAAAAAGTAACAAAAGATCATAAGAGGGAAATGCCAGATATCAAAGGATGCTTCATAATTCACATAAAAATATCAACAATGCTTAGCAAAAGAACAACGGTAAGTTTTTGGTTTCCAATTGGATTAGGAAAGATCAGAGAAATCAATCAAAATATATATTAAAAAAAAGCCTCGCTTATCACATTATTAGAAACCATACTGCATACTGCAGAACTGGAATTATACAGTTCTTTGATGTACCAGTCATTACCACAAATTATTTTAAATGAACTTAAGAACAGTGCTGCAAAAGCTGTATAGTTCCACAGGAATATCTTGAAATAAAAAGAATCCTATCTTCCATAATCAATGAATTATACAAAGATCATGCCTCATCAAAAAATGAGGATAGAGCAATTAAATAAATACTAAGTTGCAGAAAGCTAAAAACACACCTACAAGAAGTAAATGTTGCAGTTTTCAAGAAATGTAATCCAGCTTGAAAGCTTTGCCTATGGACAGAGGAAAAAAACACACTTCTAAGAAATGAGCTGCTAGTGCTTCACTGATAGAAATCAGAGGACCTTTCAAAAATTGCTCCATTTTCCCATAATGTATTTTCCAAATTGTAGTTTACAGAAAATGCCATAGCAGATAGCTACAACTTTAGCAGTGCCCAGAATCACATCTACAATATTTACTCACAGTCCTTAACTTTTACTGTGCTCAGGCATCACAATGCCAGAACACCTACCTCATACCCAAAAGAACTGCAGTGAAAACCAAAACTGTTAAGCAAGAATTACCTCGGGTAACAGACTTCATTCCAGACAATCTATTCTAATCATGTAAACCAAATATTTAAATACTTTCTAAAACCTTACTGACCCTTTGCCTAAAACAAGCAACATATGGGCTTTGCAAGCATTTCATCTCATTCCAAACTACTAAAATATCCYGCTTCCCCAAAATCAGTGAGAGTTGGTGGTGCCAAACTCAGATTTTATAAAAGCCCAAATGCATGAGAGAATGAAAAAGGGAGTGAGTGATTCTTTCCACTTTGAGATTTGCCCACTTCATCCTCCCAGGTGTAAAACGGGAGGAAGGCCTGCCCGCAGCATGCTTACTCGACACATCATACACCGCACGCCTCTGCGCAGCCCTTCCGAAATGACCGTGCCTTGCAGACGAGCGAAAACGCTCCTGTGCTGTTCTGTCAAAACAGCACAGAATGGAACTGAATGGAACAAAACCCAATCGTGCTAACAGCAGAGCATGATCTATGCAGACCAACATCCCAAAACGTAAGGCTTAATGCGGAATGAAGCTCCTGCAACTTCCTCTGTACGAGGATTAATTTAGATCAGAGAGTTTAAGTAACCAGGATAGAGCAGCTGCCAAACAATGGGGAAAAAATTCCCAACAAGTTTAATTTACACTGCTTGAAAGTCTGAGCTGTAGCCCATTAAACTGTTATAGGCTGAGGACTGCATCAAAGAACTAAGACCTCATACTGTAAGCATGAAGTGCTTATGAAGTGGTTGTCTTAGATGAACAGTATAGTGTCTCGGGAGGCTGCAGCGGGAGGAGAGCCTGCTTTCCACATCCTTCACTAGCTACTCTCTAGAGTCAGGAGTTTTCAGATAATGAAGCAGTAGGGAAAAATTGCCAAACAGCAGAAATACTCCAAAAAGATAAATTACACACAGTGCAAGTTTCCTTGGTTAGGATTTTAAATTCTGTCAAATTAATCAGAACAACAAAGCCTGGGCTCGCAAGTCTGACTGAAAAGCATCCCTCCGAACCGAGCGCCTTTGTCTGCAATACGCCATGGGTCTGCTGGGGAGCGGTCGCAGCGGGACCGAGCTGACGTCAGGGCAGAGCGTCCCGCAGAACTAGCGGGTGCTGCGGGAACGGGCTCCAGCCCGGGGGAACAGCAAYGTCTCCCCCACAAAACCTGTTAAACAAATATTCCACATAAAGACTCATTTGGGAAGAGCACGTTGTCAGCACTTTGCCAGTAATAAATAATGACAGTCCAAACACTTTAGTAAAAGCAATAAACTCAAGAAGTGTTTTGGAAAATGGTGAAAGTGATTGATTTAAAGAAGGAAATATCTGAACACAACCACATGCACTTCAGGGTGAAAGCACAGATTACAAATCAACAGTGGCAGAGATCATATTAAATAGCAGACAACACAGAAGTTTTAGGGAAAAAATACTCAATTCCCCCACAGGGCTTATTTAACAACTGAGCATACAGCTTCTTTGAATGAGTACCTGCAGTTTGTATTTAACGACCCTACACTATGCCCTAAAGAAAACATGCCTCCAGGAATATTACTATACCAGGAACACGATTCTATAAAGAAAAATGATTCTGAGGATATTGAAGCCTCTTCACTCAGAGCACTCCCCAAAATTTTTCAATGCCTCCAAAAAAGTCAGCTAAATCAATCAAACTTTTAACTACAGTTAACGTCTTTCTTTCTCAGCTGCTGCAAGGGATCCTTGTGTCTGGAAACCATTCTTATTGTTTAAGCATTTTTTCCTAATCATCATTTTCTACCACTAAAACATACTGGATGGCGACCAATTTTTGCACGTCTTCATCCAGCTGAGATGGATGCAAGCCATACGGTCACCGTAGTTTCATAACAAATTCCTTATGGGAAGCAGACTTGGGCTAAATGTATGCCAACACCCCTTACCCACTCAAACTAACCACCATGTTCAGACAAACACAGTGTATGTACATAATGTGAACTTCATCCTCAAATTGTGCTTTTTACTGTACAAACTGGAACAGGCCCATGGAAAACACTTCACCAAGTTTCAGTTTATTGCTTCAATCTCAGTGGGTTTTTTTATACCCAGAGCTATTGTGATGTGAACCCAGCCACTGTGCCATCCTTGACTTCCTTTGAGTAAATCACTTAAAAACTAGGAATATTTTGCTGTATTTCATGATAAGAGTGATTTGAGTACTCAAGTCAAAGAATGTATTTTATTAGGTGTGAATCAGAAAGTAGTTATACCTTAGAGCTTTTTTTGATGAAACATATTAGAAAATGCAGCTTCATCAAGAAAGAAGCTTTTTATAAGGTAGTCTGACAAAGCTTTCACTGCCCAAGTTTCTCATGATCTTGGAGTGGTTTCTAGTCAAAACAGAAACATCCATCCCAAAGCACTCCTCCTTTCATAGCCTTTGGTTCAGATTAGGGCCTTTAAGGTTCACTCTCCACCCCCGCAGCCTGCTAAAGCAGCAGTGTCCACCTCTGATCCATGACAATTTTCTGAAGTCTTGGCTTTGTTCCTCACCAGAACAAAAAAAAAGTCAAAATCTTGGAACCTTTGTGCTTTAGAGACTTCAACTCTATCAACTGCATCTTACATGTCTTAAAGAATTTAAGGTATTGTTACTTCTAAATAATATTGCTGCTATTTAAAAACAAAGAAAAGAAGGGTAAAAGGTTTCCCATTCCTCTTCAATTCACCCACAGTACAGAGTAAGGTTGGCTTATCATCAGACCGAATTCAGGTCTCCAACATACACATTTGCTGGTGCTGCTTTATTAGCTGCCACCTACTGCACATCATCAGCCTCCAGCAGAAAGCCACACACTGATCACTTTCCAAGCTTACACGACAAAGTTCAAACACCATTAATAAAAGAAATCAATTCAAATTCAGATTTCTCTGCCTGGAAAGGAAATCCTTACATTCCTTAACATTAAACTCCATCGGGAGCAGCGGAACAGGAGCAAATCATTTCCCTTTTCTAAGGGGGAGTAACTTAAGTATATAAAAAGTAATTGGGAGCAAGAGAGGAAAATTTACACATCCTGCTCTTAGTTCAGGAGTTTTAGCCAGACAATTGTTACCTTCTTATCAAAAGCAGAACAGCACTGTCCCGGAGCAATACGGCTGCCAGACCGGCGTGTCCCCGAGTGGCACGGGCTGACTGCGCCCAGCGCAGGGGGCAGCCGGGCTGGCAGCCGCACGGCGAGCCCGCTGCTGCACGGGCTGCGAGCCGCGGCGCAGACGAGCTTCTTCCGTCGCTTATTAGGCATGCAGATCAGACCTCGCAGCCGTGTGCTGGAGCCCCGGCTCCGGCGCGGCACGCACAGTCCTCCCGCGCCACGGCCCCAGACGCGCAGCCACGGACGAGGCGGGCAGCAGCGAGAGGTGCACGCCGCCGTGCCAGCCTTTCCTTCTGCGGAAATTTCACCCCAGGCAGTCCCGTTTGCTACGCCAGGAGGAAACGGTGCCCGTTCGCGGTGGCCGCGGGCTATCCCGCTCGCCGCGGCAGCGCCCGCGCCCAGCGGGACGGCCGCCTGCTTCCGTCCCGCTGTCCCACGGCACGGCAGTGAGCTCGGCCGTCAGCCACGCGCCCTCCGAACCGGTGCTCCCTTCTGCTAGTTTCCCAAAGTGCTCGCATCCAACCGCCCTGGGCACCCCAAGAGCAGGAAGGAGCGAAGGAACGGCTCCTCGTTCAGGACTCCCACCGCTCTCGCGCCAGCTCCTCGCCCTCTTCCTCCGGAGCGGCGCCGCTCGGTCTCCTTGTCTCTTGGCCAGGAGAGAGCACAAACCGCAGCGCCTCTGCCACCTGCCTCGGTCACCAACACCGTCTGAGGCGCAGCGCTCACAGACCACGGGGCTGCACCTTCTGCTCGCTGCTCCTTAACCATCTCTAAGGCCCCACTCGCTTCTCCGGCTGCTGCCGAGTACGGGGCTGCCACGATCCGGGCAGCGACGGCAGCGACTCCGGCGTCTGCTTCCCGGATGGCGGCAGCAGCCCTGCACTCCGGCCCTGCACTCCATCTCAGCGCTGTCCCGTCCTCTCCCCTCACCTACGTCTCTGGCGTTCAGCTAAAAAAAAAACGGAGACGCAGAGCAGACGCCCTGGGAAGGCAGGCTGCACCGGCCGATCTCCGCTCGGCGGGAGGAATTCCGCCCCGCGAGCCCCGGATCAGGGGACGAGYGCGAGCAGACTGCTGCAAGATCCTTCTTCTCCCTAGCAAGCCACTGGCCTTTCTGATGACAGCCCCGCAAACTAAATGACTGAACGATTCCCGGGGTCAGCACGAATCTACATTTTCAAAACCTGACATCAACAAGTAAAAGTTGTGACTGAATCGTGGTCTCTCCGAGAGGAAGATTAAACGCCTGTGACACATCATCTGCAATCAGAGTGCTCCATTTCCCAAAGTATCTGTCACAGATTGATAACATCCACGCAAAAGTTAAGTGCAATTATGTCTGTCACTGTAAAACACACTTCAGCAGCACTGACTGACATTTTGCTTGCCACTGACAAATTGTGAGAGGACTGTTTGAATGACGGCGGGAGAGACTCCTGCAGCACCTTGGGAAGGGATGTGAAACGCGCTCACCAACCAAAGGCGGCACACGGGCTCAGAAAGCACCGTGACTGCGACAGGAGCCACCGCGCAGGATGCTGCAAGGGAAAATGGCTCAAGATTGGCTTTGCCAGTGTTCAAAGGAAACCAAGAATTTGCTCCCCAAAAGGCTGAGATTAGATTTGCAGAGGGGAACATCACACAAACTCTGCTCTAGCCTGTTCCCGGGCAGAACTCGAGTCAGGGAGGGGCTGAGCTCTGAAATGCTGCTCAGATGCTCATGACAAGCACATTTCTCCAACCCCCAACACAGGCACTGACAATCACTGATCCATAGCCTGGATGAAGCAMAGGTATTCAAAAGGACAGATGAATTGCCTGTTTTTAGCATCCACTTCTGCGGGCAGATGACCTACTTGCCCCCAAAGCGAGGCTATCACCATGTAGCATTACCACCAATTTATACTGGAAGGGCAAGCTTTGAACTCAAAGTCAAGGAACTGTGTAAAGTTGCATTATAGTCTCACTGGTGACTCAAGTCAACAAAAGCAGTTCTTCAGCAGCAGCCTTCTAGGATGAGAAACTACAAGTGCATTTCTCCAGGCTGCCATTAGCGCCAAGAAGCTGTCTCAGAATTTGGAGAGAAAAGATACTAAAGCAGCATGATGCCTTGCACAATGGCACAGTTGAGCTGCACAGCACAGCAGGCCATCCTCACTGGTATACGTGAGGGCTGCAGTTAGAGACCATCGCAGCAGATGCCTGCAGCAGGAAACACCAAGGAGAAGAAATAGCTAAAAGACAACATATGCAGTCCAGCAAGAATATCAAACAAAGCTTCCCCTTATGCAGTTCTGACTGCGAGTTGTAACCCTGCAACACACACACACACACAGAGGAAGCAGTGCTGCTGGTGTGCAGCAAACTGCAGCGGTCAGACCTCTGATACGTGACAAAACTCCAGTGTGCCACCATCTATTGTCATCAGCAACTTACATCGTGGATCAGAGGAGGAAATGTTTGCTACAAAAATAAAAACCTCCCACAATAAAAAGTTCTTCCATTTAGAAAGGTTTTGCCATGCAGTAGCTCACCGGTATGTTTTACAAGTTTAGTTTATATCCAGCRTTAACAATTGTTTTGAAGCATCCAAGCATGCTGTCCTGATTTAAATCTATTTTATAATGTTAGCCAACAACTGAGGAGAATAGTTTGCATAGCTGGCCAGCTTAACTGCAGAATCTCCACAGCACTGTATTCKGTATTGCTCACCAGTTTTGTCTTAGCATTCACTGCAGTATCAAATGATTCGTTGCTGTTCCTGTCACAATATATCCACACTGAATAAAATGGCAAACTGGCTACTAGTGTAATCTCATATCTCTATGGTGATGTAAAAATAAGGTTACTTGTGACTACAATCTTCCACAAACATTAAGCTTGAGTAACTTACCAACTGCTGATAAAGTATTAAAAAAAGGCTTTCCAAGTAGCCTGCATTTCCTGTAATAATGAAATATTTGCAGGATGCATTTTTATATACATTTCTATTACTTAAAAATATATTGGATAATAAATAATCAGAGTAAAAAACAGACATGAAAGATGTTTTGAATAATCAGGCTGGTGGTCTAAAAGTTACCTGTAAATCAGGCACAGGGCATGAAAGTAGAGCTGGCTACAGACAGGTGGTTTTTACTAGGAGGCATTAATGTAACATTCAATTATTCCACTGCATACTGACTGTTTTAACTCAGCCAAATTAGAATACATTTTATATTGACTATTTTGACATTTGCTTTATTTGGCAAGTAAAACAAAACTGATCCAATTTCCTTGCAGCCATTGTAAACCATAAACTGTACAACAAGAGGTTATAAAATATATAAGCCTTGTAAACACTTCTTTTCAGACTGTTGCTGATGCTCTGAGCTCTAATTTTGGCCGTGTTCCCAATAGCTCTGAAGCTGCTCTCCAGCCTTCCTTGTGCAGCCATAAAGTGACCCTTCCACACTTAGTGATTAAGGACTGCCATTGACATTCTCTTGCTATGATAATTTTTCTCTTTATTGTGGAAATTTGCTCAGGCAGGAATTTCTGGCAGACAAAAAAATGAAGATCAGTGCTGTAAGATAAAGACATCTCTTTCTCTGATCGTGCATGGCCTTTGCCAACGTGTACTTTATGTCCAGTGGAATTTCAAAACAACACAGCAGCTCCCAGTGAGACAGGCTGAAAACTCCAGAAGTCTGCTGGCTTCTCATGTCTTTTGCCTCCAACTCAGATTTAAGAGCAAGGCAGTATCTCTGCCCACAGTACAGCTGATGGCCAGTAAAGGACAGCAAGGAATGTGCCAAGGTATGGCAGGTAACCAAGCAAAACTTTCAGTGAGAGAAAAAGACCTAAGCTATGCGGAGAGGTGGAAGAGCCACCACAATATAGTAGACTAAGTGCTGTGTGGATCATGGGTGAAGGCTGGAACGTATGCACCCAGCTCAACAAGTTACTGGATAGCTCTTTCAGAAATTATTTACAGTAGTTTAAAGCCATTAGCTCTGAAATGACTTGTAAATCAAGATTTCAAAGGYTATGAGTATTTTCTACCCACACCATACAAGCTTTTTATACAAATCAGTCTCCAGAAATTCCCCTCTGCTGTCACCTTTGAAATTTTAGGCTCTTGGCGGTTACTGGAATATTATAAATATATCTGCAGCATACCAAGTATCTAATAAGGCACTGATGCAAAAATATGTTTTTACTTTATTAGGCAAAAGCCAAAAGAGACTTGTAAAGAATATGCTGTGTCCTGGCAATGGCTCGGCCAGGAGTTCAGTGTGACTATCCTCATCRGTAAGAGCATGTCTCACATACGATAAGAAAACACAGCATCTCATGCCAGGAATATAAGTTGCTCAACTCAATCTCTGTTATTTTGTCCTGAGAAATCCAGCAAATAAGCTATCATTACAGGGCAGCTGTTATATGTAAGTGTAGACACATATGTGTATATGTGAAAAACAGTTATGGATAACAGTTATGGAAACAGTGGACAATGACTACGCCAGTGCCTGCCCAAAATCTCTGCTCTTGCATTCACTGCACAATGAGCAGTCAGCTCTGTGTAGTCACTGCAAGACAGCTTAGKAGGCAAGTCCAAGAAAAGTAAAAACATGGCCAGTACTTCAAACCACGAGTGGACTAATTTTTGAGAATAAGGCAAAATTGGTCTCCCTCTGCATTAAAACCCATATGAATATTTCTCCCTCCCTTTGGTCCTTGAGAGAAATCAAGGACAGTTAGTGACTAATCAAGGAATTAGTGACAGTTCTGGCCCTCCCTGCAGAGGTAACCAACACATGTTCATTAGAACCTATGACATCTCACAGAGTTTAAAGCAAAGAAAAGGTGTGACAAATATTGCAATATGGCTGCAGTTTGCTGCCTATTTTCCTTTTTTTTTTTGCAGGCTTTTTATTTCTTCTATTTCACACATATGTCTTTATGGCAGCCAAAGGTGCTCCCAGAACTGCAAATACTTGGAAGAACAACTCATTCCTTCATTATCAGGTCAGCTGATGTAATTACTCACAATAACGTGGTACCTTGATCTCAATTCCACCAGGCTTGCAGCTTAGTGACAATATGCCACGCAGCATCAAACAGAAGAGGCTGGAAAGCAGATAACTTACCTAGGCAAGTTAGGAGCTGGTGTTGAAGACGGTACTTGGGAAGAAGGAGTCGTGGGTTGTGACGATTCATGGTTTCGTGGAACTCTGCCCATCCGGTACCAAATGCCCATGTTGTTCAGTTCCCTTTGTAAATAACACAGAAGWCATTAACACTACAAGCAAATGCTGCATGTGTGCATGAATATCAAGCACAGACGTGTTTTCCAAACACCTTGGTTAGTAAGAACCAATCTAATTGAAAAGATGTTTAATTAACTCCTAGATCAAACTTAGTAGGACTTATTCAGACCTTTTTAATTCTCTTATAAATTCCTGCTTAGTATTTATAGGAAAACAGGGTGATTAGCCTTGGTATACACCATTCAACAGAAAATACAAGAGCAGCTTCTGAAGTAAGTAGGGTACTTACCCTATGAATGTGTATTGAGGAGGGGCTTGTTTAGATCTACCCAGAATTCGGATATCGCAGATTGCTGCTTCTGTAGAATCTCGAGGGATGAATTTAATGCACAGTCTCTTCTTTCTGAAAGCTACCTCTTCTGCAAAAAATCAGGACAGAGGTTGTTTTTTTCTGCAAGATCAGTATGCAAATGTAATTTATTATCTCTCCAAATATTAGTCCAAAAATTATGGCAGAAACTGGAGCCAAAGAACAGATATATGCCAACAAACCAGACAGTATAGTGCATTCAGTGACTGAAGGAATTTTCTATTAGGATCTCTCTGTACATTGTGTGAGATTTGTTACTAGACACTGCAATAAACCAATAGTCCATACTAGCCTCTAAAGAGAAGATAAAACATCAGGCATACCACAGAATACTGCACCAGAGAACAGAGATAGTCGGTGATTTTTTCACTTCCATATACTTCTCATATGCACTTTCTCTTTCCAAGATGATGTTTGCCTTACTGGCCTGCACAGCAGTATTTAAGTATTTCTGCTACAAAGGTTGCTTCTAGAAACATACATGGAAGCTGCTGACAAAACCAGCCCATTTGTTCTTCYAAGTGCTTCCAAGCAGCCAACCAAACCCAGATGAAGAACAATCAGAAAAACAGACTGCCACATAGTGTGGCTAATAACAGAAGTTGCCTGTTCAAATCTGACACATCCTAAGAGTTAATGATCTCTCCTGATTCASCCTACAAACAACAGAGAGATACTCTCACAGTATTTGTCCTGGTATCTTAGTAGGGTTAAAACCAGATTAACAAAGGAGGAATTGCTAGGATACCCCACTTGACAACTGCACAAGCTTGAACTGTGTTCTCAGGGTGGATGAGTCTTCTGCAAAGCTCCTTCCTGCTATGCATCACAGAGCAATCTCACTTGTCTCCATGTTATCCATCATGAAAAACTTAAGCCCAGAGTTAGGGTCCCTCTGCGTAATGGATTCATATGCATGGTATCTGTCTGCAAACAGACACAACCCACACTCAGCTATGGGGCAGCCACATGAAAACACATGGCACTAGCATGCATGCACAGCTTTGCGGTACTTGAAAACCATTGCTCCATCTCACCCGGAACAGTCTGCAAGAGTCGAATGTGAGCAAGCTAAGGTTATTATTTGTGAACGCAGGCACTTGAAAGACATCACAGAGGTTTATTGATAAATTGAAAATCAGAAGTGCAGACACTGAATGAAAACCTGAAAGCTACCAACAAGTACAAACAAGAAATTGGTAAATAAAAATCCTTCAGTTTAACATAAATAAATATTCTTCATTTTAAAAATATTCCCTCCCTTCAGCAAACGGCATGCAGCCCCTTCTCCATAGGCTCCTCCTGTTTTGTAATCTGTATCTTTGCAATTGCAATCCACCTTGGCCATTGAAATATGCTGTAGGACCAGCACCAACAAATGTCCCAGCAGTGTGAGGTGAGTCACAATCCAGCATCTGTACATGCAACTTCACATGTACCATGCTGCTTTTTAGAGATGCTAAATACCTATATCCCTGAACTCTAATCTTCTGCTTTGGAATATGAGGGCTTTCATATGAAATGCCCAAAATGGATTTTATGACCTCAGGTTTTAGATTTCCGTATCTGAGAACTTTGTCAAAACCTGCTAAAGACTGCAATATTTAATGTATTTATTACAAGTCAAATGTCACTTAAGAGAAGAGCGTAATTGGAAACATGTATAGCCACAAATTTAACTCTGAACAAAATTAGTGTCTCTTATAATTTGACTTTCACAATAGCATAAATTATTTGCTTTTGTCTCTTTCACACTTGGCTAGAGTAGCTGTAGTCTGTAGCAAGCTTGGTTTAAGAGTTAGATCCATTAATTACACATGCTTAGCCAGAGCTAATTTTAAATAAACATATTATGAACAGTCAATCGAAATGTGTTTAGTCATGCTAATGGAGGCAGGGAAAGGCGCCACTTCATTAATACAGACAGTGCCTCTGCTTTAAAGATCGCATAGGTTGCAATCAAATGCATTTTAAATTCATGACAAAGTCCCCTTTCACCTCTCCCCCAGGACTTCTACAAAAACAGCAGCAACACACGATAACTGTCCCGTACTTCCAAAGGTGAGCCTGATAAGCTGATGGCTTTCCTCTGCCCCACATGTGTTGTGCAATTCTCCCAGAAAAGGGGGGTGCCACAGCGGAAATCAGTAATGGGTTACAGAGCCTTTCACTTCTAGGTCACAGGTTCAAACCAGAACTAGGTTGGTAGTGACTAAAAAAAGAAATCATCTTCATCTGCTGCAGACCTGGATGAATTATTCCCTGCAAAGAAGGCTTATTTAACTCCTTTCTAATCATAACTAGTCTGGATTTCATTACTGACAAGAACTGGTACTAGCCAGCTTGCATTCTTGAACAGTAACTGCACATGCTCAGCATCAGCGCATGGTATCCTGCAGCCCTTCCACACTCTGCTCCCACATTGCTAATCCCTAGGCCCCTCCGCAACGGAAGCCAAAAGCACTTGATGCCAGCTGCCAGCCAGAGCGCTGCGTCCAGACTCAGCTCCAACTGTCGCTGCCATCCAAATGCATTGTTTGGGARCTGCTGGCTGAAAGGCTGCAGAAAGCCTGGCATAAAAGCGCATTGCACTCCCCTGCTTTAGGTACTCTCTGGCGAGTTGTTTTTCTCTTGCAGAAATCAAGATATTTTCCTTGAAGATTCCATCTATGGCTTCTCCCAGACACTACCTCCCAAGACATGGGCCTTCATCTGTTCATGGTAGGTGGTGTAAAGCCTTCATGAACACAGTACTACATGCACACTGTATACATCTGTGAACACTGCCTTCAGCATAGCAGCTCTGTTGCCKCCTATGCCTAGTCCACTCTTGCAGAATGAAAGAATAAACTATTCTTTCCTGCTCAGGAGCTGTWCTACTTTAGCGGGCAAATTGGTGATAGTCAGGGCAGCAGTATTAGAAAACCTGAAGAATACAGGAAAACTGAGAAGGCTGTTTCATTCCAGTTGGGCACTATTCCCAAAGACACACATGCCCCAGAGAGCAGCAGCGCTTAGAGCATGCCTCTTCCTGGCATACAGCCTCTCCATTACCCAACAGCACAGGCACAAAAAAAAGCAGCTGCTCCCAAGGCATGCAACTGAAAAAGCACAGACACCAACTTACGTGTATCAACAGTCTCCTGGATGGGGATGAAGCCCACAGGTAACGTGTCCTTGATATCAATGAGCTTCATATCAACCAAGACGTTGCCTAAATGACTCTGAAGAGAGAAGAAGAATGCAGTTAATTATGACAACATGACTGAGTTTAAACCCACCTCTTCTTGTCCGTTGAGTCCCAAGATGCCTTGTCACTGCATTTGACTGTCGACTGATGAAAAGGTAAGCAGGTACCACGTCAACACTTCACCTGTCCCCTCTGTAGGAGCTACACAGGATCATTAAGTAAGAGACACTGGACCATTTCCTACATTTACAGATTCTTACATCTCATCCACAGTCATAACTTCTGGAACCACAGAAGAGCAACCAAATTCTTCCCTCTTGAAATCATGGCAGTTCAAAGTATCACCAACAAACCATCTACTAAGCTGGTTCCCTTAGTTCTCACACACTCTACATCTACAACAGCAACATGATGTTTCTGTAACAGCAACAGCAGGAAGCATTACAGGAAGATGGTTCATTTAGACATAGCCAAAGTTATTACATGCATTAGCTAATTAGTAATGAATACACACGGTTCTAGCTCCAAAAGCAAGCAAGCTCCAAAAGAGCACGCCATTTGGAATGATAAACTTCATTTGGAATCCATATGAATTCTAAACTGATGCCGTGTCCTATTAATCAAGGCTTGAAGAGCTAAAAACACAATTTAAAATGACAGCCTCAGCTATTGTTCAGAAACCAGATTTTCTCTGCAGTTCTTGTTAAAGCCAGCATTGCTGCCAATAATCTGGATTCACAAATGGAAGTTAAAAAACACTTTAGTTACTACACAGCCTTTATAAACAGAAATGCAATACAGAACAATTAAAATTTCATCCTAAGCCATCAAACTATTTCAGTGTTTTACTGCTACTTGTTGCTAAATACCTTCCACAGTTTGAATCTGTCAGGCAAAGTATTTCAGGCAAACCTCTGCTCTCTGATTATTACACTGAACTACTTCAAAACACATTTGAATCTGCAGCCTTTGAAATAAGGGCAGACCATTTCTGAGCACTTCCAGTTGATTTTTTTCAAGGTTCTCCACAGTCAATTCCTTATGAGGAGGGCCACCACGCCTGTAGCCCTGTCTCCACAGCACACAAGCCTGGCACACATCCTTTGCTTGCACTAATGACAGAAGCTGGCTCTATCCCCATGCCCAGCTAGCTGATCCCAGAGTGAGCCATGCTGGATTCTATAAAGTCTGAAAATGTCAGTTAACATGGTTCTGGCACAGCAAGCGGTAGATAAAGTGGTCTTTGCTGATTCATCTTTCATGTTTTATTTATCCAGACTGGCTGGCTGTGCTTCATTAACATGTAACTTTCAGCTGAACCGATGATCATTCCTCCATCAGCAGCAGACAGGTAGAAGAGATGACTTTGCTAAGTTTGTTAACTATTGAACAGCCAAGAGTCAGCATTAATTCTCTAGCATACAAAAATGAGAGAAGAGGGCCTGAGGCCTCTCAACTTGTGAAGATGTATCATTTAGGGCCTTCTACCCATGACACTCAAATACCAACACAGGGAAAACATCCAAGTGTTTGATGAATTACGACCTGTCAAACACTCCAAGCTGTTGAGAACAATCATTCTGAGAAAGAGATACTTGCAGACCATCTCTGTTATAAACCCAGTAACTCAGGTGGCTTAACTCTGCTAACTACAAGTTTTTCAGGGCAAAATAGTTACCATTGTTTTGTTAAAAAATAAACATTCTTGTGCCATAAAACTTCCAACGCAAAGAGCAGCAACACATCAGCGTCCAAGGAGATGAGTAAAAGTCCACTGGTGTAAGTTCAAGRACTTTTAACCCTTAGAGGTCCCGAGCTGGGCAGCACATCACATCCCTGCAGGGCCAGAGTGGCCTGAGAGGGAGAGGAAGTCTTGTAGCACTAACACAGGACAAGGGTGCTGCTCTCTGCACAAGGAGRAGTAGTTCCCCACCCATCGCTCCCCTCCTCCTCCCAAGCCTTTAACCTTTTTCCTGCCTTCCTGGAGCCAAACAAGGAGAAGTGCTGTTCAGCTATCTGTGTGCTCACAGGGGCCAGTAGATTGCTATCAGGATCTACTGATCTCATCTCTGCCTTGCAAAAAAGCCCCCTTGCATACAACCTTCAGCATATAACCAGCTGCTGTTCTGCTTATATTGAGCAGAAGAGCATCATCAGGGAGCAACCTACTAGGCAGTTTACAGAAGACTGACCTGCTTTTGGAAATCCATCCTCCGAAAAGACAGGGAGGTTTTCCCATCCACTAGGGTTATGATAATAGTGCATCATAGGAGCACAAGCTCCACTTCAACGCCCAAATCCCAGCACCACAGCCCGCAGCCTGCTGCCCAGGAGCTCACTCAGAAGTGCCTGTAAGCCCAGCAGCTGCCGCTGGCACAGGGCTGCATGGCAATGCAGGGGCGCGAGATGCAGCAGCTTGTGCCATACCTCGCACATCCGTCAGCTGCACAGCTGAGACCTCGCCAGTCCTCCTCCCTGCACTCACTTTAATTCACTCCTCATAAATATGAAGAACGTATTCCCAAACCTTGCTGAGCAGATGATTCATGCCAAAAGCCCAACAGGCACTGACTGAGGGTATTTACGCTGTCTCTGGTAGCCAGTATTTGCTACTACCCTATAATTATTTCTGACAACCTTGCATTTAAGGTAGCCACAGATAAACTTAATACTCAAATAATCACAAATCCTTCTGTTTAATATCTTCCCCACCTAATCCGGGGCTATTATTACTGCTACTGCAGGTACTCAGGGACAAAAAGCACAGTTGCTCCAGGAAGAGCTATTCCCCTCAGCTCTGAAGGTTTATTTTAATCTAGAGGAAGGCAGGAAAGCAGAGGGAATAAAAGCCAAATGCTGAAAGCTGGCAGGTCCCTTGGTTTTCCTGTCAAGATCCACGATCAGCAGTTGCTTTTCTGTTTCTATCATTGCTGAAAGCACAGGTACAAAATGGTATTCCATACTCCTGACAACAGAATCACTATGAATATCCAAAACACAAGAACAGCAGAATTACCCACTAGATGGAGTTCATTCATTGTAGAATTAAACAGTTCCTCCAGAACAAAAGAAGTTTTCATACTACCCTCAGCCGGAAAATTAAGTAAACACAGTAGAAGGTATCAGGCTGTCACTGCAAGCAGTCTCTGGAGATGTGGACAAAGGCCACCTATCAGATACGAACTTAAGCTTCCTAGCTACATTACATAGAAGTACAGAATAGCATGTGCGCAACATAGTCAAGTTTTCAAGAATCAGCAGAAAAACAACAAAGAATGAAAAGTTAATCCTATAGGAAAATACGTATTATGCCCCTAGATTCAGAAACTAATATTTCTTTTGTCAATATTAACTACAGCATTTGCTTCTGTAATTAAGAGCTAGAAATTAATCAAATTTGCTAGCATGCAGTGCCYACTACTAGAGCAGGAATACAAGTGGGTTGTTGAAATGCAAACATTAACTTTGCTGCTGCTTTTATTGTAGCTTTTGCCAGGGAATTCTTTCCACGAAGAAAACAGACAAAAAACATATCCAGTCATTGCAGTTTGCCTCCTGATTCACCCACACTCAGTAAAATGCCTGCTTGAATTATAATTGATTTCATAAAATTAATCATCTTAAGGACAGGACCATATCAAGCACAGATGCAAATCATGCAGACACTCAGCAATCCAACTTACATTTTCTTTTGAAAATGATCTCGTGAAGCACAGGTATCGTGTGACCTTGGATTTAAATAAGCCATCTTTCCAGAGGTCAGCATCCAAGCCATCTGCTGTTTGTGCAACCTGGAAAGAAGAGACAGAGGGAGAGAGGGGACATGTGAGCCAAGATAAAGTTAATATATGTGCAGTACTTCTTCCTCAGACCTATTCTAATTAACAGTAGCCYGAACTCTCACAGCATCTCATTAGTTTCTTTTCACAAGGTGCAGTGCAAAGAACTTTCAAGAGGAGGTATAAAAAAGAAGTTCTAAAAATACTGTCTCTAGGGAGTCCAYTGATTAAAGATACCCTGACAAAAGCTATTCTAATGAGGAAACAGCCGTTTTGGTTACAGTATCCAAACAATAGTTTGGAAAAGTCAGCATATTAAGGCACTCATTACCACCACACAGGCAAGGGCATACTGTTTCAAGCTATAAGGAGACTCCATTTTGACAAAGCACAGAAGAATTGCCTGCCAAGTGACCACTGCATGGACATGGCCCCAGGGCAGACCAAGAGTTACAAACATTTGTCCTCCTAGGGGAGAAGACAAGAACAACAAGTACTTCTGCAAAGATTGTTATTAAGTCTCTCCTTGTGATTTCACACAGCATTTTAATTGTGTTTAAAATGTCACTTCAAAGCAATAGCACAGCTACAACAGCCACAACAGATTGGCAAAGCAAAGCCTTTGCACTAGTCATCTTTCCACAGCAGGACTTGGGGTATCAGCATGAGAATCGCTCCATTTCATTGCTCAGGAAAAAAAAAAAAAAGACCCTTTTTGGAACTGAATTTTCCTTTCTCTTATTAAATCTCTATACAAGCAGCTGAGCTCTGGAGATCTCTAGCACTATAGACTAACATAACCACTTTTCTCAACACACAGCAGAGCGCATCCGTTACTTCCCCAAGACTCACAGCTTCTGCAGCTCCTTCTTAAGCCTACTGGGATGAAACTTTCTAATGCACCAGACCAAGCTGCATGCATTGCCTTCAGCTTATTCCAAGACACTGGTGTTCTCTGGGTTAAACTGGCATACAGCTTGCCAGCTAAGCCAACAGAACGTACATGGGATCCCCAAAACATTAACCCTTCCAACAGTGGATACTGCAAACATCTCCACGATGTGAAATCAGTTCATCAGCCTACAGCTTCCACAAACTCTCTGTAGATGCATTAGAGGTATGGACATTTCCAGGACTGACCTAAGGGAGAAGCAAAGACCAAACCTTAGGACCTAGCACCAACAGCACCAAGAGAGTCCCTGCAGCAATAGATATGCCAACCAGTTAAGACCAACAGAGAGGCTTCCACTTCCTAACAAGCTTCTCAGGCAACGTTTTTATAATGGCCAAAGCTCTTCGGTTCTTTCTGTAATTTAAATCAACTCATTCTCAGCCACTGAGGCTCTGATCAGGTTTTACTTTTTTCCTTATTCAAGGATGACAAATCGCACCTAACAACATACAACTCTGCCATCTCAGGTCAGTGTTTGTTATCTCACAGCTGGTTGGGGACTAGATCCAGGTATTCATCACTGCCAGAACAGGAGTCAAAGAGTAGCAGCTTCAGGATAATCTGGAAGGATCCTACATACTTTCAGAAGCCTTAAGAGAAATCTCTCACAAACTGGTGGCTCTGACTCAGCAGGACTGCAACAAGCATTCATCAGCTCTGCCTGCCCCTGGGGGAAGATGCCCAGATCTTCACTGCGGTACTGATGGGGCACTCACAGGGACGAGACAGTTCATGTCTCTGCCGGGGGCAGGCTGCAAAGCCCTGGGAAAACACAATCCACCTCCAAACTCTGCATACATATACCTCCAACCAAGCCACACTTCAAAGCAGTGGGAATAGGGGCAGATAGCCCTAAAAGCCACAGCTCAACTTGCATCTCACTGCCTGTCATTTGCATAACYACTGAAGCCAAACCAGGAAGGAATGAGTACCACTGACACAGCCGGGCCTTTCTCCATGTTTTCTAAAGGGGCCTAACTCCTTAGCACCTATTGCTAAGGAATGCCTGTAGCAGCATTATGTCTTAAGGAGATAAAATATCAAGCATACAAAACAGGGTCAGGAAAGTAAATTCCAAGGAAAATAATCTGTTGATGGCCAAAATTTCGGTAACACGGCACCTTATGCAAGTACTCAGCTTGTGCTGAGAGAACTATGTGATAAACGACTACAGCAAATGGCCTGAAGCAGTCACAAAGGGACACACGTAACTTCAGGGAGAAATCTGCTCAAACAAGCTCAGGGAAATGCTCAGTCTCAGTACTCTTTTCACAGAAAAGCAATAGAGGAATTTTGTTCTCCAGGCCAGAAGTCGCTTCTAACAGCCAGAAGGCAWGCCCCAGTTGCTCAATGGATGATAGCAGCAGTGCCCTATACAGATATGACACCTGTACAACACCTGTGTACTGTCCTATCTCCAGTTCAATCTTGCATTCAATTAAATCAGTGGCAAACACCACATTGAGGGCAACAGAAAAATCCTAGGTCCTCCACAGTAGAGACGAATGCACACACATAGAAAATAAGGCAGCAGAAGATCCCACCTTCAAGCTCACTCAAAGGGAATCAGCAGGAGACAGTACTCCCTCCTAGGAACACGGGGTGTTCTCTGTTAGCAGCTATGGGTACCTGCTGTGCTTGGTGCAAGCTGGTAAGAATCCCTGCTCCAAGAGGCTAAGGGTAGAGGCAACAAGACAAACGCACGGAGAAGTGTAGCAGAAACCACATCACCCATCCTATTACTGCTCAGCTGACAGTTCCCAGCAGAAGACACTAACATGATCTGAAGCTATTCAGAAGCACAGCTGAACTCTTTTTAATGCCTTTCGGGCAGGGGGCAAACTCTTCTATTGCTGTTCTCCCAAGTCTGTAATGTTACTGAATTGAGGAAGACTATGGCCCCAGACCACACTGATAAAAAAGCAGCTGATATTTGTTTTTACTGTTTGCACTCGTGTTTTGTTGAGCAGAGACTGTGCACGGAGCGCAGGAAGCAAGAGATGTGTGCTGACAAGACCCTCCAATTATCCAAAGTGTGGGAGAGAAAAGCATGGTTATTGTCTGATCAGCAAAGAGAGCAAAGTGTATTGGCTGCTCTTGGCACTCAGGCAACTCCTATTCACAAGCCCCTGCTCTGTTCATCCCCTTGCATGACACATGTACAGCTTTTGCGGTTAGGTTTCCGCAAAGAAAAAATGCAACAATTTTAAATAGYAAAATTTTAAAACAGGATTTTGCTTTTTTTAATTTCTTGAATTCAGATCTCTCTCTTAAGGTGTTTGTTTAAGAATATATAAAATCCATACATACTCTCTCCACTAAAGGTAAGCCAGTCCCAGCAAAAAGATATTCAGAAAACACTGTTCAGAAAAACAGTACAGTTTACAGCACAGGGACACTTAGCTCAAACTCCAGCCCTTGTAAGAAACTGTTTGAGAGACTACAGCCAAATGCATTTGCTTTGTTAAAGAATATGGTTTGAGTCCTGTAATTTAATTTTTCCTGTGTTAGCCAGTTTTCTTTGTCCCCGCATGAAAGCCTCAAAACTTAACAAGTAGCAATAATCCTAGCCCGAAATTGTAGAACTGACTATGCATAAACTCCTGTTAMATGCAGTTTTTCATCTAACCTCTAAGACTTAGGAATTTTATACAATACTTACAGCAATAACAAGTAATTTTTAAGGTGGAAGTGCAGTACTTAAGTTGATACCATCTCCCTTACAACTAACTGCCCAGAATACATCTGAATCAGAGTTAGCTGAAACGTATGAGAGTCCCCCAGGGCAAGCAAGCAAGCAAGCTGCAATCTCAGCCTCTTCCAAAGAGCAAAGCCATGCAGTGTTTAAACTTTGACTTAACAATGCAAAAAAAATCCCTTTCAGGGAACAACCTAACATTCTAACTAGTCAAATATCTAATAAAAAGACCAGTTAATTTCCCAGTAAGTCATGAAACGAAGCATTCGATTTATCTTCAGAGACTTACTAACATTTCACACGACTCACTAGAAAGGCAGCTCCCAGATTAAACACGGAGCTTTTCCTCTCACGCAATCTCACTTCTTTCGTGTTCTTGATAAAGCTAAGTAAAATCTTCCTTGCCCATGTCAGCCCAGGGCCACGGAGTACAGGGTGGCTTCGTGCATGCTGTGTCTCATGCCACCCATGCGGGTGCACACAGCAGCATCACGAAGCCGGTGCTTCCCTGTCAGCAATCCCATGTCCTGCCCAGGGCACGTATGGGAACCTCAGCCAATGGCACAGCTGAAGGGAAAGCTGCATAGGATGAAGGAAAGGAGGCTCTGCCTGCAATCAACAGCATGTGAAACAACAGAAACCTCTGCTCCTCCTCCCTCAGCCCCAGGCTCTCTGCCCTCACCCTGCCAAGACTGGTGTGAAGCACATGGCACTTAGAACAGGATGCTAGAGATCGAGAGCACAGCGAAAGGAGGTAGTAAGGGGTCAGACCCTTGGGTTCTTCAGATGTTTCTTCACCAAGCTGAGCTACTGCCTACTTGAAGTGCCTGCTCCCCTGCTACCTGCCCTGGCCATGCACAAGGCAAACTTAGCAATACTACTTGCAGAGCATTTCCAAACAATGCGAGTAGCTGAGCAAAAAGCAGCTGTGGTTAGAACCTCACCCATCCCCTGGACCCCACTGAAACACCAAGCAGAACCATTCCTGCTTCCACTGAAATGTAACAGTCACAGGCATCAACCCCAGCAATTAATCCTTTATGCTATGGCCCCATACCATCCTGCTGAAGACTTTTTTCAAGCCTGGAGAATATAAGCACGCATTGACTTATCAGAAAACTCATGGGGAAAGAAAACAGAGTAATATAAACAGGAAGCTTCTTACATCATCTGCTGGGCTCCTGCAGGCAAAGAGGAACCCCGCTGTCCTTCAAAGTGCCTGAGCAGCACTGCTTCATGACGGGAATGTGCCCTCAGCGGGACAACACTAGAAGGGAGTCTGCCTGGAAAGACTGAAGCAGACCCATCCTGGTAGGAACGGCACCAAATGGCTCCAGCTCACCATCTTCTTTGCTTGGAAAAGATGCAAGGAAAATGCAAGATGGAGGAGATGGCACTCAGCACTGAGATACCAGGCAATCAGTGCTGCAAGCACCCCTATACCTCCTGACCATACTGCAGTGGGGTGCTATTCCTCGACACAAAGTCGCTCAGGTTTGGCAGCTGTATTCCAACACTACGAGCTAAATCCAGCCTGCATCAAAATCACAGCCACAGAGACYGCAGGAACAATGTGGGCTAAACAGTATCACAGCAGAAGTGTGCGCCACAGGAAGGCTTGGGACCAGCAGGAACGAGGCTACTTCAAGCTTCCTCCCACACCCTCATCTGCACCAGGCACCAAAGGCAGGAGGAAGTCTCTGCATTCATGAATTCTCCAAAAGTAGTGCAGTAAGATACTGCAGCGAAACACCAGCTCTATCAGTTCACAGTCTGTGCCAACGCTAGAAGGTTACAGCTGGGCCCAAAGGTCCCAGGAGAAGGAAAGGACGCAAAGAGAACAGGAGAGGAGAGGGACAAGGAGGGGTGACAGGAAAGCGAAGCAGCAATCTGGATAGCCAGGTTGACTGCCCTTTAGCAGTTCACCTGGCACACACCCAGTATTGAAGATGGCGCTATTCCTTCCCAGCCCCACAAGGRACTGTCTTTCTCCTCACGGAACTGGAGATTTCTGGCATTTTTGCAGCCAACAGTCCAGCAAAGACATCCCTCAAGTATGTGCTATGAACAGACTTGAAGAAAGCGACACCCAGTAAGGAAGCAATATGCCCCAGCCTGCTTCTCCAAGCGTGGAGTGACTTAACTGCCGCCCAGCAGCGAGGACGGTGTTACTGGCAATCACAAGATGGTCCTCTGGACAAACAGGCTCACTGAACGACCTTCCCCCAGCCCCGAGGGACGGGCGGGCAGGCAGGGGCCGGCTGCCGAGGCCTCACCTGCTGAGGAGCCCGGATTAGCTCCGCTGGTCAAGGGTGCTCTCCGACGAAGCCCGCGGCCGAGCCGGCTGCTAGCCCTCCGAGCCGGCTGCTAGCCCTCCGTCAGTCAGGCTGCCGCGCAGGAGCCACGCTTCCACTGTCCCCAGGGTCCTTTCCGCCCACCTCTTCTCCCTTTCCACCCCACCCATACGCTCAGTCTTGCCAGTTTGGGCAGATTTTCAGGAATCTAAGTACAGACATAGTCTGTATGTTTTGGCAAAATCATACATTACTGCTTCAGCTATTCAAAGAATTGGCTAGTCATTACAAGCATCAGTAGCTGTTTTCTAAGCAGACACAAAGGGAATGGAGATAGATTTCCGGATAATCAAAAAAATACTGGGGGGAAAAAAACCCTCCTACCTTTTCACCAATATCCCCATGGGTTTCGTACCTGTTGCCCTCTGCTATGCAGCACTGCCCACCTCCAACCCTGACAGTACACCAGACCTGCAGGGCTCTACACAAGCTTGGCAAACGGACCAGGCCATGTCCCTGGGCAGTTAACTTAAACCTTGGCCATAAACACGAATGCCCTTGCTTGCTTGTTTCAAAAAGGAGCAAAGGGAAAAGGAAGGAAAATTACACTGTAATGTTTGTTTACTGCAGAAAGGACATGCAGGAAAGGAAAACTACATAAAGCCTATAAATAATATATCGCAGAAATGGAGAACTAGGTACTTCTCTTCACTGTCACAGAGCTTAAAACCATCCCTGAAGCTACCAGATGTCACCGTGATTACTGACAAACGGAGATACTTTCCCATACTACTCTGAATTCACCTCTAGAACTGAATGCTGCAGGATGCTGTAGCAAAAGGCAATGCTTAGGGAAACTGCAAGAATATCCCGAGACAGATGGTGTTAACACTTTTCAAACAACCTTGAATCTCCCTTTCAGGGTGCAGTTTGAACCTCTAATTATTATGGCTTTGGGAAAAATACTCCTAGAATGGAGCTGCCACAGCTACCTTCTTCAAGGCTTTACACCTGAAGTGGCAAGCAACTGCTAGGGTCTTTCCAGGGAAACCACGTATCTGGAAGCACAGAATTTGAAACTGCTTAGGTCCACACGTTCCCAAATCTCAGAACACACCATGGACTTTTTCCACTGCATTCAGAAGTTAACTTCTGCATGTTTGGCTTCATGTTTTGAGACAGTAAGAACTGGGTCTCAGAGAGGTCATGGGGAAGTGGCAACCCTGCATACCACGTACAGTTATAGAGTCCTGACTTGGGCAAAAGAGCACATTCCCAAACATCAAGACAAGAAGAGCACAGCCCCACATGTCACCATCCTCTGAGTTTTGGCATAAGGACATTGCACTACACCACAGTGGCACCTACAGCACCTGTGGTGATGTGGCTTCTCCAAGGTGGAAAGAGATAGACTGCAGGTTGAGAGGTCCACATACAGCATCCAGACACTGAGTCAGACTGCTGATTTGCCACATAATAAGCTGAAGGAGAAAATGGGTGAAGTCATGCACAGGGTACAGCAACTGCAGATAGCAGGCACCTTACCACTGCCTAGAGCTGGACTGCTGGCCCCTAGGTCTGAGAAGAGCTCCTTGTAAACACACCGGAAGAGAAAAAAAATCAGAGGAAAGGCAGCCTTCTCTCTGTGCCCCCTAGGAGAGAGCGACCCACATTCACAASCATTATTACACCACCACCGTAATTGGATTAAGCCACCACAGGAAGAACCTTTTATCTTGTTTAGTGTAAACTGCGTTAGTGTTCAAGCTCCCTATTAAACCACAGACAGGCTATCTGGGGTGAGCGCTCTCTCTGCCCAGTCATTTAGACGGAATGCAATTCTGTTATCACAGCCCTCACATTGTCCCATGCTCCTTTATCAGAGCAAGCAGCTAATTACACAGCCTGGCTCATGCAGGCAATCAGCACTCAGAAAAATGCACTAAATGCAAAAAACCTTCTAGGTCTCTACGGAGCCTTTTCACAACCCTCTCTCCCATAATGTCCTTACTTCAGCCTAATCCATTTTCTTCCCTTTCACACTGCACAGGCTCTGCTGTGACCCAGAGCTGTAAAGGTGTAAGCAAAGCCTCACTTAGCTGGCTTCCACACCCGACTACCCAAGTTCAGCTGGAGTAAGATATATAGAAAGGTGAGCAGATGGACTATGGACCAAATCTTCACATAAAGCTCTATATGATTAGTATGTTATGCTGTTTCACTGGTTGGGCCACTAGCCTATTGGGCAGGGGTAGGAGGAGGGAAATCAGACTATTTGTTATACAGCAACTTATACAAGCAATCCAAGAAACAAGCAGCTGTTAAACACTGACCTCCATCTATCCATTCAGAGATGTTTACGCCTCTCATCTCTGCTGCATCCAGCTGCCTTTTCTTGCTGCCAATGCCTAATTCAGGGGTTTACACTCTATCCATCAAAATTGCCCCTGCAATTTCAGCTGGATGCAAAACTCTGCTTTCCATTCTGAAGCTTCTCATCATCACTGTGCAGTGCTTATATGTGGGATTAAACAGCTGATGCGGGATCCATTTATTCAGATATAATTTGTGCAATACTTAGGAATCCTTCAGGATGAATGTTACTAGGATTATTAAATTTGCATGCCACACTAGCCAGCTGTTTCTGAAAAAACCTCCTCCAGGTAATTATGCTCCTATGGGGCAGCACAGATGAAGTAGCATGACTGCACCCACAAAATCCATCTAAGGGAAAGCACTGCTGTGGGCTGAGAGGTGGGCAGCTGTATGTAACATTAGTTCTTAAAACACATTCCTGAAGGCAAGTCTYGTCCGGAAACGATGCTGTTCCCAACAAAGTAAAACCTCATTAACACAGAACCAAAGCTTTAGCAATGGCAGCTGAAACAGCTGAAACTCTACTTACTACATCGTAACCTGTTGGTGCTCGGTTCCGGGATGCAACGACGCCAACACCTGTGATTGGATCCATCGGCAAGTCAGGCAAAGCATCTGAAAGGTCTCGCACTTCAGGCATTRTGGACTGATCCTGAAACAAAAGGAGCAGAATTGAATGGCTGCTCTGCAGCACACCCCAGAAGAATACACAGAGCACTGACAGCCTGCATGCATGCCACCGTGCCTGTGCTAAAGCACACCGACAAAACTGCCAATTTAAACACAGGGTTAGGCCAGACACACCTTCTGCATTTTTGTTTGTTTTTGATAAGTTACATTTGTGTAATGCCTGAAAGGTATGGAATTTGGGCCAACAGCCTCTTCTAAGATTAATTTTAGTTTCCAGAATATTTAGCATGGGCTGGTCTCCATCTAGCAACAGTAAAAAAAAAAAAAAAAAAAAAAAAAAAACAGGCTCATCCCTCCACTCCCAATAAAGAGCAAATTTCACCCCCCAGTCAGGCTGGTAGTTCTGCCATCTTTAAGCATCAAGAAACACCCCAAACACCCCCAAACGGTGTTAAACAAGCTGGGGGTTCCCCTCATGAGGCTTCGGTCCCATCACACCCTCCTTAACAAGACTATTTTCATGTAGCAGCACAGATGTATCTGGCGCTGTATGCATAACTACACTTGCTGCAAAGAGCTCAAACACCAGGGAAACACAGACGAAGCAGCACAGGATGGTCTGATGAAAAGCAGACACAGGCCTTGAAAAAAAGCTGAGATCTTCCAGAAGGAAAGGGAGGGCATCACTGAATACTTCAGGGGAGGGAGATATGCAAAGGGAGTAGAAGAGGGTAAAAATCAACTCAGTTAGGAGAGATGCTGTTGCAGGAAGCAGAAGGAGAGGGCAAAAGCACTGCTGGGAGAACTTGCTGAGGAGGAGGAGGAAGATGGGGAAAGGTGGCATGGCCTCAGCATATGGTCTCCTGCCAAGGCAGCCAGTTAGGGCAGGTCTTTGCTGGCTTCCAGGTAGGCCTGCCCCAGGAAACTGTCCCCCACGCATCCAGAGATAAAGGGCAGCACTTCAGGTAAACAAGCACCACTGCTGAGCAGCCAGACAAGCTGTGAACCAGCGCTACCTAATTCAATTCCCTCTTTGCAGCAATTAAACCCCAACATTTCTAGGCCATGAAAATGGCTGGTTACTTACTGCTTCTAGAAAAGGCAGAGGTGAGTGCTGGTGCCAGTGGACCTGGGTTTACACTTCACAAAGCCCAGTCTGAACAAACATCGTGCTGCAGGCAACAAAAAAGAGCAAGTCTGGGCCCTAAGTAAATAATAATACCATACAAACAACCAGACTATCCGAAGCATTCAAAATAACAGAAGCCAGTGATCAGAACTGATGAAAACACAATTGCCAATGAACCAAATCCAGGAACGAGTTCTGCTTCCTCACCTAGACTAGCATCCAGAAAGCCTAGAGCCAACTGAAGTGGACTCACTTTGTCCTCTGTGTAGTTTAATTTCCAAAGCACAACCACAAGTGCATCCTGAACTTTACTTGCYCATCACCCCCCTCCATCACAGCAGTGTCGTCATCCTCAGCATCAGGGAAGAACAAGGAAATCCTCAGACCCCACTGCAGACCTTGCACAGAGGACACTACTCCCACATGCAGCTAAGCACAATTCAGACAAATCAAACCATGCAGCATTCCCGCACTGCAGCCCACAAGCTCCTCAAAATATCTTGCAAATAATCCAGAGAGGAGGRCCTAAAATACACAGGACCGAACAAACATAATGGGAATTTAATAAAGAACTTACAATCTGTTCTTCATATGAACACATGCTTTTTGAAACTTTTCCAAGTCACTCGCAATAACTTGATGACTTGTTATTACACACTGGGAGGAGCTGCGAGATAATGAATGCTGATACTGGCTTCCGCGAGGTCATTTGGAACTGTACCACAGGTAACTAACTAATGCTCTTCCCTAATGCACTGAAGAAAAACCCATGGTTGATTTTAGCAATATTGCTGCTGTACTGAGGGAAAGCAGATCTTTTCTCCAAACACCCCCTACCACCAGCAAACACGTCGTCCAACGAGGCACCCTCTCCCTCTGCGCGGCTCCACGGGGTGCCAGAGGCAGCGGAGCATGTTCCCAGAGCAGCAGCACGGCCCGAGGGAGCACACAGGAGAACAACGCTGCTATGTGCTGGATCAGCACTATCGTTTCATCTCAGGTGGCGACCAGAGAGCCCTTGCCCCTTTCCAAAACCCTGGACCAACCAAGACAGATGGGAAGGAAATGTTCTCTGCCCCTCCTCTTTTACAACACTGCTCAGAGGAACAAGGCTAACGCGGGGGGCAGACTCGCTAGAGGAGGTTCCTGAGGCGGCTTTGGGGGACAAGCCGAGAGCCTGGCGCGAGCTGGGGCCGGCCGACGGGGAGCAACGGGCAGCAGGCCGCCCCCAGGCCCGAGCACGGCCGCGGAGGGAGGGGGGTCCCGGCAGGCCCCTGCCCGGGGCGGGGGGAAGAGGGGCACCTCTGCGGAGGAGCCGAGCGGCACAAGGCCGCTCGCGGGGGCCTGACTCGCCGCGGCAGGGGGAGGGGAGGGAAGCTCCATCAATCCTCGCTCTGTCTCGGCTCACACAAAGCCTTTTCACGGCGGTAACAGCAGCGGCTGAGCACTAACGAACAGGGCTTTCCGCCTCGAGATGGCAGAAGATCGAAGCTGCAGATGTGGCGGGTCCAGAGGGTCCCTCGCGGCACCCGAGAGCAGCGAGTGGGCGGCGGGCAGCGGCTGGGCTCCTCGCGCTGCTCCTGCCGCCCAGCTCCGGGCACGCTGCCCCTGCCCGGCCCCCAGACTGCAGCCGGGCCCAGGAGCCRGCAGGGACGTGGGAACAGGGCCTCTGTTGGGAAAAAGAGCAACTAGATCTCCGTGCATCGCTGCACACCCCAGAGCCAGTGGGGCCCGCGCGTTTCTCCTGCAGCAAGGATTGGGGCGCAGGCCGGGGCTCCTCCGCGCTAAGAGCTGTGCGAGCGAGCTGTGGAAACCTGTACATGGATCTGAGCGGTCGCCTGCTAAGGGTAACTTCTCTTTTTGTTTATGGCATCGAGGATCCATCTGGAACAGACATGAAGCAGTAGAAACCAGTTTGTACACACAGATGAATGATTTTGTAAACTCTATGCAGGTTAGGGAGGAGTTTCTGGCTGGGCAATCATACACGTGATGAGTTACACTTCACTTCTCCCTCAGAAGCATCTGCAAAGCTTAGTTTCTTTTCTATCATGTCTTTCAGCTTAAAATAAAATAAAAAAAACCCAGTGAAATAACAGGAATAAGCATTCCTATTAGAAAGCCTGTTATTTTAATGAAGCTCTCTTTAAGCAATGCAAATCCGACCTATCTGCCTGGTTATTTGGAAACATGCTCCCCGGAGTGGTCCTCAGCTGCCCCATCACCTCCATTCACAGCCCCCCAAGGCAGGAAGGGAAGCCGGACACAAGCCCCAGGGCAGGAAGAAGCTCACAGACACTGTGGGGCCACTAGGACAAAGCAAGCGGGGAAAGGACGTGCCTCCACCAAAGAAAATTACTGCTGTTACGTGCATCCTGCTGCAGCGAGCAGAGGAGCAGTGCTTGGCAGAGCAGGCGGGGATGCCCTCGGGACAACAGAGAATGGGCTTTTGATTCGCAGTGGACATGTGGCTGACTTTATTCTAAACGGCTTCTCTAACTAGCCGTGTTTATCTGCCTTCTCTCCTCATGGCACCAGCCAGAGGAGAGCAGGCAGCGAGGAGGGCTACAGGGATTTCAATCCCTGCCTGCAGCAGGGGGATCTCTCCTTGGGCTACGCTTGCGGCCGGAGCTGGCTCAGCCCAGCAGCACTGGGGAACCATCCTTCTGCTGAACTTGCAACCAAAGGCCTCCTCCTGCATGCAGCATGCAGATTAGGGGAGCCATAGGCACTGCCTTCACAAGGCTCTTCTAGGAACCACCTCTGTCACCTCCTTCTCTTCACCTCTCCCAAAATACCTGCCTTACATGCTTTGTCCCCCCTCTCCTCGCTCTGTGTGGCACCAATCCAGGCCTGGCTCAGCATGGCTGGCTACAGCAGATCAGGCATCTTTGCAGGTATATGGAATAGAGATACTTGAGCTGACTTGGTACACCCCCGCTGCCAGCAATGCTGCCCAAACAAGATACATCTGTGAAGCCCTCAGTACCTGGCCAACATTAGTGGAAGATAGATCTGTAACCTGAGAGGCAAGCAGATGTGTACATACTCTCATGCTCTGCAACAACAGCAGGGAACTCTGTTTGCATCAGCAGCAAACCTTACACACAGTTGCAAATTGTTGCACTTAAGCCAGTGTTTGATCTTCCTTGTGGTGACCTGAGAGCACAGGCAGATCCCCATTCGGGGATGAAAGGTAGGAATAGACTTTCCTAGAGAAAACACTGGCAAAACTATCCTGGTCCATCAGCAATGAAGCAAGGACCCTCGTTTCAAGGCAGACACAGATCGCTCTGCTAGCCACAGTGCATGGAGGCTGGGTAGCAGAGATGTGCGTCAGACATGCCTTGCAGCAAGCCGAGACTCTGCACAGATCAGCTAACAAGGTTTCCAAAATTCTTTGCAGCAGGAAATTCTAGGCCAACAGATTCATGCCCTTTATACAAAACAGAGGAAGTGGCCTTCTGTCTAATTCTGCCATCTCTGACTCCAGAGACTTTGTCAGCCTACAGGGCAAACAACAAGGTACGGACAAGGGGAGGAACAGCCCAGGAGCTGATGCAGACAGTACGCAGTGACATTTTGTCAGAAAGCCACACAAGTGTAATCTAGCCACAGAATCTAGGTTTGATCCATCACCACACAATACTCACTTTTGTTCAGAGCCGGGTCCACCTACCTGCAAAGTATTTACTTCCAACATGCACACTGGCTCTATTCCTGAGACGATTTTCTAACACAGGGCCCTTGTTTCCCTGCTAGCATAAAGCGCGCTGCTGACTGTCGGAAGCAGGAAGCTCCAGATAGCTGCCTCGGCTGCCCAAGCCTCATGTGGTCCTGAGATATCAAGGTTTATTCCAGCCCATCACCCTGAGGATGGCTGTTCTGCAGTCCATGCCCACAGCTACAGGTCTCCCCATCTGCCTGGCTTTTGGAACCCCCCTAACACAGTCCACTCACATTTTTTTTTTGCTCTCTCACATTCCTGGATTGTCTCTCACCCATTTTCTTGCTAGCTCATCTCTGCTTTTATTAGTTTATCCTGCACATACTTTTCTGCTGGCTTCACTGTCCACTTCAAGTATTCCATTAGGCTAATCTGACCACACACACTGCTATGTTTTGGCTGTGACATATACAACAGAGATAACACTTTTAGAAGCGAATGTGTCATTTTGTGGAGTATTTTTCCTTCCTGGCATTCCATTTTAACAAATTAGAMAAGTTCACAAGCAGGTGGTGAATCAGGCCTGATGATGTATTTGCTAAAGAAACATCATGCTGCCAACAAAACAGGTCAAGCTCTGAAGTTAAATAGCCAAGGAGTTAGAAAGATAATTGTAGTATTGTTTCATCCTCAACTACAAGCCCCACGCTTTGACACTAACTTGCTTTTCTGACAGGCAGAAAGCATGAGCTGAGGGAAAACTGGAAAAGAATTATCAACTACCTCACTAACCTCCTGCACCCTGTAGGAAATAATCTTATAAAACCAAAGCGGACACACTGCTAAAACCTTCATTCACATGCTCAGGTATCCTTGCATCATTTCGAAAGTGARGTAGCTACTACTGCTATAACATGGATCGTTTGAACCTTAGACGGATGTGTATCTCCGCACGTTTAGTCCACTCGCCACCTAAGCGTACGCACACCCGAACAGGACAGAGCCGCAGCCAAACCTCTACTTCCATTCATGGAATACTACATAGCTTCAATCAAAAAAACAGGACACCAAGACTGGACATGTGGTCTGTGCTCTAGAAGCCTGGATGATCACAAGCAGACAGAATTTCAGTTTCAAGTTTCACCAAGTTATGTCTGGAATCATCTCTACACAAAAGCTAAAGATGAACTCCCACTTCTGAGACAGCTGCCCCTGTATCAGTTGCAAAATTTCCAGTTTGTGACAGAACTAAATGGAAACAGGAACTTAAATAACAGAATTAGCCAAATTCAGACCTTGCATTACTTCTCAACAGTTCTAACTATGGACACTAACATGTGAAGAGTGTCCTATTTCAAACCAAAATAGATTTCCCTACAGAGATGACCTTGCACCAGGGTAGCAAAATTTACATGGCATTCAGTTCTGTTATTTCTATCTTGGCAGGTGTACAAAAAAGTCCCTGGTGGTTAAAGGAACCCGTAAGCCTGGGATTCACGTTGTCAGAGAGAAGTGTACACTACAAAACAGAAATATTTTGTGATTAGTTTCACACTTCTGGAATCTCAAACTAAGTTTTCATCCTAGTATGCTGAGAAAAGCGAATGGATAAGGCTATTTCATCTAAGAATTACAGGGATGATGCTGAATCGCGCTGCTGACTTRCCACACAACATGGCAGGCTAGACACAGGTATATTTTAGCATGTCCTAGCTCAGTTGAAATAAAATAMAAGATGGAGAAAAATAAATTTTAACTTGACCAGCTGAGCACCTGCTGAAGCCCAGCTTGCCTCTCAGYTGAAGTACTCAGAACTTGTGTTACCATGATCAAGCTGTGAAGGCCCCAACCTAAAGAAAGCCTAGAAAATACTGAAGTTTAGAAGATCTTTATGAACCTTTCTGAACACGAAAGTGAAAATTCCTAAGTCTTCATWATACAAGAAATAACAAAGGCAGTCGGGTACCAGGGTTCTGGTTAGCGCCGTAGAGAGAAATAACGCACGCTACCACCTCAAGCTGTGCAGAAACCTCTGAGAGCAGGCGAGAAAGACGGGCAGGCAGGTGAATCCGTGYGGTAAGTACTTCCGGCAAAAGACAGCAAAAATATATGGAGATATTTTTTGTTATTTCCCCTAACTGGCCACTAATAAAGTCTTCACTGAACTCTCGGGGAGSTGGAGGTCACCGGGCCTTGGTGACGAGGCAGGCCAGAGAGGCCGTTACCACAGCTGACCAAGGGACCCGGCGAAGGTGCCGATCCACTTGCGCGAAACCACCCGGCCCCGGGCCCGACGGCTCGGCCACGTGCACGCCC
>NW_028185750.1:1494134-1504829 GCF_003343005.1 Rhea americana | reverse complement strand
CGCCGCCGCCGCCGCCGCCGCCGCGCGCACAAAGGCACCGGCCCGAAGCGAAACTCGCACCGCGGCGACGGCGAAACTCGACTTTCCGTTTCCACCACCCCACCGACGTCAAAGGCGCACAGGAAATAAACAGCCCTCGTGGGGAGAAGGAAACGTGGGTCGGGAGAGCTGCGGCACCTGAACCGCGTCAAGTCTGTAAAAACCTCGGCGGTGCAGCAGCATCGCCGGGGCAGCCCCTCGGGGAGAGGTCGTACGTTTTCCTCTGCAACACCCTGTATTAACTAGTAGACARAACAGGACTCCAAATCGAAGCAAGTTGAAGATGAGCTCTTATGAGCCCCATGCTGGGAAGAAAAATACAAAGAAAATGATTAATCTGTTGACTTCCACTTAGCTGGAAATCTCTACAATTTCTCCTGGTTAATGTTCTGCCCAAGTCACGAGCTGTGGTCTTTGAAAGCTTTTGGAAGATGAGTGACATCAGAAGGAAAAAGAGATGAAGAATTGTAATTCAATCAATATAGCCTCGATTATCATTCTAGAACACACAACATCTCAGAGATAAGTAGTAGCAGCTGCTGTGGCCTGATGAAGAACAACTGTGTCAAACCAGTCTAGTTTTCTTCAACAGAGAACAGCCCCCGTGTTTGGGGATAAGCAGTGCTGTGAGCTATCTTGACTTAGCAAAGTATTTGATGCTRTCTCTCACTGTGGCCTAAAAATCAAGCTCAGCAAACGTGGTCCAGAGAGTTCAGTATTTACCAGGCAGCTGGATAACCAGGAGTCATTAGCCGTCCCCTCTCAGTGTGGAAGCTGTTTCAAACTGAGGGTCTACAGAGGTCTGCTTCTGTTCAGTATTTTCACATTTCAATGATGAAAATGAGAACATGCTTATTAAATTAGCAGATGATGCAAATAATAGCATAACCTGGAACAGCAGCATAGCCTATAGCCGTATGAACAGCCATACTGTATTCAGTTTTTGGCACCTTACTTCAAGAAAGATCAAAGATAATCTGAAGAGCAGTGAAAACATTGAAATCAATGCCCTTTGATGTAAGACTGAACATGCTAAAGAAAGAAAACAAACTGGGGAGAAGGATGAGTTAAAGGAGGAAGGAAAGTAGTTAATTTTTAGCTTAAAGAAGAGGGCAGTAACCTGTTCTCTGTGTCCTTTGTGGCTAGATTAAGTGATGGGTGAAACATGTAGTAAGATTCTGCAAAGATATGGGGAGAAACTTTACAATGGCAAAGACRGTGAAGCACAGCTTGGGGAGTTTTTAATCACAGGACAAGTTTAAAACCTTCCTAAAAGCACCCATCAGGCATCACACAGTCATCCCCTTGGGGCAGGAAAGAGACAAGATGGTCTTTCAGGTTCTTTCTAGCACTGTTTTCCTCTCTTTTCCACTGCATGGTAACTGCTTAGAGCTACAGTTTCATTTGTCCTGGAAACATGGCCTCCGTGAGTTATAAGAGGAGAAAGGTCTCACTCAGATGTTGTCATACAATTTTCTCTCATTTGTCCTTTCCCTTCTGCCCAGAAGAAGTTAAGTACCATCTGAATGACAGAACACTTAATGGATGGTCCTTCTCCACTGTTGCAGGGCAATTCCTTCTCTGATATTCTGCCTTTAATTACATCACTAATCCCAAWTAATCCTAATTTATTTCCCTTTCAGATTTCTTTTTGCTTAGATAGGCTCAACTTTTTAAGAGCTCTTTTGAGCCTGCTCTTTTCCCACCTAGACAGCCATTTGCTTTTTCAATCTTATTTAGACCCTTCTGTCTGTGCTTGTCCCTTTAGCACAGCTGAAGGGAGCTGGAGTGGCTGAGCAAACAGCACTTCTCTTTCCTTTGGTGAATGTCTCCAGGCAATTGTCTCACCTAACTGGCTTCCACTGAGACAGGAGAAGCTCAGATGACCAAGAGTTTTCTAGAAACCCAGACGTGGTTCGTTTACAGTTGTTAAAAGAAGATTGCAGAGCTGGGAGCATGTGTAGTGAGCTGAGAAGCAGGGGAACTCTTGGGTTTGTTTCTCAGGCTGCTACAGGGCTGTTCCATGTCCTTCCTCTTTATCTTGGTCTGATCATATTCACTTRCCAAGAAAAACACTATGAGCTTTGATGAGTTTATGAGAGGCTTGCCTGAAAAGCAGCATACGCATTATTGTTATATTCCTGTCAATAACGTAAACAAAACATTCTACAACAGCAGAGACCCTGCATCCCTCTTCCTCCCGGATACAACCTTGGACTCGGACCAAAACATCCCCTGTTCTGGTTGTTACTTCCCTTTGGTAAAGCATGGTACTTGATGAACAGTGGCAATAACTGGGTATTCTTCAATACTCTTCTAGGTTCTACAGGATACAGCCCCGATGGCTGGTAGTGGCTTCTGGGTCCAAAGATTAAAATATATATATATCTGTGTGTGTGTGTGTGTGTGTGTGTGTGTGTATATGAGTTGTAAAGAATATAGTGCATTTTTTTTTTTGATTTGGAGAGTAATTTAGAAAAAAGAAAAGATGATGCCTGGTGGAAATGTGAAATATATGCCCCATACATAATATATGCCCCAAATGCCCCATTACAAATACAACAAGATTTCCTGAACTGGAGAAGTTGTTACACATTACAGTGCGTTAATGCTCCCCCATGGAGATGTGATACTGAGAGAGTCTTTAGTGTAATAATATTAAAAATCCTAGAGTTTCAATAAGATCTTCCCTGCCTACCATGGCAGTGCGAAATGAATTGATTCCAAAGGAAAACTCTAATTGCTGCTTAGTATCCAGGAAATATTCTAAGATACACTGCAAATATATATCCCAGTGTGCCTGTGGCATGATCTGCAATAACATTTTTTTCCAAAGAGACAAGTCACTTTCCATGCACCAGGGAAGGAAGACAAGCACAGCTTAGTTGCTACTTCAGCTTTACACTCAGGGAAGCTGCCAAAAGAGAGTACTGCAGCGTACAAGAGAATTAATTTCTCTGTTGGAGCAAGGGGAAGGCCCATACAGCTCAGGGTGAGGACTCAGACCTTCAGTATAAAGAGACCTTTAAGCCTTGGCCAATCTCAACAATTGGGGAAAAGCAATATTGTGCTCTTTCATGGAGCATAAACACAAACCCTCAGTGAGCATATGCTTGTATGCTTTGCTATGTTGGAGATTCAGAGGGACTGCAAAGGCTGGAGAAATGGGCTGACAGGAAGTTCAACCAAGGCAAACAAAGTCRTGCTCCTGGGACCAAGGAGCACCATGCAGCAGGACAGGCTGGGGGCTGCCTGGCTATGGAGCAGCTCAGAGGAAAAAAGCTGGTGGTAGACAGCAAGTTGAGCAGGGGTCAGCAGCATACCCTCACAGCAAGCAGGGCTAACAGCATCCCAGGCAGTACTAGTAAGAATGTAGTCAGCAGGTTGAAAGATGGGGTTTTCCCCTCCACTCMGCTCTTGAGAGACCATGTTCAGGTCTCTCAGGTTCCCAGGACAATACAGCCGTGAGCATCCTGGAGTGAGTGCAGCAGAGGCCCTCAAGACAGGTGGGAGCTGTCAGCAGCAACATTCCCATAATAGGAGGTGCAGATTGAGGTTCAGCTGCTACCTAGTTTTAATCTACCTCAGACCTATATTTAACCTGCTGCCATTTAACTCTGTGCAATGGAGCATCTCTTTGCAGCTACAGCTTCCTTTCTATATTTGTTTTACACTTTGATTATTTAGAAAGGAATGAAAAGGCCATCTTACATATCGTGTGCATGTTTTGATTTAAGCATCTCTGTAAATGGGAATGGTGTGCAGTTAATATACATCTATCTCCAGGCATTAACCCTTCTCAAAAGATAGCTAGAATGATGGATGTATGCAGGTGTCAGCCAAGCATGCCCTGAGAGTGTTCCAGGTGGTTATAACTCCAAAGATACCTAACTGGGATTTGCTAGAAATCCTGATAGTTACTGAACTATCTGGACTATACTTCTGTCCTCAGAGATACCAAGAGCCTAAGGAATTGAACTGCCCAAGCTGTAGATTGATACTGGAAGAACTAAAAGGTCATTCCTTACAATACTGGCAAATCGTTAGCTAAAGCAAGTGATCCAGAAAAGCTTTAAAGAGATCTGCAAATTCTGCAGTAGATGACTGCTTTCTTCCATAAGATTTGCCTTTTGAGTAAAGAGTCCCTAGCACATTTCAGCTGGCAACATAATTCTGACTAGAGGTGCAGCTATATTTCAGGAACTCACTGTGGTCAAAGATTTCCAGACCACTCAGTGGATTTCACAGCATTTTTCGCATTCCATTTTAATTTGAATTTAATGTTTTGTTCTTATCCAACAAGGCAGTGTACTATTTTCTTAGAAAAATCTTAAGTTTGATTTGCTTTTGCGTGCATTACAGCTGGTAGGCCAGGCTGCAGTCTGCAAGCAGAGCTCAACGGCCAAATGAGCATGCCATTGCCCAGCAGCTACTTTGCTGAAAGTTTGTCAGTTCCTAGTTCTCTGAGCTGCTCCAGCAGAGCAGGAGCTTTTGGTTCCCTGCTACATCTGGGCTGACACTTCCATCTGTCTGTTTTGATTTGGTCCAGCCATGATACTGAGGAAGAGTGCAACTTCACTCAAGGTTAAAAGAAGTCACTTCTGAATTTAAACTTTCACTAAGTCAAATCTGTGCTGAAAGTGATGTAATTGTACTCTCCTTCAAGATTCCTCTTCAGCAAAATACCATATAGTATCACTGGACCTCTGGTTTCAGGCAAACAAAAGTTGAACCTCTACCTGCAATCTAGTGGTCCAAGCCAGTACAGTAGGCTCCTAGGATTGCTACCAGCTCAGTAACTAAGACTATCACTGCATAATCCGCACAAAATCTCTTCTGAACTCCAGCCTCCCCTTTCCCTCCAACCACAGCCATAGCAGGCCAGTGGCATGCAGTTTAGTCTGCTAGGTGACCCCAGTATGGGGTGAGAAGTGCTTATCAGACACGCCAAGCATCTGTGTTATTACATGGCTTGCAGGCACACATTTAGCTAGGCTATGTTTTCAAGAATCCAGGCAGAATGCACAGGCCTCTCTTTAAAGCACGAAGAAGCAGCAGCACTTGGCCCACTCTTTATATATTATGGATCATAATATTTAAGTGGCCTGGCTATAACCCTGTAACAAGTTTTTCCTGACAGAACGAGTATTGCTGAGCACACACTAACAGCTGTCTGTAAAACACATTTATGAATTGTTCATAAATTTCCTGACAGTTACAAACACTGTGTTTGGGGCCCCAGCACTTGCTTTCCTGAACCTTCATGCAGGCTGGGTGCTTGCAGAAGATCCTCCTCGTGTCCCCATCGGTGACCCTGACTGCATTTCTGAGGGGGTGAATTCAGKCTGGCTCCAAAGAATCCTGGCACTCTCGAGATAACTACAGGAGGTACATTAAGTGTCATGATAGTGATTTGAGCTGACACAGTTCTCACCCTATCTATTTGTTGGAGAATATATAACTGGAGTAGACTGGGTCTGTCATATTTTACCTTAAAAATATGAAACTTCCTGTAGCAGCATCAAATGCTGCTGGGGGTCAAAAGGCAGGCCTCGGAGGACCCCTCACCCGCCAGTAGAGAATGAGTAAATAAGAGGAGAGGCATATAAACATGCCACTTATTCTAGCTGATAATTGCTTTCAACCAGGAGCAGTATGTTAACCTTTCCAGMACAGAACAGGCTGAACTGTGAACAAACTGAGAACAAGGACTGAGCAAAGCACAAGGACAAAAATGGAAGCATTATATCATAATCTTTATGTATTATGGACCACAGTAGAGAAGCAGCCTCACTATCACCTTGTAGCTAGTTTTCCCTGACAGAACAGGCACTGCTCAGCACACACTAACAACTGTCTGTAAAACACATTTATGACCTGTTCGTACACCTCCTGACAGCTGCAGCACCGGGTTGGGGCTGCACCTCATGGTGATATGTTCCTGCTTGAGGGCTGCAGATGCAAAAGGGGAGTGAGGCAGGTGGGCTCTCCTGCAGGCTGGTATCATGAGGACAACGTTAGGGGCAGAGAAGAATTTCAGCCTGAATGCCTTGCCCAGACAAAGCCTGGGAATTAACATGTTCCAAAAGGGGCTTACCAGGCCAGAATACCAGTGCAGAGAGATGAAGTATGGAGAATAAATAGCTCCACTCACTGAATGTGTCTTTCTTTAGATGTAATTCTGTTCYGATTTCTGGCTTATTTAACGGCAAAGATAACACTCTACATGGTGTTCCTGCTTCCAGGGTAAGGGTGGGTAGATCTCCATATGGAATGTCAATAGTGGGTAGCACATTCTCATGGTCTTTCACTTGTTCTTATTTTGCAGTTCCTACCTTTGTTGTTGCAGAGTCCTGGCAAGATGCACTGCAGCTCATGCTGGAGCTTGAATACAAAAGAAAAATGTTGTATTTAGTGTTATTAGTTCCTCACTTAGCCTCAATTAGAAAGCACTAAAACAGATATTTAAGTATATGCTTAAATATGAAATAAAACTGAATTAAAGGAAAGGCTGTAGGGTCAGCTACTCAATGGCCATGCCAAAGAAAAAGGCCATCCCCTGGACACTCAGCTGCAGGTCAGGCAGAGGCATGCAGGGAATTAGACTAGCTATGCATGCTTTTGGGTCAGCTGGCTCCATCTGCTCCTCTAAYAAAAGGGACATCAAACATCCCAAAACAACCTCACTGTAGGTGAGGGGTGGCACTTACGTGCAAGGTGATAATCAGCTCAGTGTCCTGCTGGCACTTGCAAACATGTTTCCAGGATTGTGCACGTAAATTGGCTTTGACCTATCGGCTGACCTCCTCCATTCCCACTCCACATATTTAGGAAAATATTTGCAAGTGTATTCACTAACTGGAACATCACTTGCAGGAAATGATCAAGAGTAATGCCTGGAAAATTACCAAAATAGCCTTTGCAGACAATTATTCTGAACATTTATTTCGGTGCTCCATCTTGGAACAGATAAAACTAACCTGAAAAAGATACTAGATTTTCCCTTTATTTTCTATTTACTTTCCTGTCCTGTAGTTATTAAATAGCACTATTACTGTATTTGCAAATATAGTTAAAGCCTGACATTAGTATTATTTCCTATTGCATTTCATATAAGAATAACACCTGTAATGTAAATATGATATTAACCAATAATACATATGATACTGCTACTGATAATTGTGATTTATATAGAACCTAGTGGCTGCTACAGTCAGGGTAGATGTTCAGCCTTATTTATTATAAAACAGGATCAGGGAACTCATCTGAAAAGATGGTCCAGGAAAAAAGGACTTCTCTCAGTTCAATTCTGGAACAGAGAACCTGACACCCAGAGCAATCCTCTTACTCACGTAAGGTTGTACAGTGGGCTGGTTGCAATTTTACTAGCATAATGCCGAACACAGTTCTTGAGGCCTCTTTCAAGGCCCCACAGCCACAACCAACCTTATTTGACCTGCCGAGACATCCTGGGAGTGAGGTATAAGTGCATTTTTACCCAGAGGGCAGTAAAAGCTCCACGTGACCTAACTGCTAGGAACAGCCACACATCCAGATTTTAAGATTATGAATAATAACTAAGGCAAGATGGAAAGTTTTGCTTGAATATTTTTTTTAAATGATGAACATATTTGGGGAAATGTTTTCTCTGCAAACTTTCCAAGAAATGCCTTGTTTACCTTGCTTTTTTGCTTAGGGTAGACACTGTCAAAGTCCCCTGGAAACAGGAGAAATTCTTCAGGCAACACTTCCAGCTTCCTTTTTCGTGTTGTTCCCTAGATCATGGCCATAAGCAGCTCAGGCCTTCCAGTGGGGCAGCAATGCCTAAGGATGCCTGAGTCCATGGTAAGCATCACCAGCAGGATTTGGGAGTCCAAGCCAGAAAAACCCTCATCCCTGTGCAGACAGATCCAGCAACGTGCCAAGCTGCCTGGCAGATGAAGATGAGTCCATGTTCCCCAGCAATCAGGCCAGGATACTTGCTCCAGCTTCCAGGGTCACTACCTGGCAAGTTGCCAGCATTTTGYTTTGGGAGCTCATTGCTCCTCCCTGGCTTGCAGTGGAAAAGAACAAGCTGCCAGGCAGCTTATCCATGTGCCTCATCCCAACTACTACTTCTGCTGGACAACATTCTTCTGGGGCTGGTGACAGCTGTCGTGTCACCAGCTATATCACTCTGGAAGATCTCACGAGAGTTTGATGGATGAGCTGATGGTCTAACAAGCTGTGTCTGTACATAAAGAAATGCCTGCCCACTCCAGTTCATTTAGGAAAAGGCCATAATAAATTTGACTGAGCATAAATTGCCCTTCTCCTTGTAAGTATTAGCAGGTTGCTGCAGCAGTTACTCACTGCTAACAGCCCCATTAGTAATTGATTAGAGGCAGACCTGCTGTCTCCCTCTGGAAGCAGCTCCGCACAGTGCACCCCAGCTCTGCAGCTGGAGCCTCCCCAGCTCATTACACCACCCATTGCCAACATGCACCTCTCTGCAGACACACAGCAGGAGCACTGTAGCAAGGGGACAGTGTTCTGATGTCCTATACTCACCGCTAGAAGACCCAGTTAAGTGAAAATATGCATCAAGCTGGTTTTTCCATGTCTGGTTCATATTGCAGATCCCTGGAAGAGCTCCACATTCAAAGCCTGCCTCTCTGCAAGCAGCCCCAAGGTCTGTGCCTTCCTCTGCTGCAGGTGAGGCTGATGGAGGCAGGAATGAGAGTTAACTAGACTAATCTCCATCCTGCTTACCATTTTATCAAGTCCTTCTGCAGCCTATGTGCAGGTGGTAGCCACAATCAGTGGCCATCACAGAKGCCAGCATGCTCTTGAGACAGAAGTTTCTGCAGTGAATAGCATGCAGATAACCTGGTGTTTGCATGAAGGAATGCTAGTAAATAACTTAACAGGGACCATTTGGCAGGTGGTTCTGGGAGCTCATTCACAGTTCAGCTATCTTTGCAGGACTCCTGCATTCAGTTCACTCTCTATTTAGCCATACAGGAATCCAAAATGCAAGCAGACCTCTGTTCCTCAAGATCCCCAAGCCAGAACCAYAGCCAGTAACCTTCATTCTTCTTAATCCCAGTGAAATAACAGGTTGCTTAAACAGCTGCAGCCAGACAACTTATGCCCCCAGCTCCAGCCCCATGCCGTCCTTCAGGCCCTGTTTCTCCCCACTGCAACTTGTGCAGAAGCACAGTAACGCCAGGTAATACCAAAGGTCTTATCCCCTCCTTCAGGAACACATTGGCTCCCACAGTTAAAATTCCCAGGCCAGCTGGCAGCATTAGATGCTGCTGCTTGGTTCCTTGGCTACTGCAGCTTGTGCATATTAGCACCCCAGTGAGTTTCTCATCTATMTGACAGGACTCAGTGTAGATAATGATGCCAAAGTCAGTCATAACTGGACAATTACAGTATCACTGGGAGATCATAAAAATTGGAACCAGAATGCCTTCAACAAACAGCCAGCAGGAACAGCCAGAGTCTCCCCCGCCTCCACATGCCTTCTAGGGCAGAACCCAAGCGGAGGGGCACTGCCCCCGGGGCRTCTCAGCACCTTCAGGCCGGAGCAGACACCCAGCAAGGCTAATCACACAGCTGAGGCTCAGGACCAGAAACAAGGACTCCAYCAAAAAAAMCCCACCACCACCACCAMCAACAAAAAAACCACTGGTTAGTGGCTGAAGCAAAAGGAGCCCGATTCTGCTGAGCCATTCTGAGCACCGCTGTGGTACATCTGTATGTAAAATTTATGGTGAAGTCAGCTAAGATGACAGCAGAGAAAAGGCTGCACGCTCAGCACCTTCTTCAGCATCCTTCCAGACTTTCTGATACTTGAAGCATCAYGTCTGTAGGATTTCTTTGCAAAAAACACACTTAACCCTTACAAGGAAGGGGATAAAAGTGAAGTGCATCCACCAGTTCCCTTGGGAAGACATCCGYGCTGCTCGGAAGTACGGGGGAACGGCTATCCGCGGCAGGAGACTCCGCGGACCGGCCAGCGTCACTGACGAGCAGCTCCTCGTCGGGCGYGTGCTTTGGTACCCCACGTTATTTTCTCCCCAGCCTTGAGGCTGCTCCCAGGGAGGTCTGAAGCCCCTAGCCGCACAAGCGGAGGCGCCAGCGGGGCGGGAGGCCGCGGCAGGCCGGCGCGGGGCCGGGGCCGGCGCCAGCCGCGTGGGAGGCGGGCGCTGCCGCCCTGCGAGCGCCTCACGCGCGCGAGAGCGTCGCCGGGCTCCGTCGGGAGGGCTGCGGCCGCCGGGTCTCGTCCTCCGCTGTCGCGGGCGGCCCGGCTGCCCCGAGCGAGGCGGCACCATGCAGGGCCCGCAGCGCAGGAGCTGAAGGGCAGCAACTGCTGTGGGGCCAGGCCGGGCCTGCAGCCCCCAGGCTGGGCTTAAACAGGCTGCGGGCAGGGTGGGGCGGGGGCGTGGGGCAGGGGCGCGGGCCCAGGTGGGGCCGGGTGAGGCCCGGGGGCGGCCGCCGCCTTCGCCCGCCGCTCACCTGCAAGCACGGGTGTCTACCTCCGCCTCCAGACCACCCCGACACGGAGGCGGTGGCGTCCTGCAGCAGCCGGGGACCCGCTCCGCGTGCGGCGGGCCCGGCGCCATGGGGCAGGCCGGCCGAAGGACGCGCGTGGCACGGGGGAGGCTC
>NW_028185750.1:1486966-1493563 GCF_003343005.1 Rhea americana | reverse complement strand
CGGTTCTGCTCCCCGGACGCCTCCCGGTCCCGGTCCCGGTCCCGGTCAGCACAGGCTGGTGTTTCCCAGCAGGTCCCGGCCGTCTCCCCGTCGGCGCGCGCGGACGCGGGGCGGCCGATGCCGGGCCCCTCCCTTGCTCCGGCTCCTGCTGCCCCGGCCGCGCTCCCTGCGCCGGCCCAGGCACCGGCCGTGCCCGAGAAGGTGCCGCTCGGGCCGCCGGCAGCCTGTGCGGGCGCCCCGGACACGGCGGCCCCTGCGCCAGCGCCCGCGGTCCGGAGGATTTGGCAAAGAAGGTGGCAGTGTACACTCACGGCAGAGCTCGAGGAGACACCAGCCCTCTCCCGCCGGACACCAATCTGTTTAGATAGCTGGGCGGCAGGAAAAAAGCTAAGAAATGCCTCATCCTGCCCTACCCTACATATTTCTGTTCCCGKCTCCAGAGTGACGGTAAAACAGCATCCATATTATGGTGACATTAGTGGAATAGCTGCCACAGGGATGCCTCCTGCTTTATGCTTTTCAGGCAGAGGCCAGCAGCAAGAGATCAAAAACTCTTCCTGTGTTGCTCCGAAACCGTGTCAGCTCAATGAGCCAACACACCCTGCAGTGACGGAGTGCGTCCTGCTAACGCTGCTTAGCACTTAGAGCGTTAAATTRTTGACAGGGTGCTGCTTGTGAACCTGCAGCACTTCTGACCTAGATACTCCTCGTCACTAAACCTGGAAGACAGAAGTCTCCAAAATGTCAGRTTTGCTGAAATATTCGTGTTGTAAATACAGACAGTATAAAACCTCCAGCAAGGTTGCAGCCTGCATATTTACTTATGTCAGCTCCACTACAGAGAGTGAATGAGTCAGAGGCACTTTATTAAATTCACACGCAACAGCAAGGAAAGGAGAGGCACAATGTAGAACGGGCTTTAGGTGACACAAGCTCCTTGCATGTATTATTGCTTCAAAGAGCAAATACTCTTCTATTCTCTCTGCTCTAATAGAATATTAACTCTGGTTTCTCCATTGCCCTGCTGGAAGCAAATCAAGGCTGCAGCATTATTTACGCAACAGAAGGTCCGCAAGCAACTGGGCATTAATCTTGAATAATATATCCACCAATATCAGGGACAAGACTCGCCTGCTCAGGGGAAATGCAAAATTGCAGAGGAGGAGTTCCTAGGTAAACTTTGCGGGGATTCCTGTCCAAGGCAAGCACTCACTCGAGTAAAGCTCAGATTCATACTTCTTGACTCCGTGGGGATTTGAAAGAGTCTGGTGTTAYTGTATTGTTATTGCTGCTTGTTTCCAAGTCTCTCCTGCAATCCTCTCTCTCTCCTAACACAAAGCTGTCCCAGACTGCACACTACTGCAGCTGAGGCCTCACTAGCCCTAAGCAGAGCAGAGTAACTTCCTTCCACTATCTTAGAAACCATTCGTATAGTATTACATCCTAGAAGAAGATTCRTCCTTTTCCAGCATCTTTGTATTGTTGATGTCACTTTCTGGTCCATTGCTGTCCCTGGATCCTGTTATACACTTTTTCCTTACTTTGTATTTCTTCATCTGTTTCCTTCTTGCTAAGCATCACATGCATATTGAATATTATTTTATTAAGTCRAGGACCTAATAGCTATAACAATATGGTTCGTATTAAAAGCAAAAACCCACTTCTAGCATGGGAAGGAGCTTGGTCCCATGCCTCCAGCAAGAAAAGATTTACTGCAGATCTTTATGTTRTGGCCTGTTGCTGCTTCTGAACAGTTTTGTGAACACATCAAGCTCATTTCAGCGTAAGAAATCTGCCCCAGGCTCCTGAAGGGAAGCTTCAGAGTCTTCTGCTCCACGGTGCCTGTGGCAAGAACACTCATAAAACAAGCCAGCAGGAGTGGCAAAAAAGAAACTGTGGCCATTGCGGGAAGGTGGAGTTTGGTAGAAGTTACTAACATCTGGCAATGAAGGGGCAGTCACATCAACAGCTGCAGAAGTGTCCCAAGGTCCCATGTTAACATATGTGTGTGGTGCTGGTTGCAGGAAGGGATGGGAGTTTACCGCAGATCAGGAGAGGTGGAGAGAATGTGGCTATCCTTGGTAACCAGAATGACTCCGTGATGAGCAGCAAACTGGRGACTGTTCCTACCAGCTGATCTCCCAAGCGTAGCGGGTGATGGGAGGGAGCACACRTGTGCGGGAGCATGTGTTACATGCGGTGCGCGTACACCTGCCCTGAGCGGGATGTCACACGCTGGCGAGGGGGGAGCGTGTGAGCCGGGCAGGCTGTGTGCAGGAAAACGCATTGGGCATCACGCAGGGGTGTGTTCAGAGCCAGGTGTTTTCGGTGGTCTACACACCGAAACAACAGAGCCAGGTGTTTTTGGTGGTCATAGTATGTGCTGAGAAAGGGCCTGAGGGCTGGGTTTTGCAGAAACCCGGAGGTGTGCACTAAGAGGGCGATGCAGCCAGGGAGCCGTAACTCACTGGTGGCGAGTCGCTCCTTCTCTATGATGAGTGGTGTGAAACCTTTCCTCATTTCCAAGTGGATGGTACAAAATGAAGCGCTCCAGCTGCCTGTGCCTCGCTGCCCTTGTGCAGTTGTCTGCCAGTTGTGTGTGCCGATTGCTATGAATGCCACCATCTGGTGTGCCACGTGGACATCATAATCTTTTCTTAATTACATTAGCAGTGCAATCAGTTACTGCATTACAAGGCCGGCGATGAGCTTTTAAATCTTGGTGGAAATCATAAATAATTGCACTAAGTACCAGGCGCCAGATGTGAGTGCCAACTTCAGTTGCTCTAGATAAATAGTAACCTTACAACAGTGTTAGATAACAGTCCAGCCACTGCTTTTCATGGCTTAACAGTGACTGCACTCACATTTTTTCCAGGCAGGCTCTATCCCCAGTGGCAGTCTAAAAAAAACACAAACAGGATTTTTGAAAATGTTAAAAATAACAGCAACATGGAAGAAAAATATGTTCCAGCTTAACGCTGCAGAGCGGGTAGGTGCCAGGCTTGCCGGCAGCCGTCCCTCCGTGCAGCCCGGGAACTGGCACGCTCTCTGCGCTGCCGGCGCGGCCAGGGCTGGGGACGGCCGAAGCCCAGCGAGGCGGGGGCAGACGGAGCCGTTCGCAGCAGTCGGGGCCCAACTGAAATCTCAGCAACAACTCTCAGGAGACGGAGAGGCAGCTCGGTGCCGGGGACCCTCGCCGCCTCCCCAGCCGGAGCAGTGGGACTGGCCAGGCTCTCCGGGCCGGAGCACATTGCTCCGGGTGCCCGGGCCACCGCCACCGGCAGTCCCGGGGAAGGAGCTCGGCTTCTGCTCAGCCTCCCGCAGTCCGCCRTCCCCCCGGGCACCGTCCCCGTCCYGTCCCGTCCCCCCGCTGCCCCGGGGCATCGCCGGCTGGAGCTGGGCGCTGCGGGATGGGACGGGCGCTCCGGAGGCACGGCAGGAGCGGGCCAGCGAGGCCGTGGCACTGGCGAGTTGCCTGCAGCCGGGGAGGTGACCGAAATGGCTGTGGCCATGCCGGAGCCCGGAGCCCGGAGCCCGGAGCCCGGAGCGAGCGCGGGGCTGCTTCCCACACTCCCAGTGCCAGAAGGGAGCAGCCGCTCCATCATTCCGGAATTACGTGGAATCAGCTCTTTGTCAGTGGCTGCAGGATTTATATGCTGTGAGCGCAGATATATTTATTGGATGCCGTTCAGGAAACACCAGGTGCCTGGTAAATCACTGGAGGGAGCGGGCTCTCCGGCGCCCGCATGCCCGTTCCCGTGCCGGGGCTCACCGGGGCGGCCGGCCCCATGTGTGGGCTCATGCCACAGGAAGGTCGGAAAACGCCTGGCTTAGCCGCGCYGCTGCTGTAAATGCCGCGGGGGCACGGGCCTCGAGGGCTTCCCGCGGCGCCCCGCRAGCAGCGCCGGTGCAGAGCGGGCCCAAGGGCGCGGGGGCGCCGAAAATGCRAAAATGCAAATCCCGACCGCCTTCCCACAGCGCAGTCGGGAGAAGCTGGCGGAGGCCGCACGGGCTCGGAAGCAGGAGGCACGCCGCAGCGCGGGACCCCGCGCCCGTCCGGCGACGCCGAGGCCCCGGCCACCAGCTGCTGGGCGGGCGCCTGGATCCCGGTGCTCCCTCCGCGAGTCAGGGTGCCGAGACCGGGAAAGCGAACCCGCAGCACTGCTGGGTGCCCAGCACCCCCGGCTCGGCCCCCGCATCCTGCAAACCGCAGCCGGGCGCTGGCTCGCTCGGGCGGGAAGCGGGGGCTCTTCCCCCGGGAGCACGAGACGGCTGTCCCGCGCCGCAGCCCGGAGCAGAGACCTTGGCCGCCCGGCAGGCAGCGAGCCGCGGGCCTGGCACCGGGCTCCTGACGGGGACTGGGGACCCGCACCCGTGCCGTGTTTAAATAAGCAAAGTTTCTGTGCAAAGCAGAGGTTAATGTACTTTATTGTTCAATGTCATGTTTATAGTGGATTGTTGGAGGAAAAAAATGTGATTAATTGCCCAGAAACCCGCGGATCTACAATTATTTGGTTGTTGTGAACAAATAAAGGGCTACAGTATTCATCATATTCAAATGAGGCAGTAAAATAAATGATGGCATGCCGTTTATGAACAAAACCTAGCCGTGTTCCCTCACAATCTGAAAATGTACTCGAAAAATTGTAAATGAGATACAGCCATTGTCGAGGGCTCACTGGTGATTTGTCTTTGTGTAATGTTTTGCAGTGCTGACCCATCACTTGCCTGTTTTAATTTATGTCACAATATGCACCTTCATTATGCACTTTATGAAAACGAAGTGCCAATTTGTAATAAAGACTTGTTTTCAATGAAATCTCCTCTTTTTGGTAGGTGTTCTGCTTTTCATTAGCACCCATTTCACCAGGCCTAGTTAAAGAGCACAGGTACAGACTAAATATGTCCGATCATTCATCATAATTTTGCTTTCCACTTTGTCACAGCTTGGGTATTTAAGGAAGATAGATGATACAAGATGTTGTCTCCTTTTCAGACTCTTTATGCTCTGGTAAGTGTGTCCGATGCAGAATTATTTTGCCACTTTATTATATTCCAGTGAGTGTTTGTCAAAGCCTGCTTTGCCTCTCGGTACGAGCGGGTTGTTTGCTGTCACTCCTGCATGTCTCACTGACTGCAGCAGGACTCAGGAGCAATGTTGCATAGTAGCTCTATCAACAGCTCAGCGCGGAGCAGAGCAAGACCTCTCCGCTGCCTCCTGGGTCTATCTGGGAGCTACCAAAGCCGAACCGTCAGTAACCTATTTCTCGGAAACCTGTTTCTTTCTCACCTGCAGGCAGCGAGCTGTGGGTAAGCATTAATGCTTGCACGGTGCCACAGCTGTGTCTGAGAGAGGTGTTTTATCATGTTGCGGACTGTCTGTTCAGCCCGCTTAAGCCCATCTCAGGTCCTGCCCAGACTCCTTCTGTCCGATGTACAGCCATAACTTTCCTCTCTTCGTTAAACCTGAGGCATGTTTTTGCCCCAGGGAAGGGGTGCTATATCTGCAGATGCCAACTTCTGTGCCCGCTTCGGTCGCTGGCACCTCGGCTCGCGGTAGAGCAGAATGCCTCGTGGCTGCACGCGGGCAGGAAAAAGGCCTGGAGGAAACGGATGAGTGCAAGGTCCTTCAGGCAAGGTCCTCCTCTGGGYGCCCGGCGCCTCCTGCTCCTGGTGGGCGTCCTCCAAGGCGGACCCTCCGCGCCCTCCGGCGTCTCCGGGACCAGGCAGGGTGCAGCCAGCTCTGCTCTGCTCCTGGGTGGACTGTGCCAGTGCCAGGAGCGCACGTTCGTCCCAGACGGTGCGGGGAGCGGAGGGGTGCGCAGCCGGGACTCCGCGGAGCRCGGCCGGAGCGCTCACGGGCTAGCGAGCATCTCCTGGGGAGGGACAAGGAGCCCAGAGCCGGCGCCAGAGCCGGGCTCCCCCCGCCCGCACCTCGCGCTGAGGCAGGCCGGCCTGGGGGGCCGCTCGGCGYGGTGGCAGCCAGCGGGGCCGCGCGCAGCCCGGACGGGGTCGTGCCCGCTGGACGGCGGGGCCCTGGTGCAAGCTCCCAGCCACCGAAGGTGCTGACCCTCACCAGCGCCGCACAGACCACCCGCAGCCCACAGCTCCCTTTCCAAAGCAGTGGGTAAAGGGAAAAAATATACCCGCAGTACAGCTTCCAGTTCTGCACTTTAAGTATCATATAATTTAGATTAACAGATATTTTGCAGATGCCACCATGCTTGACAAGATATAATTATTTCTAACAAGAAAAAGTTGTTTTTTTCCACTGCTCTCTGAATGCAGGGCTGTTCCCAAACAGGGATCGTGCAGCGCTTTGTGCTGGAGAGAACAACTCTTGCACTAGAGCTGTAGAGGCTCCTGTCTATTCGCATGTAGCATTTATGCTAATACTTGTGACTCCTGAAGATGTCCTTGAAAAGATGTGCAATTCACTGGAGGGGAGAAATCTCTGAGCGCTTTTCTCTTCTTTCTCAGCCTGCCACAGATGGGATTTGCAGAATGGCCACAATGAGGCACTGGCACTAGCCCAAGTGATGGCTGGGAAGAGCCTTCACATTCCCGGGAAGAAATGACCCATTAATTAATAGG
>NW_028185750.1:1482361-1486671 GCF_003343005.1 Rhea americana | reverse complement strand
AAGGAAAGGAAAGGAAAGGAAAGGAAAGGAAAGGAAAGGAAAGGAAAGGAAAGGAAAGGAAAGGAAAGGAAAGGAAAGGAAAGGAAAGGAAAGGAGGAAAACGCCTGTAGTCAGCTCCCGCACTGGACACAGTGCCCGTGGCACTGGCAGAAGGTGCATAAGCAGCCTGGTAGTGTCCCACGTGCAGTGTGTTGTATGTGCAGTGTCCCGTGTGCAGCACATCCCGCGTGCAGCGCGTCCCGCGTGCAGCCTGTCCCGTGTGCAGCGTGTCCTGCATGCAGCACGTCCCGCGTGCAGCCTGTCCTGCGTGCAGCGTGTCCCACGTGCAGCCTGTCCCGCATGCAGCCTGTCCCGTGTGTAGCCTGTCCCGCATGCAGCGTGCCCTGCATGCAGCCTGCCCTGCGTGCAGCGTGCCCTGCATGCAGCCTGTCCTGCATGCAGCCTGTCCCGCGTGCAGCGTGTCCTGCGTGCAGCCTGCCCTGCGTGCAGCGTGCCCTGCGTGCAGCCTGTCCCGCATGCAGCGTGTCCTGCGTGCAGCCTGTCCCGCGTGCAGCGTGTCCTGCATGCAGCCTGCCCTGCGTGCAGCGTGCCCTGCATGCAGCCTGTCCTGCATGCAGCCTGTCCCGTGTGTAGCCTGTCCCGCATGCAGCGTGCCCTGCATGCAGCCTGTCCCGCGTGCAGCCTGTCCTGCGTGCAGCCTGTCCCGTGTGTAGCCTGTCCCACATGCAGCGTGCCCTGCATGCTGCCTGTCCCGCGTGCAGCGTGTCCTGCGTGCAGCATGTCCTGCGTGCAGCGCGTCCCGGGCAGTCCCCACAAGATGGTGCTGTTGAAGGCAGCTAGACCGGGCGCAGCGTGGCCGCCTGCTCGGGCTGCGCTGGCTGCAGCAGCAGCGTGCGGCGCGGCGGGGGCCACCGCTGGGGCCCAGCCCAAGGCTGTGCCGGGCCCGTGCAGAGCCGGGGCGCGGGGCCGAGCCGGGATGCCCCACCAGCCGGCCGGAGGCTTCAGGGCATGAGCCCATGTGTGGAGGGACGCGATGGTGGCAGCTTTGCAGGGGAGACTCCCGGTTCCAGGGGCTGCGGAGCGGGCGAGGATCCCCGGAGGCTGCTTCTGCAAAGGAGCCTTGCGAGCGGCGCTGGGCGCCCCGGATCTGGGCGCATTTCGCAGCACGAGCTGCCGGGGCACCTCGCTGCTCCCGGTTCGTGTCGCCCCGCGTGCGGCGGCATNCCGCCCGGCGAGCCGCCCCGCGCCGCGCCGCCGGTGCCGGGCGCGCGGGAGCGGGACGTCAGCCGCGACTTTGTGCGGGCTGCAATCCTGAAAAATTAAACTTGAGCTGCAGCGTGATTAATGGATGGGGGTGGCTGCTGGTGAGTAATTATGCTCAATAAGAGCTTGTCAATACAATTTGCTGTCAGCTGCCGCCTTGCCCAGCGGCCAGCCGCAGAGCCCGCCAAGGACCGCGCCGCCCCGCCGAGCGGCCGGTGCACGGCGCTGCGCGGCGCGGGGCGCGGGTGACGCTGGCGCCTGCGTTACCGCCTGCAGTGTTTGCACCGAGASCTTCTGCATTTAGATCTTTCTCTGTAATAAACCACGTAAGAATACGAGAGGAAAAGGCAGAAATAGTCCTTCTAGCAGAGAGAGAAAGCCAATCCCCCCAAAACCCACGGCGGGAGGAGGCAGCCGGCCCGTCCCTGGCCCCGCAAAGCTGCAGCCCGCAGCGCAGGGACCAGTGAAACACGACGGTACGCTGGGTGAGCCGGTGCCGCGCGGCTAGAACAGCCCTAACCACCAGCATTCAAGCCGCAGCCCAGCTGGTAATGACACTGAAATGGTATTAATGCTCTGTCACGCAAAGATTAAGAGGCAAAGGAAGAAGTAGCAGGCACGCGCACGGGCTCCCGCTGCCGGCGGCGAGGCCGGGCCGCGGCGCCGGGGGTCGTCAGCCGCCCGCAGCCAAGGGCAGGGGCTGCTGCTGGGGTTTCGCCGCAGCACCCGCACTCCCCGTGCACCCACACACCCGTGGTCCCCTGCACCCCGCTCCCCCGTGCACCCCCGTGCACCCACACACACCTGCCGGCCCTGCGCCCGCGCTCTCCCACGTGCCCCCCATGCACCCACACTCCCGCGCCCCCCTGCATGCCTGCCTTCCCCCCCGGCATCGCCCTGCGCGCGGCGCCCGGGCCGAGCGCGCCGCCCAGCCGGAGCCCGCTCGCCGTTCAGTCACCCCGGGCCGCTCCCGAGAGCAGCCCGGATCCTCCGCGAGGTCCCCCGCCAGCCCCCCGCCAGCCTGCGGGGCATCCAGCCAGCAACGCGCAACGGAGCAACTTTTTCCTTTTTTCCTCTTTCTTTCGTAGAGCAGCTTTCCATCAAGGAAAGCATTTTCAGTGAAGTGGAAATATTTTGTGGGGGTGTCAATTTTGATGACACCTTTGATGGAAGAAAGATTAAACAATTTCTGCCCTTTTTATATTTGGTTTAAAATTTTGATTTGATAAGGTAAAAATATTAAAAATAAATACATTTGCCATTCTTCAATTACTTTTTGCTTAAAATTATGTATGATATTAAGTATTTATTTAAYGTAATAATACATAGCATATTGTATTTAGTAATATATTTTTATTCATAATGAAACAATTTGATATTATGACAGGCAAAGTTCAGATTGGATGTTTCTAAATTAAGGATTTTTTTTTTCCCTCTAGAGGAATATTTCCTATTCAAAAGGAAAAAGCATTTCAAAGGGCCGGTACATCCCATAGGCCAGAAATACTGTTTTGTGGCCAGTTCTAGCCGTGAGCCTCTCTGCCGCCCCAGGGCCGCCGGCGTCCTCCGGGCAGCGCCGCCTCCGCCGCGGGGCTCGGCCGCCGCTCCGCGCTCCGAGGCGAGGCGTCGCGCTGTGCAGACCGATCGCAAGCCATTGCTTATTAATAACTGCGTCGTATGCRAGACACACTGTATTGATTTAAACCCATGGGGCAGCTTCGGGAAGAGAGGGTTTAATTTATAGAAACACTGATGTCTGATAGCAATAAATAATTAGGGCGATTGCAAAAAAAGGGTTCATAAGCCACTGCCCTCCAACTCCAGCTGGCTGCTCTTGTCCTGCTAATAAATTGGTTAATAAAAGGAGAGGGAGAAAGCCTGGATTCTGGGGTTATAAAAACAAATGACATTTTTATGTTTAGTGGACAGGAAAGAAACAGAAAGGCAGAGAAGTCAGCCGGGTGCACCAGGAATCACTTTGCGGTTCGCAGTCTGAATTCCTTAATGACATTCTCATTAAAAGTTCTCGCTGCCAAGTGCTGTTTGCTTTCGCCTTCAGAACTGTCTGCATTAATAATGAGTAACTCCACTTGGAAGTTATTTACATAAAGTATTGTTCTCATGTCACCGCCGCCGACAGCGGCTCCGCGCGCAGGGAGGGAGACGAGCAGCCGAGGGATCCGGCAGCACCTCGCTGCCTCACAGCTCTCGCAGCGGCGACCAAAGCCGTACAAAAAGGAGGCGTTAAATGTTTGCAACGCGCAGTTCCTCCTCCGCCAGATCCAGCGGAAACCTGCAACACGAGCCCTTGCGTTGGGGAGCGGCAAGCAGGAGAGACCTGCCTGGGCGCCGTGCCTGCTGCGGTTTCTCCAGGGTGCTGGGTGCACAGCGCAGGAGCTGCATGCATGGTGCAGAAGCTGCATGCATGGCATGGGAGCTGGGTGCACAGCATGGGAGCTGCATGCACGGCAAGGGAGCTGTGTGTACTGCACGAGAGCTGGGTGCACAGTGCAGGACTGGCATCACTGGCACAGGAGCTGTGTGCATGGTGTGGGAATTGGGTGCATGGCGTAGGAGCTTGGTGCATGGCGTGGGAGCTGGGCGTGTGGCACAGGAGCTGGGTGCACAGCATGGGAGCTGAGTGCATGGCACGGGAGCTGGGTGCATGGTGCAGGAGCTGGGTGCGCAGTGCAGGAGCTGGGTGCATAGTGCGGGAGCTGGGTGCACAGCACAGGAGCTAGGTGCATGGCACGGGAGCTGGGTGCATAGCGTGGGAAGTGAGTGCATGGCATGCGAGCTGGGTGCACGGTGTGGGAGCTGGGTGCACAGTGCAGGAGGCATGTGCATGGTGCGGGAGGTGGGTGCACGGTGCGGGAGGTGGGTGCGCAGTGCGGGAGGTGGGTGCACGGTGCAGGAGGTGGGTGCACAGTGCAGGAGGCATGTGCATGGGGCTGGAGGTGGGTGCACGGCACAGGAGATGGGTGCATGGGGCAGGAGGCATGTGCATGGGGCTGGAGGTGGGTGCACGGTGCGGGAGGTGGGTGCGC
>NW_028185750.1:1480581-1481140 GCF_003343005.1 Rhea americana | reverse complement strand
CCCGCTCCCGCTCCCGCCCGGTCCCTGGCACCGGCACGGCCCCACGAGCCGCGGCGGGCAGGAAACGTGGCGCAGCGCCGGCAGGAGAAGCAGCAAACCCTGCTTTGGTGCCAGCTTGAGCGCTTGCGCATGTGCCCAAAAGCTTCGACTTTTTTTTTTTCAAATATATCCACGGGATTGCCAGCAAATGTTACCTCCCCCTGCACACCTGGCCTTGCAGTAACGGCATTAACACCCCGCCCGGGTGTTCGCCATCCGGGAGTTTTCTCAGTGGTGGCATCAGCCCGTCCGTGGCCACGCAGTCACTGCCGAGTCGACGGTGATGCTGCAAACACACGGCAGGGTTAGAGACAAGCAACCTGCAACAACAGCAAGCAATAAATAACCGGCTGCTGCGCTCGGGAAGGCAAATGAGCGACTGCACGAGTCACCCGGGCGGAGGCACCGGCTGCGCTGCAGCTGCGCGTGCCCTCACGCACGGTGGGCACGCGAGGAGCGTGCTGTGCACGAGGGTGACACGCTGCCGCAAACGCACCACCGGGCCATGGTGCACACTCAC
>NW_028185750.1:1479058-1480388 GCF_003343005.1 Rhea americana | reverse complement strand
CAATGCTGGTGCAAACACACCGCCGGGTGATGGTGAATGCTCGCACGTGCACCTGTATGTGCAGAGCACACTGCATGCAGGAGGCAACATGCCAGTGCAAATGCACTGCCAAGCGATGGTGCATGCTTGCACCCACACCACGCACATGCAGAGCTGCATGCAGGGAGGTGATGCACCAGTGCAAGCGCACCACTAGGTGATGGTGCACGCTCACACACGCGTCCCGCACGCCTGGCCAGTGCACGCAGTCCCCGCATGCTAGCAGGCTCTTCCCCATCCATGCATTCGCTGCTGCTCCTCCACCCTGATCCGCAAGCCTCACCCGGCGCCACACGAGCTGCTGGCTTCCCCCGCTCCTCGGGTAACGCTGCGCACAAAGGAGCCGTAAGAAATCGCCCAGATGCGGTGAAGGATTTTCATGGCAAGAAATCAAATAAAACRTTCATAGTGATGAAGTGAAAAATAAAGCATGCTTTCAGAGAATGGTCCTTTTCCTCCCCACGCAGGGAGGAGGGGATGGGGGGACGCAGAGAAAGGTGCCGAAGGTCTCAATCATCACACTGCTTAATTATTCCGTCTCTGGGAAGGCATTGCGGGCAATTAGAATAATCCTTCATGCCAGTGCTTTACCGGGGACTCTCACGTTCTTCCTGTGAAGCACCAGAGTTGGATTGTAATTTTTTTTTTTTAACTTTAGCGGTGACCTGCAACTAAAGGAAAAATAAAAGTTTTTTGAAATATTAGTTTAATAAGACATGAGAATAATATTAAGGATATGAGCCTCCCTTATTTATTATTTATATGTATAGTGTGATTTAAAGATGCTCTTGAACCAAACAAGTCACTACCAAAGAGTGGATCTATCTCTCTCTATATATATTAAAAAAACCTACAATATTCGCCTGGAGATTCTGTCCACATATTCGGAGATTGTGATTTAACATACACAGTTTATCAAGGCTGGTGTGCTGCACAGAGAGTCTGGAGTTTTATGTAAGGGTATAAATAATCAATGCACATAGCAACTTTAAATTACTGCTAATGTGTTTTACTTATGTTCCCACTAGAACGATATGTGAAATAACAGGGAGTTGCTAGGCACACACTTGACAAATAATATCCATGAGTTTCCATTTTTATTATTTTTATACATTTCTTATTAAACCAAGTGGTGCAGTTCAGGCCCACGCAGCTGGAGCGCACTTGTGGAGCGCCAGGAGCAGGGGAGGCGGGAGGCTGACGCCGCGCAGCAGGGACCAGGGCACGGGAACGCGAGTGCTGGCAGCCCCGGCCGCTGCTGCCCTCGCGGCTCCTGCCACGTGCTCGTGCA
>NW_028185750.1:1475107-1478307 GCF_003343005.1 Rhea americana | reverse complement strand
GCCGCCGCGCCGCTGCACCGAGCCCCAGCCGGGAGCGCTCCCCAGAGCCCGTTAGCCAACGAGAGCCATTTCTTTGTGAGCAAGTCCTTACGAGGAGGTTACCCTCAAAAACGTGTAGCTTTGTACTGCACTTAATGGAAGAAAATTAAGAGAGAGCTTTAAAAAGWGGTAATTCTCCTTCACGAGCGATGCTGAATGGCAAATGGATTTCCCACAAGCTGACAGGCCGAGATTGCTCCCGGCTCCCGGGGAGCRGGCAGGTGCCTCCGGTGACATTGCCGTGACCCGTTCCAGCGCTACAAGCACCTCCTTGCCGTGCCGATAAACAATAAAGAACCAGCAGCCTTTGCACAGCGCTATTACCCAGAAAACAAATGTCACTCTTTGCAAAGAGAACAGAGCCCAGTCCTGCACTATTAATGCTAATTGAAAAACTTGCATTAACCTCAGTGGGAGCACATGCAGACTCATAAATAAGGGATCTAAATTAAATGATTGTCATATAAGACTAGTAGCTTACCGGTCCTTTCTGTAGTGGACGAACTAAGAGCTGTCAATAAAGGCTATAGCTGGGTTATGGAGCTGGCGGTAGGAGAATTAATTTGGGCAGTATGATTTTCAAGATTATCCTTGAACATATTTCCAAAAAGCGAGCGACTGTGCCTGCCCACAACAGCAGGAGCGGGTGTGAGCGGCAGCGGCGGAGGGAGCGCCAGCCCCAGCGGCCAACGCGGCCCCTCCGCGGGAGCCGCGGGCGCACGGGGAAGGCGGCAGCTATTGCACGGTGCACGTGCGCCCGGGCACGCGCAGCGCGGAGGGAAGTTATCCCTCAGCGCAGAATTTGGTACRGGGAAAAAAAACCCATTCACGTGAAAAGCAGCTTTGGATCTTTAATTAAAAAACAGGGTTCACAGCACTAGGGCATTGACTTCTACTAGTTAATCTCCATCACTTCATTTCACCACCAACTTCCATACTCTACAAAACTGCTGGAGACAATTTTTATTGATTGCTCTTCAAGCCGTCAAAAGCGTCCCTGGCTGATCATATGTTACCCCCAGACACCTTGTGCATTTCAGATAATAACTTGGTGCTCTAGAGAAGAAATGAATTGGATGTGCAGTCAGTAACTGTCCAAGTGAATCATGTTACTATATGTCAGCGGCCCAGGCTCTGACTATCATTTTAACAGAGAGAAATCCGCTATTTTCATGGCTGTTTGAAATTATTTTCCAGATGAATAAGATATAACAACAACTACTTACAGTAAAGAATAACGTGGGGAATCTATTTGCTCCTTGGAAACAAATCTTTCAAGTGTAATATTGTTAAATATTATTTAATCTGTAACTACTAACATGAAATTTTGAAACTACCTTTCCGGTAGTACAAACATCTTGTGAAATGAAACTGTTTGGGTAGCTGAACTTGCTGCGGGTGCCGGGTGGTATTTCATAGCTTAGCACTGCAACGATAAAGTTTTTACAGAAACTGCAGCACTACTAAAACCCTCTTGACAAAGACGTATACTAATGCCAAACACTGGCAGAAATGGTTATTTTGCACAAACAATTATTATATGCCCAGATAATTCCCCTTTTTCAGATGTATTTGTCAACGTATGTTTTTTTGGAATTACTGCAAAGAAGTATAAATGGGCTCAGTGAGGCTGGAAAAAARCAAATAATTTGGAACTTCCTATATCCTTATCAAATCAGTAAAATTTTAAAATATTCAAAGCTGAGCTTTTTACTAAAGCTTTCTTAATGCAGTCTGTTTGCTTYTGCACAAGCCTGGCAACAAGGCTGGGCTTCTCAGCGCTGCTTGCCTCCCGTTGCTGCCCTCGAGCTCTTTTAACAKATATTGCTGGATTTAAGTTCCTGAAGAGTGCTGAAAAGGAAAAGGAGCAATTTCAAGGAAGCTGTTGAGCAAGGGGCAGTGCAGGGAAGTGCTATGCTGTGTGTGCTGCACCGTGCCGCAGCCCTTTGGGCACTGTGGGTGGAGGATGGGCTCGCATGGGATGCACAGGAGCGCACGGGATGCATTGACCCCCATGGGATGCACAGGAGCGCACGGGATGCATGGGCTCCTGCAGGAGGCATGGAGTGCATAGATGCACGGACTCCTATGGGATGCATGTGCTCCCACGGAATGCACAGGAATGTGCAGGGTAAATGGGATCCTGTGGGATGCATGGGAGCAYGCAGGATGCATGGGCTCCCACAGGATGCATGGGAGCAGCAAGGCAGTGCGAGCGGGTTCCTGGGCCCGCAGGYGCCGACTTCCCTGGCACGGAGTGGCGCGAGCAAGGGGCGAGCGTGCGACCCTGGGGCTCGGCGCTGTGCRTTTGCACGCTTGAGGCCAGCGCACGGCGGGGCTCTGGGAGCTTTGGCGAAGCCCCACGGYGGGCTGTGCCGCTCCTGTGCCCGTGGGAAAGCCTCCCGTGGCTGAGGGATCTCCGCGGGACCCCCGCGCCGCCTGACCTCCCACGTGCAGGAGCCTACCGAGGGGGAGGAGGTGGCTGCAGCCAGGAGCGGCCCTGCTCCCGGYGAGTGGGACACCGGTGCAGGCCCTCGCTCCCGTCCCCCGGCAATCGCTTCATTCCCAAAAGCGAGACCCCGACCGGGTCCCGCCTGGCCCGGCACCGCCGGCTTCGCCGGGAGCGACGCACACAGAAATGCAGATCGGGCRGCCGGACGTCCCCCGACTGCTGAGGCGGCGAATCGATGGCCTCTGCTCCCCGCCRGGGAGATCGATTCCCCGAGCACAATGCATCGGTTTCATCACTTTGGTTTCACCTTGTCAAAGTCAGGTCTGATTTACTTCAGTCTGCAGGGCAGATTTTAAGTATTTCATTGCATTTAGTAATCTTGCTGCACATCCCTCCAGCCGGCTGCCTGCCCGCGCGGCCGGGAAAGCCCCGCTCCGCCAGCGAGTGGGCTCCCGCCCCGGGTGCCGCCGCGCCGCCCCAGGGTCCCCTCCTTCGCCAAAACGAGTAAAACCAAAACATGTTGTGACAGCCGCTGCGGCTGCCAGCGAGACGCGGGGCAGGGCCGGAGCAGGCCTGCGAGCGTCCTGGCGCTTGCTCCTGCGAACATCGCGCTCCTGGCGCCCGGCTCAGCCCCAGTTCTGCTTTGCCCAGTCACACTAGCAGCAAAGTTCCCCAAACGTAAGTATCGGTCACTCCCCAGTCCGGTTTT
>NW_028185750.1:1473028-1473530 GCF_003343005.1 Rhea americana | reverse complement strand
TCTGTTCAATAAAAACATCTTTGGGGTTTTTCAGTTACTATCTAGAAAAGCGTATGCCTATTTTCTCCTAATTCCACAGAACTACACAGAAAAACTGCAACAATCTCTTTGCTGGGATTAATAACACGAAGAGAGAGAGTCCCGAGGTTTGCTTCACCGTACTTTAAATGTCTCACAAATGTCCCTTCTTCTCACACTGGGAAGGGAATTGCGCAGGAGGTTTGAGCTCAGCACTGCATGGGCGAAAGCCTCAAGTTCTGCTGGAGAGCCCCCGCTCCCGGGGAGCGCCCTGCCACCCTCCGCTGCCCACGCGCTCTGCACGTGTGGGGCTGGTGAAGTTCTAACGTTGTCTTCTGGGTCTGGCACCGGGGCTTTCATGGGTGCTTGAAGCTAATCGGGGATGCGAGGGGTTAATTTAGGAAGATCTGTGTTGATAATAAAGCCACTTTTTTTCTGGCTACGATATGATGGGGTAGCGTTGCTATGACAACTGTGCCTCCAG
>NW_028185750.1:1469567-1472378 GCF_003343005.1 Rhea americana | reverse complement strand
AAATAAAGCTCCAGTTCTGTGCACAAGCAAATCCCAAAGGGCGGGGAGCGTGAGGAGCGCAGGGCCCCTGCGCCAGTGCAGAACAAAGCCTTCGCTCTGAAAATACCTAAGAGGAGCTAACAAATGCTAATGACAAAATAATGTATGGGGAGGTTTAACGCTGGATGCTTTTTATCAGCAAATTAGCACAGTTATTATGCTGTAAATGCATTTAACAATAATTTGTTTCAATAACTGTAGAACTGATATTTTTAAAAATATACACCATATTTAGAGCACTTCATCCATGAAGGACCATTATTGTTTTTTTCCTCCCAAGAGAGTTATAAAGGTCTCTCTTACAAGTGAAAGAAATACAATCATCACCCTTCACAGTTCAGTTATTCTCTTTTATTTTATTCAGAGCCATTGAAAGTTTGTGTTTTTAAAGGAAAAAGGGAGTGCCTTTAGAGGGTCAGGGCTGGAGAGGGCTTGGGGAGCCACGCGCGGGGCRGGGGTTTAAAGGGGATCACGGCCCCGGCGCTTTCCCCCGGCGGGACGTCTCCGCGCTGCGCGGTGCCGCCGGCGAGGCCGCTCCGAGCTCCGGGCCAGCGCGTGCCGCCATCGGGCCAGGGGAGGCAGCAGTTCCTGGGCAGGATTTTACCGCGGAGGCACCTGTGTGTTCGAGCTCGGTGCGACGGGATCTGCTTGGCCTTGGGGCTCTGTGCGGGGAGCATGACCAGAGACCCCGGCCCCGCGGAGGGGACGACGTGCTTCAGGTCGCGCATCCCAGCACCGTGTAAACCCGGCAGCAGAACGTGCATAAAGGAAGACAGGAGAGGGGCTGGGCTGCAGACGTGAATTTTTATGAACCGTTTGCCATAAACAGTACTRAACGGCAACGTCAGTCCCTGGATTCCTTACTCCGAGGGCTGTGCCGGTGGGCGAGGCACCGGCACTCGCTCCCCGTAAACGACATTTCCTGCCGACCCGCGGGGCTGCCCAGCACCTCCGCAGAGCCGCGYTTCGCGTCGGCAGCAGGCTCTTCGCGCCGGGGAGGGGCCGGGCAGGCGGCCCGGGGAGGCAGCCGGGGCTCGCTGCAGGCTGCCCCTCGCTGGCGGGTCCCAGCGCGTGGGGCTCGCTGCAGGGCTCCGAAGGCCGCGGAAGAAACGCTCCAGCCGGCGCTGCTGGGCGAGGGGACGCGGCTGCTCGCCCTGGCGCCGAGCCGCCCGGGACGGGCACCTCGTGCCCGCTCTGCCCGGGAACCTCCTGTTTACAGCCGGCTCCTCAGTCACAAACCATTACGGAAGAGAAACAGCTACACAGACACTCGCGGAGAAATGGATTCGTGTGTAAATCAGCTGCTTTTAAAATTTCACTGAGCATGAAAGTTCACCTTTAAAATCTACATAAACCACAGCTGTTCCCAGGGCATCTGACGTGTAATCCCATGCAGGAGAGGGAAACGTTTACATGTTTAACAGGAGTACAAGACTGTCAGAAAGCCAAGTTGCCCCTGCACGTTGCACCTTCAAAATTCCCGCTCCGGGGAGGGGGCCTCGGGGCCGGCGGCGTGGCCGGGCAGCCGCCGCGAGGAGCACGCAGCCTCCCAGCGCTGCTCGTCCCGCCGAGGCAGCGCCAGCAGCCGGSTCCGGCCCAGCTTGCTACGTGCCGCACAGGCGCGTGGGGAGATCAGGCGTTAACCCGGTAACCCGTTAGAAAAGGTTATACAGTTTGGCTTTCTTGGAAGATCCGGACATAATCCTCCTTGCAGTCAGGCCCCAGCACTGCAGGGAGAAGCATTCGCATTACGTGCCAGCATTTCTCTCGTCAGGGAGGGGGCTGCTGCTAATTCCCCAGAAAGGTTATAAATGCATGGAGCCTTCTCCAGCCGCGGGATGAGTTTGGTTTGTGTTTTGGAATGGAGATTCAGGTCTGTGCTTATTTCACCTTAGCAAGCAGTACTGATTTCATAAAACCAAACAATAACTTTCAGGACAGTCTACTCACACCATAAACATCTGAAAGAAAATCCATCTCTTCTCCATGCAAAACCACTGATGAGTTCATGAACTGTGCTGTGCAATAAATCAGATTTGCTTGCGCAGGAGAGCTGAGGTTTTTTAGGTTCCTAATAGGCACTCTGACAATGTGATTGCTCCATATTTCTTTGTAGCTGTCACCTTTGCAGGCCTGTCAATGCTCCTAATCTTTTTTCATTGTGGTGTCAAGTTTTGGTAAGCGAAGAGGTGGGAGGCAGAAAGTGAATGATGCCGGCACGGAGTTGGTGAAGTCGTTCCTGAACGCGGTGCCGCGGCGGGAGGGCAGCCCAGTGCAGGGGCTGCTTGGTGTATTTTGCTGGCATGGTTCTGGCTTCGCTCTTGCGAGGTTTTGTCCTGCTTTGCGCCGTGCGYGGCCCTAGCCGGGCGGCAGGAGGGGCGCCGGAGGCAGGATGGCGGGGCGGCGAGCGCGTGGCCCCTCCGCGCCGCCCCGCAGCACGCGCCCGCCGCGCTCCTGGGAGCAGAGCAGCTGCCGGCAGCTGCAGCGCGGAGCCGGGCGCGAGGAAGCCTCGCCGGACTTGGGGGTACGCTTCACCGCGGGTTCGCACCCTCTGCTAAAGCCTCARCGCAGCGGCGCTCCCAGACACGCATTTACGCCGGATGGCCCAGCAACGCTGCTTCCCGTTGAGTCCATTCCTCCTTCAAAAATCGAGACGTTTTAACGACCAAAAATACGCCAGTGAGCTGGCGCACCAGGCACTCCGCAGCTGGGTAATAAAGCAGCAGCTCCCGCTCATTAACGCTGCTCGCGCGGTGCCTGGGCTGCAAACCG
>NW_028185750.1:1463892-1469457 GCF_003343005.1 Rhea americana | reverse complement strand
CTTCCCGCCCCCGCTGCCCCCAGACCCGGCCCGGCGCCGTCCCCCCTCCTCCCCTGCGTCCCACGCAGGCGCAGAAGGGAGGTTTCCAAGACGAGACAGCCAGCTCTGAACCCCTAACGCGTACAAGAAAACATACTTTTAATACTCAGCATCTGGACAGACAATAAAAACTGGGACAAAYACTCTAGTTGAGGCAATTACCTTAGCATAAATGTATGTATTATTTATAAATGGCTTTGAATATGTAAATAATATTGATAAAATTTGCATGAGTAAAAAGAGACATAATTACCAAACGATGCCTCAGAGCAGTGGGCTCCTGCCGGCTGCTCGCAGCCCTGATTCCGATCCTGCGGGACCCTGGCCCAGCCCTCTTCCCCTGCTACAAATATTATATATACATTAAACTGACTTTAAAAATAGATCAGCAAACACGTAAAGCGGTTTAGAAAAACCGGCAGTGTCCGCCTGGATTTTGGGAGGGATCTGGGGATCTGCTGCTTCCCCGGGAGGCGGCGGGGCGGTCTGCGCCCGGGGAGCCGGCCCCGCTCCGCCCCGAGGGATCCATCGGCTCCCCCCGCTTCCCCAACTAAGGGGCGAGGAAGCAGCGCGGGGTTTTGCCGCTCTCCAGCCTCGAGTGAAACACGTGATGAACGCTTTCCAAGTCAAATTTGCCAGGAAGCAAAGGCAAAACATGAATGAGAGGAAAACCRAGCAAGCGCTCGCCTGGTTCCCGAGCCGTCTATAAATAAAGTTGTCTCTAACTGGCACGCTGCACACACCACACACGGCTCTTTAATAAAATTGGCTTAGATTTGTTGATAAGCCTGAAGCAAAGTCAATGTGAAGTGTCAATCCCGCCGCACGAGAGAGCCTTCAGGGGTCAAGCTGTTTCCTCTGTATGATCCTCGTATCAAAGATATGTCAGCRGCGCGTTAACCGTTTCCTTATGAGTCGCGCTGCCGATGAGACGCGAGCGCGGACAGAGCCCGGCCGAGGCCGGCGCTGCGCCCGCCCGGAGCACCCAAGTGCGGAGCGGGGCTCCAGCAGGCATCCGCCAAGATTTATGCAACTTTCTCTCCCCATCATAAATATTAATGAGGAGAGCGCGGTGGCTCCGTGCGGCAGGCACTGCCGAGCCGTGAAGGGATGCTAATTCCCGGCTCTTTGAGATGGACTAAGCGTGACGCAGAGCCTCTTTGATTGGAATATTCCTTGGGTTTAAAAGTCAAATAACATGAAGGGGGATTTAGTGGGYAGTAAACCATTAGCGAGCCCAGGATTTAAACTCTGGGACGCACGTAGTGTATTTCACGATTGCCAAACTGATTAATGGGGAGCGCAGCCGGAGGCGCTCCCTCGCCCGCACCACGAGGGACGGGGCGGGATGCGGCGGGATGGGGTGGGATCCAGCGGGATGCAGCAGGATGGGGCGGGATGGGGCAGGACAGGGTGGGACGCGGCAGGATGCAGCAGGACGTGGTGGGATCCAGCGGGATGCGGCAGGATGGGGCGGGACGGGGCAGGACGCAGCGAGATGGGGTGGGATGCAGCAGGACGTGGTGGGATGCAGAGGGATGCGGCAGGATGGGGCGGGACGGGGTGGAATGGGGCAGGATGCAGCAGAATGGGGTGGGACAGGGCAGGACACAGCAGGACGGGGCGGGATGCAGCGGGACATGGGGCTCCTGGGGGATCCCGTGGGCGAAGCCTCCCCGGGGCCTTCAGGCTGCGCCGCGGCCGCAGGACCGYGGGACCGGGAAGGCGCCGCGCGCTGCCTCGGCACCGGCTCTCGGAGCCCACTAAATCTCTAGCCATCCCTTAAATAAAACTTTATGCCRGCTAATAAATTTTAATGCCACTTGTCAGTGCTTGATAACTGCAATCATTTCCCGGGCGAGGGAAAGCCCAGCGCGCTGCGGGAGCAGGCCGGGCCAGCTGCAGCGGCACGGTGCTGCACGGGGACCCGGGCGCTGGCCTCGGCGCGTCCGGCACAGCAAACAACCCCGACACCTTCCTGCGTCCCGGCTGCAAACCGACCCTCCCAGGTGCGAGCTGAGAGACAACGCGTCATCTAGGGACGGGAAAACAACCGTGGCCCTAGGAGAGGAGCAAACAGCTCCCCAGGTGGTGTTCACACTGAAGCTTAATGACAGCAATGCTAGCGTGATGTGGTGCTGTTTCGTGTGCATCACGTTTGCTCACTTGCCTTGGTTTTCTTACCCTCCCGCTGCATCCCCTGAGCAAACCTGCAGGCTGCGAGTATCCGCCAGCGCCGGAGAGCGCAGCCGGGGGGTCCGCCCGGCGCCCGCCCCGGCTGCGAGCACGGCTGTGAGCGGAGCCGTGCCGGTGCGTCGGCCCCGCCGCGCGCCTCTGGCCCTGCGCACCCACACCGTGCTAATCAATAACGGTAATGATTATTACAGGAGCGGCATGAATCTCCTATAAAATTAAATGACACGATGAATAATTTCCACGTTGCATTAAACAAAAGCCTCTCTTCCAAAAGGGTTTGACGGTGCTGCGGCATCGCCAGCCCGCCACAGCAGAGCACCCTGAGAGCAGGGCTCAGCCGCGGAGGAGAGACCGGGGCCTCGGATGCAGCTCGTTCGGTTCTGCGCGTTGCCTGCCTCCCCGCCCTCCTACCGCCTCCGTCCTTCGGAGACCCTGTGCAAACCCGGGGCGCGGCGGTCTGCAGCGATAGACCAAAYGCAGAGTCCTCTGACACCAGCCCCTGCCAAGGATGGAAATAACTCCTGCCTCTGTTTTCTTGCACGAATACCCGCAGGCACGGCGCCTGCGCGGCGGCGGCACGCGCGGGATCCCCGCTCTTCCCTCGACTTTCCTCTCCGCAGCAAGGAGAAACGGCTTTCGGAAGCGGGTCCTCGCGCCGTGCTTCTGGCCTGCGTTCGCACGCCGGCGCGGCGCTCGGGGCTCGCACGGACCCTCCGGCGGCGGCGCGGCGCGGGACGCCCTCCCGCCCGCACCCCGGGGAGCTTCGCACGGCTCCGAGGGCGCCGAGAGCCGGTCCCGCGCGGCGCTCACCCAGCTCGCGCCGGCCCGAGGCAGCGGGGCTTTTACCCACTCCTCCGCCGACCGTCCGGTTTTAGGGACTGACTAAACCAGGGGAACGAGCACCGCGGCAGAGCCTCCCCGCGGCGCGGGCTGCGCCGGCCCGGCTCCGGCCCGCGGGCAGGGCGGACAGGGCAGTTCGCGCCTGTTCAAAATAGCCACGTTCAGTGCTTGGGGGATACAGGATAACCACATTCGTTTGGCAGAGAACACAGGGTTGTGTCTGAGATTTGGCAGAAAAAWTTGAAATAACAAAATTTTCAATTTACCAAAAAGCTTTTAGGGCCAGCAAATTTGTTGAATTTCACCTAACACACGTAAAACTTCAGCAGTGTGGAAACAGCGTGTCTCACCACTAATGCAAAGCGCTTTCCCAGCTTTGCTCAGCACTCCGAACCCAGACAAGCACCGCGGTTTGTCCGGCTGCCGCATCTCGGCTGCCTCCCGCGACCGCGGGACCCGGCTGCCCGGCCGAGGCGGTGGCTGCTGCCAGCGCTGGCCAGTCTCCCCGAGGCCCCTTCCCAGGCGGCTGATGGGCGCGCCTGCTCGCGAGGCCTTGCCTGCATCGCACCGCGCGGCAGCGGTCGCGCCCGAGCAGCCGCAGGCTCAGCAAAGCCGAGCGCGAGGAATCGCCTCCGGCAGCGGCGTGCGGGAACGGGCTGGGCTCACCTCGCTGGCCAGGGAAGCGCTACGCGGGCAGGAGATGTGCACGGGAAGGATCGGCTTGTTTTGCATAATAGCATTTCCTTCCTCCACTTACCTCACATGCCGCCTTGCAGCACGGCTGCACACTGAGATTTCATGTAATTTTGTTTTAGTGCAGAATTTAATGTTAAGTTTAAATATGTAATTATCTTTAATTGAAATTACATCCATGCTTTTCATTAACAAGATGCAAAGAGCGAGCAGCATAACGCAGAGCTGCGAGACCCGGGCTGCACGACGGCTGCAGAGCAGGCCGCACGCTGGCAAGCGCGCGGACCGCGTCGCCGCGCTCGTCCCGCAGCGGCACCGCGCGGGCGCGCCTGCCCCGCCGCTCCCCCGGCCCCGCCGAGCCCCTCCGAGCTGCGGGTGCCGAAGCCGAGCCCCCGGCTGCTCCGCGGGGAGCGCGGCGCGAGCGCCGCGGGTTGCAGCGCGGGCGGCTGCGGCTCCCCGCGCCGGCGGCACCGCGGCTCTGGTCACAAGGGGGTAGCATTGGTACGGCGCTGCGGCGCTGCCAGCTAGTGTCACTGCTCTGCTACACAGCGGCTTTAAAATAATTGAGGTCTAACCCCTTTCAAGAGAACATATATTGGTTTCTTTTTTAAAGTAGCCAAGGAACAATGCATTTCCATAAGTGAACGTAAAATTGCATTTAGAAGCGACCACAGCCCCTCTGTCATGTTGCATGGAAAAAATCATCTGTTTCTAGATTTAGTCCTTTTCAGACCTTAAGGTCAGTGATTCAAGTGGACATTAAACTAATACACCAAGACAACATCGTTACAGTTGTCTGGTGGCTCTTCTGCAAACCGATTGGTCGTTTCAGATTCTCATACTTCATTTCGAGCTGTTTTCCAGCCAGCTTTGTTCTCTCCGTGAACTCCAGGGTTTTACCGGGGTGCCCGTTTATTCATCTTTYAAAAATCAGCTCGGCCCGTGACATCCTCTGCGCCTTTGTTATCCCGGCGGGGCAACCCGTCCCTCCAAGGCGACGCCGGCTGAAAGGCAGCGTGCGGGCGCCGGCGCCCGGCCCGCCAGCGGGCTCCCGGCGCTGGCTCCTGTTATTTAGGAGCGCTGGTCCCCGCGAAGAAAGGCTTGTCAGAGTCATAGCTCAGCAGCCGCCGCTTGCCGTAGACCTTGGCTCAGGCTGTGAAAAGCATTCTACATTTTTGATGTAATGTTTCCTAATGTTTCACCCAACAACCCATAAATTTCACAAGAACAAGCCCATAAAGGGTTTCTTTGAGGAGAAAAGGACAGATTGCAACGGGCCGTAACTCTGCGGCGCGAGAGGCCTTTAAAGAAGCTCTTGACAAACAGCAAAATAAGTGACACGCAGGCACGGACCCATCCATCAGGGAGCCGAGCTCGCCCGGGGCCGCCCCCGCCGCGTCCCGCGTGCGGACGTGCCCGCTGCCGCGCGGCCTCGGCCTCCTCCTCCTCCTCCTCCTCCTCCCCCCGGTGCAGCCAAACGGGGACGGTTCTCACCCCGTCAGCTAAACGCAGACCGTGCCGAGCGGCTGTGCTCCGAACGCAAGGAGGTCCCGCCGTACGCGCCCACAGCGCGCCACGAGCTCCGGTCTCGCGGCCGCCAAGCAGCTCCGGCGGCTTTTGCAGACGCGGKGTCTGGGCGCTTACACCAGCCCTTCCTCAGACTCGTTAGCAACAGCCAGCGAGGCAGTCAGCACGCGCTGAAGCCCCGCGCTGGCAGCGCAATCAATTAAATATCAATTAATCAGTTAATCAGTGCAGAGGATAGGCACGACGCAGCTGACCACGAGCACCTAACCC
>NW_028185750.1:1459547-1462257 GCF_003343005.1 Rhea americana | reverse complement strand
GCCTCGGCGGCAGCGCCGCGGCCTCGCGCTTCGCCTCCCCGCACCCCCCGCGCCGCCGGCGGACGAGGTGATCTTTCAGCTGCCCTTTGTCTTGGAAAAAAATTAATTCTCATTTGCATTACCTCGACTAAATGTCACCCACCGATATTTTGTTAGACATTAGCAATGCTGGCAGAGAGGGGCACGGGATAATTGCGTTCTGCCTAGCGGTGGGATTTACATAATTTCAGACAGCAATTAAAGAATCCCTGGGAATTTTTTTTTTCTCTCTTCCAACCTCTCCTACAAAGAAAGTGTTCGTTTACATTAAGCGCTCAGCTCCTCGCTGTTCATTTGCATAAAATTAAAGGTTTTTGTGTTCCGGAACAGCAGGGTAACATTTAAAATTCCGTTTCAAAAAGCTCACCTTAGAATAATAAAATGTTAATATCATTTCACAGGCTGGAGAAGGTTGCCAGCTGCCTTTCACTTCGAACTTTTATCCAATACTAACTGTTTGGGTGGGTGATATTACTATTTTTTTTTGTTAAGATATAAACTTTCTTGAAAAAGCGCGGGGATGTGAGTGCGGCCAGCGATGGGTCTCTGCGGGGCTACTCCAGAGCAAGCGTTTGTTTATCCCATAGCTTTTTAATTAAGAAATCACGCAGCAGCGGGACACCGCAGGCCGTAACGCGCCGTCCTGCTCCCGACGGGAGCGGGGGGAGGCGGTGCGGCCCCAAGCGCGGCGGGCGCGGGAGCGGGCGGCTCCGCGGTGCCTCCGGAGCGGCGAGCGCGAACCGGGCAGAGCGCCCGCGCCGCGTGTCTGCTCGACCCCCGGCCGCCAGAACCGCTCCCCACCTGCCCGAAAACGCCGCCTTCCCCACGGCTCGCGCGGGCATTCGCCCTTCAGAGCGGTGATGCAACGGACGGACGGACAGACGGACTCGGGTGTTTAAGCACGCGGATCGCTGAAGACTCGGTGCAAACGTTCCCCAGCGGCTCGGAGCCCCCGCGTGAGCCGGGCACGGGCACGGGCACGGGCACGGGCAGGGGCCAGCGCCCCGCGGCGCCGGAGGCTCCGCTTCGCCCAGCGGAGGCTGGCGCTTCCCCCCGCGCTGGCAGCCGGGGCGCGCGGAGGGGCTCGGGGCTCGGGGCTCCCCTCTCGCGGGAAGCGTTAACGCTTCAAAACCCGTTGGCCTTCTGGATGAGAACGAGACAAATATTCGCAAACGGGAGCGAGAAAGATTGACTTAGGAATTCCTTTCAGAAAGAAACATGAATTCATTTCAAAATTTTTCATTTCAAAGTTTGTTTTCATTACTTTTACATTATTTTATGACATCAGTAGCAGTGCATAATGTGACCTGTCATATCATGTCAAGTCATGTCATAATATGCATAATAGTAGTAGAAGTGCATAATATTACATGTCATATTGACATAATCAGAATATTCTATTATTATTGACTTTGTCAAACTAATTACAACACAGAGAGAAAATACTTTGCTCTAGAAAATAAGATTAAAAGGTGAAACTTATAAAAATTAATACTTATTTACATTTGCAACTGCATCTTTATGTATTTTTATAAAAATAAATGCTTAGAATAGTATATGATGCCATGCTATGCACTGCTACACACGATCCCATGAAATAAWGTAGTAATAAAAACAGCCCAAGTAAAATCGTCACTTTGAAACTATTCCCTTTTATAAAAAAAATGATTTCCAAAAAAAAAAAAAAAAATCTTTTGCAGATGAAAATTAAAAGATTCCATTATGAAATAATTCAWGTGAAAATAGCAGTGCTAATGGACTGTTAGAGAAAAGTCTCTCGCAGTTCTGACGAATTGGTGCGGGAGAAGCAGGGCTGCCGCCGCTTCCCGTACAGGCTGGCGTGCCGCGGCCGCGCGCACGGGCCTGGCCCGCTGCAGCCCTGCCGGCGCCGCTCTGCACACGCGTGTGCACACGTGTGCACGCCTGCAGCTGTGTGCACACGTGTGCACRGCCCTGCCGCACCGGTGGAGCCCCCCCGGCACCCCGGCTCTGCCGGGAATTCTAATTGACTTGACACGTTATAAATTGCCTAACTTGGTTGTGATTGCTGTGAAGAATGGTACTTTAAAGGACTCAATATCTGTATATCTCCCTTTGATAAACATTGGCTTGCTGAGCTTAGATCTTATTTATTTACCCTTGGAGCAGGTTCATTACTATGTATTAGGTAGATATGACATATTTATGGAAATATGGGGACTCTTTATGGAATATATTAAGATTAAATAAATCATTTACTATGTGGTCAAGAACTACAGCAATCCTGATGAATGATTCCATGATTTTTTTTGATCTTTGTATAATTTTAAGAGCCATCCGTTTTGTCCTCCTGGAATTTTGCAGAATTTCCCGCACCACCCAAAACGGACTTGGAAATGCAAAACATATACTCTTATTTGGGAGCAAAACCCCAGGCCCGACGGGAGGAGGGCAGGACTCGCGAGCGGCGGCGGCCGGCAGCAGGGGCGAGCGGCCTCCCAAACGCCGCCGCRGCCAGCCCGGGGGACGGCTCCGGTTTCACCGACCCGCGTCCGTCTGTCCGTCCGTGCGGCGCGGCGGCACGCACCCCTCAGCCGGGGACTCCCGTATCTAACGGTGCGTTTCGCAGATCAGCGGTAACCACGCTCAAAGCGGCTATTGCGGCACAACCCGGCGAGAGGCGCAGCTGAGG
>NW_028185750.1:1452088-1457931 GCF_003343005.1 Rhea americana | reverse complement strand
GCGCGGCGGCCCACGATCCCGCGGCTCTTCGCAGCGAGACGACGCAAAAACCAGAACGCTTGCTGTACTTTAGCTTAGCAAAAGGATTGTTATAAATACCATTTAATTTAATAAATAGCAAAGTATTTATAAATGAACCGTTTCATAAAGTGTTACCAATTTCCCCCCTCGCGCAATAATATGATTTGCGCAAACGTTTGTCCTTGAGGCAATAGAATTTTTCTTTGCGAATCAATCCTTTCAAGGATTGCAATTAGTATCTGTTAAGGCAGCTAGCGGTACCTGTAGCTGTATTTCTCCCATAAAAGCCCTGATTGCTGCAAGCTCTCACACAAAGCTAACGACACAGAAGGAAAATGCACACGTCGTCTAGACTATTCATTTTAATCAGGCAAGAGTGATTTTTTGTGGCCCATTTGATATGACTTTTACACAAGATACAACCTCGCTCCACAGGGGCTGGCGGAAAAGGTCAACGCTGCTGTATAAAAACACATTTAAAGAAGGAGTTTACAAAAGCAAAAGCCACAGACAAGGACCAGCATTGTTTGGAGAGAGCTGCAGGCGTGATATCGGCTATTTAATGATTTCTGAGAAATTTATAAATCTATCGCTCCCGTGCAAATGCTCAGAAATTAAAGGCTGGAGCCAAGGGCTGCCGCCTTCGGCGATGGGCCGGGGAGGAGAGCGGCCGGACGACGCGGCGCGCTGGGGCTAAGGGTGTCACGGGCCAGGAGCACCACCGGAGCTGCCACCCCGACGGCGCCTGCAGGGATGTTATGCAGCCCTTGCCCGAAGCCCTGTTTTGCAGCCCTCGCCCGCGTCCCAGAGCACCTTTGGGCGCCCGGAGCCCCCGGGGAGCCGGGCAGGGAACGGGGGACGAGGGCCGGTGCCGGCGCTGGTCCCAGCCCGTTAGTGCGCTGGCGCAGCGCGGAGCCGTGCCAGCTCCCTCACGCTTAAATCAATGTTTTTCAGACCCTGTCATTATTGCACGCTGTTCCGAAGCGGTGTTTTGTTGGATGCCGTTTAGCTAATACGGCTCTTGACGATCAGCGCGAGCGCCCAGTAGAGTCAGCGAGCCTCCCGTGGCGGCGGGGACGACACCCACTCCGCGCCCTGCCTTGAGCAAACCCGGCCTCCCGCACCGGAGCTCGGCGAGCTGCCTCGCACGGCCGCTTCCCACGGGGAAATCCTCTGCTCCAGTGCAGGAGCCCGGAGCAGCTGGCACCCCCCGTTTGCACCCTGGGCTTGCTGCACCCCACGCTTGTGCCCCACGGTCGCTGCACCCCACGCTTCCACCTTGCGCTTGCCAGCCCCCACACAGCCCTGCTCTGCCTTCTCCCCTCTCCCTGAAAGGGGTCTCCAAGCAGGAAGGAGTCCTTTGATCCCCGAGCGCCGGAGCAGTTGCACGGGAACTGCTTGCCTGGAAAACCCCAGAGCTGTTGGCTGCACTGTAAATGCCACCAAATAGCCCAGCAGGAGCTGGATTATTCCATGAATAGAGCCTAAAATTCCAGCTGTAGGTCCCGATTCCAGCTGTAATCGGCCCATTCGTTGCCATTGTGCCCCGGCGCTCCGCTCCCTGCYGCAGGCAGCACTGGGGCAGGGGCTGGCCCACATCATTGCTTTCCCCTCCAAACRAGGGAGAAGCCAAGCATTAGTAAGATCAATGATCTCGAGTGTTTGCCTGTCCTCCCGAACAAGGAGGAGGTTAATTTAGCACAGGATGGAGAAAACCTGATCTTTAAATTCCCTGCTTGCTCTTAATTAAATCAAAACCTAGTAGGTTTGCTAAGCCTTGCTCTGAAGACCCAGCTGTGGAGGCTCCACGGCCAAGGACGGGCCTCCTGCCTCATCAGCAAAGACACGTCGCGGTGGGGCGACGCTCCCGGCAGAGGAGACGCCTGGGGCGGCCAGACGTGGCTGGTCCGACCCCGCGCCCGGCCACCCTCCGGACCCCCACGCCTGGGCGCCCTCCCCAGCGCGTCAGCCTGCACGGAGAAGGGACGGAGCGTACGGGGACGCGGTATTTTAGGAGTGGCATCGCTTCTGCCCTTTGAGAAGACGCAGCCCCAAACCCAAGGGCCTCTGGGGTCCTCTAGCCCCTGCGCGCCCGCCGCGGCGCGGGAACCGGCAGCTGCAGGGAGGGAGCCAGGGAATCACGGCTGCTGCCGGCGCGGTGCCACCTCCTGCGCCGTCAGCGCCTTCCGGCAAGGGGCCCCGGGAGCCCCAACGGGCCGGACGAGGCGGCCGGAGCTGCCCGCRAGGTGTCTGCTCCGCGCGCGGCAGCGGCACCCCGGCACGGAGGCCGGGGCTAAGCGGAGGGGACGAGCTTGCAGGCAGTTATCGGCCAAAAGCATAAYGAAGGAACAAGCCGGCGGAGCAGAGCCGCATCGCCCCGGCCAGCCAAGCGGAGAATTTAATTTCTCACCGGCAGCGAGGTGTCCCTGGGCGCTGGCGCCCTGACCCGCGGCACAGGCAGCGGACGGGGCTGCGTCGTCACCGCAGGCGCCGCGGCCGCTCTCCCTGACCGTTCACAGATAACGTTTAACTGGCGCTGCAGGGCTCGGAGGCATTTCCCCCTGGGCTGGCTGTGCGAGCCCACGTGCCGGAGCCTGGGGCAGCAGGATGGATCCCGGCCGAGGGGCTGGTCCCACGTGCCTGCACCGCTCCTGGGGCACGCAGAGCACAGACACCAGGCAGAGCAACCTCCTGGGTCCCTTGCGTGCTCCCAAAGTCACCCCCACCCTTGGGTTTGGGGAGAGGGTCAGAGTTTGCAGGAAATCCAACTGTAAGGAGTTGGATGTGAAGAGCTGCCTCTAGAGCACACCTCCAGGACCAGCGCTCTGCACTCAAGCACCAGCAGCAAGTCTGGAARAGCAGGCAGGGGTCTGGGACACCCCAGCAGTAAAACACAAGTAAAGGAATAAACACTTACCAGAGAGCACAAACACGGTGCCTCCAGGAACCAGCTAGCACCAAGGTCTCCAGCTCCTCAGCTGCTTGTCCTACAGGCAAAACCACAGGGCAGAGCACTGGCAAAAGCCCACAGGAAACTGGCTTTGGTTTCTCCCTAGAGAGAATTTATCTTTTCCTTTATCCTTTCTCACACTATTACAAGCACCATTTTGATGGGGAAACAAACCCTACAAAACTATTCACCATGCACGTGACCACCAGGGCACACAGCCAGTGCAGATACACATTTCATCTCACATGCTGCACAGATCTCTGACCCATTTCTGGGAGCTTTCTTAAGTTCACTTTTGTAAAAGGAGCAGAGATGGCTCAGCACTGCCTGCTCCAGCCCAGGAGGAGCACCAGCACCTCTCCCTCCCCAAACCAGCCAGTGCTCAGACCAGCAGATCTTTTTAAACCCCCCCGCAGCCACACAGCTGAGTGTTAAACCGAAGGTTGAAGCCGCTCAGCTGCAGCATGTTAACTTTGCTAATTGCCCCGGCTCTGCTGCAGCCGTGCGCGCGGGGCGGCCACGAGCGCCCTTGCACTGCGGTGCTCGCAGGCGCCCGGCACCAGCAGCCGCGGGCGGCCGTGCCGCGTTTCGGCACTGAGGTTTTCCGAGAGGCTGTCCCGCGCGTTTTTGCCGAGCCGGGAATCGCGTAGCAGGGGACGGAAACCTCCTCGCTGCGCAGCGCGTGCAAACCGGGCCCGCGGCCCCGAGGTCCGCGCGGGACGGGAGCACCGCCCGGCTCAGCGACGCCGTCGCGGACGGGCCGAGCCAGCCCCGCGTTTCGGCCTCGCGGGAATCACGCAGCAGTCTTCAGCTCCGCGCAAACGTTCACAGCCAAGTTATAAACTCCTGCAAAATGCTGACAGACCCTTAGCGCCAGCAGCGCTAGCAGGTGCCCCCGTAATGAATGTGCTGGATGACCTCCCAAGCAACGTTATTGAGGCAAAAAGYGCCACGGCCATTCGACAATCAGAGAGGGTCCTGGTGGGGACAGAATACTAACCAGGGAAGGAGCTGAGCCAGCACCCTGCCTCACCCCAAACCTCCTCTGTCCAGCCCGGGCTCTGATCTATAGCRTGACTCACTGGAACTCCAATAAAGCTTTGGAGATTGTTATGCTAAATGAGAAAAAAAGTAATTGCCTTTCCCACATGTAGAACTCCAGATATATAACTTGGAGAAATATAATTAGCTGCTAACTTCAAAGATGCATTGGAATTTTTGTAATGGGCATTGAGATTCTGTATTAAAAAAAGCTAAAAGAAAAATGATATACTCCTTGCAAACGGAATAGGACTTAAAAGTTTTAATTAGGATTCTCAAGGCATCTGCAGCTAGGAAAACAGGAAAAATACCCACGCAATACCTTACTGTTTCAAAGACATACACTGGGTAAGAAGGTTGTTGCAAAAATAATTAGGAAAAGTGATATCTTTTTGTCTTACAAACAATATTCATCTGTTTTTGAAAGTGATAGTCGTATTGTATTTAATATTAAATGGAGGAAATCTCTAAAGGGCAGGTAGAAGGGAAGGTGTCTAGGCCAGGGACAAAGAAAACATTACACCGAATGCCCTGTGCRCACAGGGAGGAGATGCATCTGCTTGCAAGGCTCTGGGATGCCCCTCTGCTGGGATCCGAAGCCGTCCCGACCTGGCACGCTGCTCTGCCAGGATCCAAAGCCATCCCATCCTGGCACACTGCTCTGGCAGGATCGCCCCAAGGCCGTCCCATCCCAGTGTGATGATCCGGTGGGATCGCCCCGCAACCATCCCATCCCAGTGCGCTGCTCTGGTAGGATCGCCCCGCAGCTCTCCCATCCCATCCCAGTGCACTGCTCCAGTAGGATTGCCCCGCAGCTCTCCCATCCCATCCCAGTGCACTGCTCCAGTAGGATCGCCCCGCAGCCGTCYCGTCACATCCCAGCGTGATGATCCAGCAGGATCGCCCTGCAGCCATCCCATCCCAGTGCGCTGCTCTGGTGGGATCGCCCCATAGCCGTCCCATCCCATCCCAGCACGCTGCTTGGGGCCTCACTGCCAGGCTGGAGCTGCCAGAGCCACGGCGCTTTTGGGAGTGACCTGTATAGGCAACTGCTCCCGCCTGGGCGAAGGGCTGCGGAGTGGCTCCCAGCGTGGGATTTCACACGGATGCGGAAGGAAACCGGGGGCTAACGAGGAGCTGCCGTCACCTGCGTGTATGCTGTGCAGAGGGGACAGTCCTCGGTGCTGATAATGCAATTTATTTCCACTAGTGAGTGAATTGCCCATAATTCACGACCAGCAGAGCCTCAAGTGATGATGAAGGTCAGCCCATCAGATGTGGAAATAAATTGTATCCTATTACAGCCTCCTATTAGAGGCCTATTTATAGCAGGGGCTTTGCAAACTCTCGGAAGTTTGGGCGTTTCTCTKTTTTGTGTAAAACGCGGCGGTTCGGGCTGGCTCTGCGAGCGGCGCGGGGCTCCGGCGCCCGCAGCCTCCCCGGGCTCCCGCGGGAGCGCGCAGCCCTCCGCGGAGCTGTCCCGTGCCGGCGCCGGCGCCGCGGGAGCCCCGAGCCCCTCGCTGCCGAAGCAGCCCTTTCCCTGCCGCTGAGCGCGTCCTCGGAGGAAAGCGGCTGGAGGGGCATTTCGCAGCAAGGACGAAGCAGCCGCTGCTAGTGCAAATGCAAAGGCTAAAGCTTCGCGTGCAAACGGGGAACAAACGCCGACGCAAAGCGGGCGCCCGTGCCCGAGGGAGCCTGCAACCCGCCGCGGCAGCGGCGCCCTGCATCCGGGGGGCCCGGGGATTTCACGGGCGCCACGAGGGCCTGGGGGACAGCCGGCCCTTCTGGAGAGCTGTGCTGCCGTGCCGCCGTGCCGCCGTGCTGCCACACC
>NW_028185750.1:1448459-1451669 GCF_003343005.1 Rhea americana | reverse complement strand
GTGCTGCTGTGCCACTGCACCACCGTGCTGCCACACCGCCGTGCCACTGTGCCGCCGTGCCGCCGTGCCGCCGGCTGCAGAGGCACCGGCCCCGGCCCCGGCCCCAGGCCTCGCTGCCGCGGCGGGAAGCAGCACCTCCCTCTTGCACCGCAGTCCCCGTGGACGGGCGCTGCGTGCAGGAGGTGGTTCGCCATGGAAACCGGGCCGTATTTCTTTACATTTTTTAAAAAGATTAATATTTCTCAGCTTGGTTTCATTATTCTGATATTAAAAATCACTAGTTATGTACCACTTCGCAACCTCCAGCGGCCGTAATGTGCCCTTCGTGGGCAAAAACTTCCCTGTAGGCAAAATAAAGCCACCGCCGAGGGTTGGCAGGGCAAGGTGGAAGCATCCGGCGGTACCGGAGCCGCAAGGGCTGCTCTGCCCCGCGCCGCCGCTGCCTCCGCGGGCCRTGCTTCGGTGTCTCCGACAGCGCTCCGGAGGAGAAAAAATAGAGCTGTGTCTGAAATCCCACGTAWAAGCATGCAAGTTCGCCTGCCGCTTAGCTGAATCCCAGATATATAGGCAGAAAGCTGTAGAGATCATCTTTCAAAATCCATTAAATGCAAGAGAATCTCGTCACTGGCAAATGAGGGAAGTTACAYGGATTTTAATATTGTCCTCCATCTCCTTGAAAAATATTTGATCTTCCAAAGGATTTGGCACAGAGGAAAATTGCTGTGGATTTAATTGCTTTATTCTGTTGAAGAAGGTAGTTTTGGGAAAAGGAAAGGGGACTGCTTGCTAGCAAGTAAAACTGCTTTCCTTTCAGCAAATGACTTCTTTAATTTAGCTGACTATGGAGGAAAAGTACATTTGAATGTACAGGAGTCAGAACATACACTCAGTAGAGACAGAATCTTACATAATTACTTGCTCAAGGAAAAAGATGAGTGATTTACTCACTATGGAAAAGGGCTACAAGTTTGGATCCTTAAAAAATAACAATATGAGAAAAACATCTGTCTTAAACCTCATAAATCTGTACAGTAAAAGGTTTTGGACAAAAACACTTTATTGTTTTTGCTGTCAAGCACACAAAGAATTAAGGGCCATGTGACTTGGTAATTGCTGTGGACTTTTTTCTGACAATAAACATTAAACTTAAAACTGTATTAAAATCATTTGACAATTGCTTTAACAGCTGAGAGTGAATAATGTTTTTCGCATATAAAATACTTKCTCTTGTCAGCCTATAAACTGTCAGAAATAAATTCATCAAAAAAGATTATACAGTTAAWAGTCAATTCTTTTCTATGTCTAGTTTAGTTGGAATTATTTGTTTGTCACTTTTTTAGGACTAAATTACTGCATTCAGAGACAACTTTCTTTGTTAAGACTATTAAGAAATGTGTGACTCTTACAAAAGGAGCCCAGCTCTCTCTGTAATGTATCCACTCAACATCACTTTTCAGAAAATACTTTAGATAGTGCCATTTCTAAAAAGGTATTTTATTCTGAAGGCGAACAGGAACAGTAACAGAAAGCATCCAGATGTAAAAAGGATATTTTTATTATTGAGCTACATACAATTCATGGAAAACTGCCAAATTAATCTGAATTTTTGGTAAATTGTTAGCACTTCAGATTGCAAATTTGCTGTTAAAGCGAGGGCTGTGCAGGCGTCTGGAAGCCAAAATAGCGATGCTGGGTTTCCTCCCGGCGCGGCAGTGACGGCAGGGCGGATTTGGGGTGACCCCACGGCGGGTCCCGGGCAGACGCGGGAGCTCGCGGGAGAGCCGAGCGCGGCGCTCTGCCGGCTCGGTGCCGTGCGGGGGATTCGCTGGTCCGGTAAATTAGGAAATCCCCGCTTACCCGAGCGAGGATTTAACCGCGCGGCGGGGTCGTGCCAGGGCGCACCGCGGCCGGCCTCGCGCRGCTTCCGTGGGTCCTCTGCCTGCCAGCCGGCGGGCGGGAGCTGGTACCCTAGCACCGTAATGCTCACCCGTGATCAGTGCCGCTCGCCCCGGGGAGCCGCGCAAGCCCTTCCCGAGCGGCATCGGCGAGCGGGAGCGGCCGGCGGCGGCAGACCCCCGCCACCCCGGCGGGCCTCCGGCCGGGCCGCGCCGCTCAGCACGCCGAGGCCCTTCGCCTGGCGCCGCCTACATAGGTGCTCGGGAAGAGCTGGCGACACCTGCTAAACTCTCCGGAACCTCCGCAGCTCCACAGTCATCGTTTAAGAAGTTCATGCTCCATTAAAAACAGTTATTTAATACAATAATCATTCAATTAAAACCCCCTTGAAGCGGCTGCCAGAGCCTATTTGTATCAATACAATATTTTAATTGTAAAAATGCTAAATGCGGACTCACCACCCGCGGTCGTCACGCAAAGGCGGAGCGAGCCCCGCGGGCCGCGCCGTGCTGCCCGCCGGCCGCCTGCTCCCGGCGCGTCCTCCTCCGCCCGCAGAGGCGCGGGGCAGGTCCCGCAGCCCCGGCCGCCTGCGCCCCGCGGGGAGGCTCCGCAGGGCAGGAGCAGCCCGGGCTCCCGCCGCAGGACCCGCGTGCCGGCGGGCTTTGCCGCGCTGCCCGATGCTCGGGATCGGTGCCCTCGGCCGGTCGGCGGTCTTGGTGCCGGCACGGTTTGGCAGGAAACCGCTGCGCCGGATTCCTGCAGGCGTTTTCATCATCCCACGCCCTGCATTTTGCCTCAATACATAGGTGCCATCACATAAATATTCCAGTCACTATTGCTTACTGTCAGACCCAATTTAGAAAAGTACCTGTCTGTTACAAATATTTTATAGTACTTGAATATGCAATTTATGTAACATGCCCAGCTAAAGAAATCCATTATACAGTTTTGTCTGATTGAAATTCTGGCATCGTAGCAGTAGGAAAAAATTAAATTATTCTGGAAAGTTGCAGTCCATTATGAAGACCTAACCGCTCCTCTCTGAAAAGGAGCCAACATCCCTTCAGCAGTGTCAGAGCCGTGATAAGAGCGCTGCCGCGCCTTGCTCCGCTCGCAGGCTGCCAATATCCTCGACGCTTTCGTAAGGAAAGCGGGGCGTCTGTGAGCAAGCTGGCGGGAGGCGCTGCTGGAGACACGGGGCGCGAGAAGTCCCCGCAGCTCGCCGCCGACAGCCGAGCCGCGCGCGGAGGCCGAGCGCAGAGGGCTCCTGCCCGCGGTCGCCGAGCTGAGCCCCCCGCTTCCGCCCGGTCTCGC
>NW_028185750.1:1441310-1448314 GCF_003343005.1 Rhea americana | reverse complement strand
GGCGTCGGCGTGCCGGCGGCCCCGCTCTCCTGCGCGCGGTCCCGCCACCCGCACCCCCGCTTCAAATCCGTTTAYGTTTTGCAAAGTTGCCTCTCTCTTGCCTTGCTCTGATTAAGTCCGTGTGCAGTAAATTACTGAGCTCATTGATCGGAGCAGCTTTATTTCAACTGGGATGAAACACAGGCAGCACRTGGCCTGGGAAGCAGCCGCGCGTCGGAGCGGCTGGCCCCCGCGGGGACGCGCTCGCCAAGCCCCGCAGACGGCTTGGTCGCACGCAGCACGGCGGGGTCCGGGGGTCCCGGCGCGGACGCCTCGGGCTGGGGGCGGCTCCGCGCCGGGCAAAGGGGCAAAGGGCGGCCTGGAAGAAGATRCGTGCCCAAACTGTGTAGCTGATGGGGTAAAACGTGCAGGGCRGGCGTGGGTTAACCAGCAGAAACTGCTGCGTCCCCGAGCCAGGACGCTGCAGGGCCCCCCGCTCCCGAAGGACCGACCTAGCAGCCCGGACCCTTCCCACGAGCACGTCCCCCRGCGCCAGCCCGGAGACATCTCCCTGGGCGTACGGAGCTGCGACGCTTCSGAAAGGCGCCTGCAATTGATGTCCACCCCTGCGGTGGAACTTGCTTCACAAGTGTGTTTGGGGAGGAAGAAAACAGGTCAGAGCTGCAGCAGAGAGTATTTATTTCCTTGGGGACTCTGCGTGTTACTTGTGGTATATTTTATGGATAGAGTCGGTCCCATATGTCTGGAGGAAGGCGTTTGGCTAAGCAATGTGTTAACAGTTAGTGTGCTAAGGAGCCTTTGTTTGGGTACTTTAGTTTTGACATTTAAATGCATTTTTCAAATACAGTGAGATGAATGTGATGTCACCAGGGAGTCACGAAGGACTCTCAAGCATAAAAGCAGACGGCTGGGTTTTAATCTTTAACAGCACACTAGCCTCTATCCCTAAAGATCCCTTCAGGAGAAACTGTGTTGTGCTTCAGGTGCCGAGAATATCAGGCTTTTTATCCACTCACGACACTCTATATGAAAGAAAAATGTCTGTAACGCAGAAGTGAAATTTAATGCCACTCAGACCTCATTTTGTTTGACCATGGGAAATCTAGAGGCTAAAGATCTTTGCAGGTTTTGGCTGTAGGAAATGGGCCAAACACCAAATGGGCCTAGAGTCTGATTTTTATTTTTATTGATGTTTGGCTTCTACTGAATATAAGGATTTCGTGGTTTGACTCTGCCAAGCATCAGCTGTTAGGACATGTTRGACGCTGTTAGAAATTCCCGGAGATCAAGTTTTGGGACACTAGCATGAGCCTTCAAAAGGCTGCAAATACCCCAAACAAACGCTCAGCAAAGGCGCCTCCGAGCCGTTGCTGCCCCGCGGGAGCGGCAGCCCGCGCAGCAGACCCCGCCGCTCGCCCGCGCCTCGCCGCCTCCGAGGACCTGGCAGGAGGCTCCCGCTCTCCCGCGCGGCTGGCCAGAGCTAACCGAGGCCGCTCGAGAGATTCGTGACTCGAACTGCTAAGAAAATACCTGTGAAAAAACTATTCCAAGAAATCATTTAAGGAATCCCGAATAAAGAATAGTTCGGGGACGGGGCCCRTGAGCCCTGGTCCTTAGCCTCACTTCTAATCAGCAGAAGAAATCTCAGAAAATATCTTTAGTGTAACTCAGCTGAGTTCAATGTTTTCCCCAGAGATTAATTTGTCCTTGTGTCTAGTATTCTACCGAGAATACACAGTGCTTTCATTTTTAAATATTAATGAAGATTAGAAATTTTTCCACTGGGGAAACTTCATTGCAGAAATGTAGAAGTATCTTCTGAAGTTAACCCTTTGAAAACTGCCTTGTGGCTTATTAAAAAGGCAGCTGTTGGTGCACGCAGCCGGCTGCAGACGCGCTTGCAGGCRGCCGGGGGATTTCCCTGCGTGAGCAGAGCTGGCGCGAGCACTGCGCTAGACGCGGCGCGCTGGCACCTTCGGGGTCGGAGGCTGACCGGGAAGACCGAGAGGCGCTCTTATTCCTGCAGGTCCCTGGCGGGTTGGTGGGAACCAGAGCAGCGGGCAGCAGCCTCTGCTGAAGGCCTGCAGCGGGCCGGGCGGCCGGAGTCTCTGCAGCCGGGCGCCTGCGCGGGGGTCCCGGTGCCCTGGCTGCTCCTCACTGCCTTCATCCCGGTCCTGGCAAAGGCTTGGGAAGACTGGAGGGGGCTTCGTCCTACCACTCCGACAACTTACGAAGAAGACGATGTTTCACTTATTTCCACAAATTTCTTTGTACTGACGGTTTTTTTCCACTTCGGAAACATCTGTAGACTGTGGTTTTCAGAGGGGGTTTATCTTCGGGGAAAGATTACAGATAAACATGAGCAGGCTTTTAATTACAAGATACTGATTGTTGGTTTGCACAGCAATATTTGTTCAGTAAATTGCTAATTAATGCAAAGAAAGTGCCATGTGACTTCAAATATTTGCTTCCATTTACACTACCAAAACATTATTTTGTTTTTCACAATGATCACGATCACGGAGAGGCTGAGATGTTGGCAGATAAGACTTTTGGTTGCASCTTCTCTTCTGGAAGCTGAAGATCCTTCGGCACGTGAATCCCACTTGTCCGTGCATTTGCCCTACTCCTGACAGCGTTTTGGGCGCGCACGGTGGCACGTGTTAGGAAACGGCTCTTGCAGATGGCCGGCTGCGAGCTCGGCCCCAGACGAAATTTAAGAAGTGCTTGTAAGATTGTTAAATTGGCGGGGCGTCACGTCAGCTCCGGAGCAGCCGGCGCGGCGGCTCCTTGGCAGCACGGCTCGGAGGCAGACTGCCACCAATTAACGAAAACGCACTGGCAGATCGGCAGAAGTAGGGACGCGTCGCTAGAAGAGACCTTTCCAACAGCTATGGGGCGTGCGTGTTTGACTGTGCAAAACAAAGCAGACCTGAGGTACGTTTGGGAGGGTTTTGATAACAACAGTCACGCTAAGAACTAATAAAAGGTTTATCTGGCTTTGCTTAGTTGACCTGCAGCTGCCCTGTTGATACAGAGTAATTTATAGACACGCTGAAAAAGCTGGATTTATACTCTGATCAGGAGAGAAATGCTAGTACATAAAATTGGTAGTACCTTTTGTAGTATATACCTAAATCTTTAATTTTTATAGCAGCTAAGAGAAAAATAAGCTTGCATACAGTACACACAGCATAAAGTGGCCGTAAATCATAGCCGGGCTGAGAGCAAAGGGAAGGATCCTGTTGATTCCCTGTCCCAGGCTATGTGCAGAAGTGCTGTAACTAGTAACTCTTGCCAAGAATCAGAGCTGGAGCCACACCGGCTTTTTGATTTTCTTTGACGGCACTGAAAAGCGGGAAATACTCCTTTGTGGCGATGAAGCAAAAATGAGAAACGGACGCTTGACCCGGGAGCGGCACAAAGCATCTCATCCAGCTGCAGGGCAGCTCCTCAGCCTCTCCGAACAGCTGGAGAGCCGTCGTGGCTCTCCCTTCTGTAGGGTAAACTTTACAAATGAGATGATCATCTTCAGACTGAGTCCATTCGAATGAGAAGTTGAGATCTTCAGTGTTCCAGCTGMTCTTAAAGGCAGCGATTTTGCGCTGACCTCGGATCTTCCTGACCAGCGTTGATCCTTCTGACCYGCCCGCCGGCGGCGCGATGAGCCGGGGCGACGCGCGCTGCGTCGGCCGCGCCGAGGCAGAGCCGAGCCGCTGGCTTCGGGAGAGCACTTTGCAAGGAAATTCAAAAAACATTTGGAGTGCCTCTGCCCATTAAAGAGTGACATTTAGTGTTGTATTTTGAAATATGTCTCAAGTACCACACAGCATAAAGACCCTAAGGGGACCCATGAGCCAAATGAGATTTCCATGTCAGCACCAGTCACGACCTTTCCTTTACTGCATCTGCTTAAATACAGAAAACATGGTTTTGTTATAAAGTCAAGTCAAAACAGGGATTCGGAGTAAAATATAATATACACTTAGGGTTGCCCTCAGGGACCTTTTTAATGGTTTCATACAAAACAGTATTCTGCTTACTGCAGGCCAGCTCTGTGCTGAGCGCACCCTGCCCTTCGGCGGGGCTCGCGGGACTCGCGGCGGGCGCCCGCGGCGCGGGGCCCCTTCGCCCCCGCCCGGGGAAGCGCCGGAGAAGGCAGCGCGGCCGGGAGCCCCGCCGGCAGCCGCGGCGGGACGGCGCAAAGCGGCCCGAACAAAGCGCTAATTGTGAAGTGGTTGAACTTGGTATCCATAAAATTACTTAGTAAGCACTTTGCCTCGGGCACAGAAGACTGGCACAAAGTCTGTTCCAGGCCATTGAATTCCTGTCACAAGAAATCCCACACCCATTAGTTACCGTATGACAGGTGCAAGGCTCAAACCGAGGAGCCGGCCACTCGCTCTGCTCCGTGGTTGGTGCCGAGAGTGGCTGTCGCGGGGCGGGACACGGTGCGATGGGGCAAACCTTCCGGCTCAATATTCCCAGCGCGGTTCGACATGTGACAGGGACCCGTGCTGTTGGGGACGGGGCCCAGGAGAAGAAACTTCCCGTCAGTGAGGGCGTCTAGTGACTTTGGCCTTCGGCAGAGCACCGCGGAGACGCAGCCGAGCCGTTCACCGCCTGCCTTCCGCCTGGGCTGGGCACGCGGACGCGGACTCGGCGCACAGCTCGCCTGAGTGCCCTGAGTCTGCCACGCGTGAAGCTTGCTGCGAGGGTGGTAGCAAAAGTCGTTTGGGTTCCTACACTGCGAAGTCAACGTGAACTGAGGAAAGAAGCCACCTGTGGCAAAAGAGAGGAAAAAGCCGGTTTTCTGAGGCTACCCAGGGTGCTGTCTTCSCTCCCAGCAGCGAGCTGCCGCTGGTTCGGGCATCAGCTGGTCCAGCACGTGCTCGGCGTTTGGAAACGTTTGCAGTACCTCCCAATTAAAAAACACTCTGGTGGAATGACTCTTTGTCAAAAAGCATCTACCTGCTCTGCATTATTCAGCATTACCTCGTTTTAAAAAAAGTGTCACGCAGCCAGAGAGAAGAAGTGACACCACGTCAAAACCGTGCCCCGCGGCACAGGCCGCGGCAGCCGTGCCGCCGGAGCTCGTGCCGGGACCCGAGCGCCGCGCCGCACAGCCCGGTCCCGCACGGAGCCGGGCGCGCACGGCGTGGGCCGCGGCCGGGAAAGGCCAAGCCGAGGAGGCAGCGAGGAGCAGCCCGGGCGGAGGAGAGGCTATTCCCAGGGCGCCCCGAGGCTAAAGCTCCGCGGCTTCCCCGCTGCGGCCGGCTCCCGGGACCCGACACGCTCCKTCCGGTGGTGCTGCTGCGCTGAGCGCGCTGCAGACTCCCAGAGTCCGCTGATCAGCAGACGCACGCCTGCCCTTAAAAACAGCTACTTAGAGGTGACTGTGTTGTGAAATGCATTAAAGTTCGCTAAATGATGCATTTAGCTACATGGAGTTTATCCATCATGAATGATTTATTCATTTATAAATACTCCAAACTCTACACACATATTCTTCTGGTTGTTTAGTTTCTTGTAATTTATTGGCTCATTATTATTTAATATGCAAGCTATGTCATTCAAGCAGTTATCCCCCCCGTTTCTTCCACCTGCCTCGCTGGCGCTCGCCGGGAGCGGGGCGCTCGGCGCGGCGGACGCCGTGGCGGCGGCGGCGGCTCCCGCGCCGGCCGGGGCGCGCTGCGAGCCGCGGGCTGTCGCGGAGCAGCCCTCGAAGGCGCTGACACTAGCTGCGGGCCTTTTAGAGTGTAATGTATTAGCAGCTTGTCTCCCTGAAAGCTAATGACAAATGCCTTGTTTAAAAGGAAGATCAAAACATCAAGAAAAATTAGATTAAATGGTTATGAAACTCCCAGCGGAGGACGCGTTTCTCAGAAGTATTCCCTGTTGAACCCTGGAAATCCGTAATTATTTCCCCTGCTCGCGGCGCGAGGGCTGGGAGCGGGCTCGCGCCGTGCCCCGCGCGGTGGAGGGTCCCCGGCGCCGCGGACCCGCCTGCGCCGCGCCAACGGGCGCCGTTTGGGGGAGACTTTTTAAACGTTTTAACGTTCCTCCTTCCGTTTCTCTAAGCAAGCAGAGCRGGATTTCTGCCGCTCCGGCGCAGCCCCGGCCCCGGGCCCGTCCGGCCCTGCCTCCCTCTCCTCCGGGACGGGAGCTGCAAAAGCTTTGAAATCCTAACAGGAGCGCCCCGGCAGCGCCAAGTGTGATTATTATTAATGGTTTGTGTTATGGGATAAGCGGTGCATAACAGATCTGCTGCAATATCAAGACTTCCATCAGAAATTCATCATTTTGAGGACTTTGTCAAAAGTAGGCTGTGTACGCAGTGTATACRAATCTGTACGAGCGTAAAGCTACACAGACGCACCGAGCACCTGTATATTTAAAATAGACTCAATTTCCTTTTCTAAATGCATTGTTTTCACTTGAATACTTCATAACATTCAATGGATTGCGGTTGCTTTGTCTATAGATTCAATTTGTGTCTCTGGACAGAGTTTGAGTGGATTTATTATATTGAAATGCAATTTTGCAGACATAACCTTATATCTGACCCGTCATTACTTATAATGCTAAACTTTGATATGTTAATTCTGCCTTATGTTTTTATATATTTTACGACACTTGACTTAAATATTTTTAATCTACATATTGGTTTATGTCCACCTAAATTATTGTTGCTCCCAGGGACAATGTGCACACAAGATCTGGCAATTCATTATGCTATCTCTGCTTAAATGAATTTCAAAAATTTAATAAAGTTCTCCCCCTCCTTCCATTGTGTTCCCAAGCTTCAGCACAAACACCAGTCCAGTGTTATCAAATCACAGAAGAAGAATAAGGTTAACCTCGGAGAAACCAGCCGCACTGCAAAGCTAGCGCAACGTCGCCTTTGATTAAAGCTCCCCTCTAAGGCGCGATGCTGCGCCGGCCGCCTGCCTGCAGCCAGCAGGATGGGGGGCGGCAGGGCAAGGCCCCCACCGCGGTGCTGC
>NW_028185750.1:1438259-1439529 GCF_003343005.1 Rhea americana | reverse complement strand
CGGGCCCCTGGAGGAGCAGCTCTGCGAGAGCTGCGCGCGGCTGCTGTTTGCAGCCGCCGTCGTGCCGGGAGCGATGTCCTGAAGCTCGAGCGAGCCCGGGAACGCCAGGCCTCCTCCTGCCGCGCTTGCTCCCACCGAGCCGCCCCACGCCGCATCCTGCCTCCCCGTTTCCCTTTTCCTGCAACAATGTCATGAATTTTTCATCCTTGATGAACTTCAAAGTCTTTTAATGACTCTTCATAAAAAAACAGAGGGGCCAAAAGTTGAGCAAAGGGAGATGATTAAAGGACCTTATTAAAAGCAACCTTGTAGAATTCTCCACATGAAAGAGAGCGCCATTATGAGGGCTTATCCTTATAAATGACACTTCGCTTTTGCGAACATGCCGAAACCTGATTAGAGTGACAAGCACTGAGTGATACTGCAAACCTGTTAATAACATGAAAATTAGAAGAGGCTCATGCAAAGAAGGGAGATTAATTTAGCCCGAGTACATCTCGCGCAAATTGCAAAGTTGTGAATATGTTCTCAGATAATGAGCCTTCGCAGTCATCAGCTCACTTGTCATTTTCTGTAATTAATGTTAAGGAAGACTCCTTCCTGATGGTTCGTATTACTCATATACCAAGAAAATTTCTTCAGAGAAATAATTTACATTTATTATCATCGGTCTGTTTGTGTGGTTTACTTCGCTGTGGAGTAATTTATTGCAGCACCGTTTCACTTGCCTTGATTAGTCGCTCGTCAGCCTGAAATGTAATTTTTTTTTCCTGATGGCAACGTCTGAAAATTGACAGTAGTGCAATACTGTCTTTAATCTGAGGATGTGTTTTCTTAACTTGAATAAACTTTCGGGCTGAAACTGAAGCTACTTCACAAGTTGAATTACTATTAGCAACTCCAAGCACTTATTTGCTAATTTAAGTTCTCAGGCTGCATACTAGGCACTTGAGTGCTTTRCTGCATGTGCAAGTGTATGTCTGCATGTGGCATATGAAATACTTTATTCCAAGAAGACGCTGATATTTAGTTTGCTATCTGAGGTTTCCTGCTGCTTCAGGAGGCCTGAAGTCCGCACGCGCGTGCAGCGTGGGCGCGCTGCCCGCGTTCTCGGGCCGGGTTCTCCGCCCGCGCCACCGCAGCAGCCGCAGTCCTCTCGCCGTTTCCCCGGGTTTCAGCTCCGAGCGCCCGGCTTCTCCTCTTCTCAAAACGTCGCCGAAGTTTCCGACACGGGCAGCAGGGCTGAGCTGCTGCAGTTCTTCCCGGCGGC
>NW_028185750.1:1425577-1438154 GCF_003343005.1 Rhea americana | reverse complement strand
AGCCCCGCGGGCCGGGGGCCGCCCGCTCCCCCGCTCGGACGCGTCCTCCCGATCCGGGGAGCGCCACTGTGAAATCCTTTTCCTCCCAAACGACACAAACACACAAGCAGTTAAAGTGAATTACTGACCTCTGAGCTGCAAATGAACCAAACATTACTGATTAGGGTTTTTAGACGGAGATAATGATTTTTTTTATTGGACGCCTTCATTCCGAACAAGCCTTGCGGAGCACTATCTGTAGGCAACGACCGCCTGTGCCAGTTAATGGTAATCCATATTTATAAAACTATAGTCCATCAAAGTAGTATGAATATTTTAAAAGCTATGGACAAATCAAATTGTCTTTGTCAAATTGCACACTCTCCACACTGAATATATTTTATGATTTTTCCTAGTATAAGAATCATCGGGTTCCCTGCACTGCCTGAAAGCTGCCTGCCTAATTTTTGCTTCTGTAAACAGGCAAGTCTCTCTGCTATTTCAAAGAACTCAATGAGCTGTGGAGATTGACATTTAAGCCATAAAATTGTACTTTATTTGATGAAGTTAACAAATAATGTATGAAGTGGATTTATTTGATGCCTCTGCAAGAACTAGTTGGTTCATCCTTATAGAAACAAATTGACTATTTTTGAAGTAATGTTCAAAAGATCCGGGCAGAAGCGAACCCAGGCCGGTGAGCGAGGGCACTGACCGAGGAGCACTTCTAGCAGGCGCCTGCTGCTCTCCCCTCGCGCCCCGAGCCCCTCCCTGACGTCAGTAGGCACCAGACTCCCTGCTCCGGGGGGTTCCCCACGCCGGGCACCCCGCGGCAGCCCCAAGAGCCGGCGAGGGCCCGAGCAGCTCCCCTCCCCGCTGGCGGCTGCTGAAATCAGGAGTCTGTCCCACAACTCGTASCCGCGTCGAGAGGGGTGACCTGAACGCGTTCTTGATCATGCGAAGTTTCCGACAGCTGAGCGCTTGCACTGCTTGGTTCGCAGCGGAGGGCACCTTTGCCGATCCGTGGAACGGGCACATCCACCCTGCCCAGCTCAGGTGGACGACTACAGGCCTCTGCCGGCTGTCAATAAGCGAGAGATGGGGACGTAGTTCCCCAGTCCCACCGCCTTAATATGTATCCCTACRGCAACTGCATGGCAGCCGCAAATCACGCTGCAGACAGCAGCAAGTGTCGAACGCGGTGCGTGCCAACAAATCAAGCCGGGAGCCGCGGGGGAAAGCGGGAGCGCGCTGGCGGGGACACCGCGATGAAATCCCGGTAGCGGTCRTATTGCAAGTGTCATCCCAGGAAATAAAAAGCTGGCGTCGAGGCAGGCCTCACCTCTTCTGTCTGAATTTAACTGCAAAAAGTTTTGCCACATCTATCTTGTGATGTCAGAGAGACAGGCTGATAGCACCGAGACAGCTGAGACAGCATTAGGTTCAGCAGACAAATAAATTTGAGAATCATCTGCATAGAAATGGAAAGCTACTCCATGCTGATGAATAATATAACCCAGTGGCAGCATATAAACACAAAATAACAACGGGCCCAATATAGAGCCCTGGGGAACCTTGGAAACAACTTCACTAATGGAAGATGAAAAATCACCCATCGAAACAAAATGCTGTCTATTTGATAAATAAGATTTGAACCGACTGAGAGCAGTATCAAATAAGCCAAGCGAGCTGCTCATGTGACGATCCAAGGGGATACCTTGAGTAACAGCATCAAGTGAAGAGAGACCCACCAGCGCGAGGAGAGATCGCAGGCTCGGACTAGGACAGCACCCCTACGCGCGGGGGCTGAACCGCCCTGTCCTGCCGGCCGGGGCKGGCCCCGTCCCACCGGGTTGCTGAAGCGCCGCCAGCCCCGGCCCCGCGTGCGGGCGAGCCGYGACAGCCCGTCGCACTTTCCTTGGCGAGCAATACGCCTGCGTGCCAATTCCAACTTCTTTGCAATTCCAAGTCAAGAAAGACCAAACAAAACTTTCCTATAGTTCGGTAGAACATCTTTACAAAAAACCCCAAAGCCAGTTGCTGTGCTCTGGTGGAAAGACCACGCTGCACTGGGGACACCTCCTTTGCCTGCTTCTCTTTTGGATTTGAAATTGTCCTCTCAAATTTCGTGGCAACACTAAATAATGTGAAATGCAGATAAGAGCACTCAGACTAAAAGCAGCAAATGAAAAGCTCTGGGAAGCCTTTACAGGTACATTTTTAAACACTGCTACAGAATGTGTCACTGCGAGGCTGAGGCATTTGGGTGAACAGTTGAGAAGAAAAGAAAATGAGTCACTCTGAGCTCCTGCCGTCACTGCTGTCACGGAGGGTTTTGAAAGCTCTCCGCTTCCCCCGCGCTGCGCCGCTGCCCCGTCCTGCCGCGCTTTGCTCGCGGCACGTGCTCCTTGGTGCGTCCTGGGTGAGAACAGGTCCCTGGGTTTATTCTCCTGTTCTACAGTGGAAATTATTATGTCGTAAGACAATTCCTGCAGAAAATAAAACATTTGTCAATAAAAAAGGGGATTTACCAAGAGGACAATTCCATTGATTCACATACAAAACCAGTAATTGTAGTAGAGAATCTGAATGCAAACCGTGATGAAATACTGTCACTGCTAAAATCCAGCGACAACCAGCCGTGGCTGGCGATGGCAGTTCCGCAGGTAGTATAAAATAAGCGCAGAATTAAACAGCGCTGTCCCCCGCAGGGCCCTGCGCGGCCCTGCTCTGGTCCTCGGCTCACGCGCGGCGACGGCCGCCTCCTGCAACCTCATCGTGCCGGCACCGGCAGCCCCGGGCCCTGCAGGAGACCGTGCAGGAGATGGTGGGGCAGCAAGGCGCCATGGAATCGGGGCCCTCAGGAACATCTTGGCCTGGGGCTGCTTTCGACATTCATTGCAAAAAAAATGAGAGTTRCTAATTTAAAGAAGAAAAAAGTCACTGCGTAAGTCGAGTCTTCAGCATTTTCTGTTGCATTACCACCTCCCTGGTCTCTGGCCCAGCAAGGAGGACTGCTTATAAACAATTACGTGTTTGAAAATATATTAATAATTCTGTCAGATGCATTAACATTGCCTGTTGGTTTCTAACAAATTGACACCTTTTTAGCTGAAAGAAATCCTTATTAGTTTTCATTTTGATGGCTTTTCCTGGAATAACTATAAATTATGTTTATTTCACATAATTCCTCCTGTCAGTAGTTATAAATAACTAGTTCGTATGGAAATTATGATTCTGGCCTGTATAGGCATGTACCTTAACCATAATACTGCAGGAGAACGGGTGTGATGAATTACTTGAGTKTTCATTGATGGACCTTTCTAATTTAAATAGTGACGAAAAATGTATTCGCCAACAGTCTTCCTATCTTGGTTTTTACCACTTTAAATACCAACAGCTCTATTGTATCAGTCTTTTTTATATAGCATTTTTCATACAGTGCATCTCAAAGCACTTTACAGGGCAATTAATTACCTGGAGCCGAGTGACGGGATGCCGGCAGATACGACGGCCATTATGCAGCCAGCAGCCTTCCCCACTCGCCTCCCAGCATTTGCATTAGCGTCATTTAATTTGTGGTGGCGTTAACGGGAAGGGAGGGCGAGGCAAGGGGGGAGCCCCCGCCGCGGCCCCCGCGGGAAGGGGCGACGCAGAGGCCGCCGGGCGCGGGACGGAGCTCGCCGCGCCGCCGCTCTCAGTGCCAGCTGCTCTCCACTTCCACGAAATCCTCCAACYGTCTGCTTTCCCTTTGCAGTAAAATTTTCCTGGTGCTGCTATGTTTATATTTTGCTGATAGCGTTTGAGAACCATGAACATCAAGACCTGTAACTTCCGTGTAGATACATGTATTTCCAGTCTTCACCAACCCATTAAGTGACTCTCCTTCATGATTTTAAATATAGAAGAAAAAGATTATTTCATAATGAAAAACTAAATCTTTGCAAGAATAGTGCATAACAAATTATAACATACGTATAACATAGGTATAACATAATTAGAAACTGTGTTTTAAAAAAAAAAAATCTTAACTTTTTTAGCCATATCCAAAACAAGTCTTTCACTTACGACAAAACAAAACCAAAAAAAGTCAGTAACTTCGCATACTTACAAATGTAAGCTTGATCAAAACAAGTTCTATTAAGAAAAAAGAGACATACACTGAAATTTTTGCCTTACTATTTCTTCCAAGTGCCCTTTCCTGCCAATGCAACACCATTTAGCCAAGCTGCATAAAATACACCCAATCAATATCAGCATTGCTCAGAGTTTAAGCCATTGGAGGGTTTTTCTGAAATTTTTGTCCATATGTTTTCATTACAGTTGACTGGATAATTCATAGCAAATTGTTTAGACAACACCATTCATCCAGTTTCTTCCCCACCACCCATCTCCTCTCTATAGGTGCACAATATTCTTCTTTCTTTTCTTAACTCAAGGATTTCCCCAGAAAATAATTCTCTCTGAATTAATATTGCAGTGGTCCTGATGATCAAAGCAAAGCATAATACATCTTTTATTAATTAAACTAGTTTGTTAGTTGTACCTAGCCAGCTTGCTTTGGATGCACATTGGCTGGCTGAAGAGATTGCATGCCTGGAGCTCAGCTGCTTTGTCACCAATAAATACCATGCAGTTTAAGACCTTTCCCTGCCAATGCTGTTTTTTTTATACTAAAAATTGTGTTTTGACTTGGTGTATACCATTCAGAACTTAACTTTGGAAAATATTTCATCACTCCAGCTTAAGCTATTCTTTCTGAGCAAAGAGAACTCAYAGCAAGTGGAAGCAAAGCAAATCTGGTGTTGCAAAGCCCCTTTGTGCACAATTAGTCCAGGAGCCTTTCATCTGCTGGACTTTGCCAGCTTCCAGAGGCTGGTTGTGAGGACATACTGAGATCTCTCCAAGCAAAAATTGTCATAAAAATAGCAGCAACTGACTGGCAGAGGGCAATGCTGGTTGTTTGCTGATTAACTCCGGGAAAGAGTTCATCCCACAATGAGGCTTGCTCTATCACAGCTGCAAAAGAGGCTAATTGCTCWGCAACAGGGCCAGAAAAGCAAAAGCTTAATGGAAGGTGAGAACTGTGCCACGCTGAAGGTTACTAGTGACCTTACCTGCAGCAGCAATCAATCAGCATGGTTGGGAGCTCTGCAGCGGCCTGGCACCCCAGCTGCCTCCAGCGATGGCTTAAATGGATGGCTTAACGATAGCTGCTAGGAAGGCAGATTAGGTGAGATTTCTGCAGCCGTGCTACAGGAGTTAATTAGCTAGGCTGGGGGGGCTGGCCATTGTCGAGGAGGACGCAGCGAGAAGGGTCCCGCGCGGAGGTCCAGGCAGGACCTGGCAGCCGAGGTGCGGGGCTCAGCACGCAGCAGCTATTCYGCCGTCCCGATCGCGTTCAGAAGCACCAGCTGTTGTTCCATCTATCTTTGTGGCCAGCAATCTGCTACCTGAATTGATAGATATCATCCTTCTAAAAATAGCACCAGCAGATTTCAACCTGTCCGCAGTAAGAAAATGGTGCAGGTAATAAAACCGTCCCACCYGCCTGCGAAGCGGGCGGTAAAGCCCCATCGCTCCTGAGCAGAAACCCTAATTCTCCCCAGGATGGGAAGGTGCAGGCACCGCGCACGGCCCACAGTGGCAGCAAGGCTGGGACCAGCCCCGTCCCCGCTCCGGTCAGCCAGTGTCACGGGGAACCTTGTGACTCCCTGCTTGGCTCTGGGCTGGCTCTGAGCACTCRGCAAAACGGTCCCGTCAGATTGCCCGTCAGCGCAGCTGGAGACGTCCCTGAAGCTGGCGAAGACGTCGGTGCTGCGCTTGTGCAGACCAGTGGTTTGTAAGGAAACGAAGCCGTGATGATCAGCGAGCCCGGCTCGGTTAGTCCCCTTGGCACGTGCGATGTTCCCTGCGCAATGCATCAGCCTGGCCGCTTGGTACCACTTAAGCTGCGGGTAATGCAAAGAAAAGAGGCTCCAAACAGAAGTTCTGGGAAGCCTGCGCGTGTCCCGAGGGCCGTGCCCTCCCTGAGCCGGCGCGCGTTGCAGACTGCTTTCCCCAGCAGCCACCAAACCCCATCAGGTTCCGGCCCGGAGCCGTCGCCCGCGCTCCCGGGCCGCCGCGGGAAGGGCACCGCGCCGCGGGCAGAGGGGCGGCCGAAGCGCGCGGCCGGCGCGGGGCGGCACGCAGGAGCGGCGCGCCGGGAACAAAGGAGCCATATGGATCGCACGTATATACAATGCACAATAAACAACACATCTTTCAGTCTGGGTCTGTTTGAAACCTTCCGACATATGTTCTGCTAACAGTTTAACAAATTGATTGCTAATGTTATCCTGCTCTGAAATCTGGCATAATGTGCAGGAGGGGAAAAAAAACAGAAACAAAAGCATTCCTACCTCAACAGAAATTCACAAGAAAAGCTATTAGAAAAGGCTTCAGGATGCCTGACAGGAGAGAATTTCGTGCCAATTTGTGTGCTCGTTGGAAAAATCATTTATTAAAAAGAAGATATACCTTCATGTTAGTGAGATGAGGGCGTAAAACTGAGCTGGGTCTCCCACTGCTTCAGCTCTATAACTCAAGTTATATTCATCAGAGGCATATATTTAAATCATAGCTTACTTTGCTTTGTGTTCTGAAATTTATTAGCCTACTACTTAAATGTTTTATTCATTAGGCCATGTAAATAATGCATGGTTGTTTCCATGGCAATTTAACCCCTTCTCTCCGGGAAGCYCAGAGATTTTCCATCTTGTGTGCCTGCTTAATTGCCATGATCAGATTTGCCTTTTTCTCAGAGTCAAGGCCATGGCCATTTTTCTCCTTTCTGTAGTAAATTCATTAGGAAGAAACTTTTTCATTGACAAATAAGATGTATCCAGGCACAAGCAGGGAGGGGAAGGAACTGTTTGCCAGGTCATTTAGCAGAGTTGGGGCATAGCTAATTTTTCCAGTTTCTGCTCTTCTGCAGGGTTTCTGTCATGCAGCAAGAGCCCCACGCCAGCAGGCATCGCCCTGGGAGCAGCGGGCATCGCTCTGGGAGCGGCGGGCATCGCTCTGGGAGCGGCGGGCAGCCGTGCCCAGCCCGGCGTGCGGGAGCAGCGGGCAGCCGTGCCCAGCCCGGCCGGGAGCAGCGGGCCGCTGCGTGCGGCCCGGCGTGCGGGAGCCGAACCTTTTGCAGCCCGGAGTGCATCAGGGCGCGCTGCGCAGAGCGGAGCTGCCCGTGCTGGGCCAGAGCTGCCGCAGCCCGCCCCGCACGGACGTCGCCCCGCAGGGCACAGCCCCAGCCGCGGCCCCGGCGGCCCCGGCGCTCCCCGGGTGCTGCCCAGCCTGGCTCCTGGCAGAAGGGCACAGCGACAAACGGGCCGACACCGCGGCCGCGTGCCGAGGGCCTGTCTGCTAGTGTGTGCTGCCCATTAAAACATTCGTGCTCCCTAACGCATGTTAAACAGTTATTTAGGATGCACGAGGCTAATTTATGTACTACGAAAAACTATTACATATGCAGCACTCCACGAAGGCGGCGCGCAGTGCCTGCCCGGCTCCCTTTCTGTTCCACAGCAGGTAAAGCGAAACCAAGCTCCCAAATCCATTAAACAGAGAGGAAGGGTATAAAGTATCTTATTTCTGTGTCCTTTGGATTTCATTACCAGACCGTAACCTATCCTCTAAAACCTTTTATACTAAATAGGACATCCTCTTCGTTTTACAATGATAAAAACTTACCGCGTTTGTCTCTGGAGTGGTGCACTCGCAGTTACACAGACCTCTTTATAGGCAGCAGTAACCGTCTGATTTAATTTACACTAGTAATATGTTTGGAGCTCACTCCTTCCTTTTCACCCGCCTTTCCCTGGGCCTCGGCGCAGCCAGGTGCTGCTTCCCGCGGCGCGTGGGAGCCGCCGGCCGGTGCCGGTGCCGGTGCCGGGCGGTGCCGCGGTGCCCGGAGCGCGGGAGGAGCGCCCGGCGTGGGCACCCGGCACGTCCCTCCGCGCCCGAGCCGCTCTGCCGACGGCCCCGGCGCGCACAACCGGCCTTTCAGGAGCGGCCGGCGGCGGGCTGTCAGCGCGGGGAGACCGGGGCCGAGCGCCGTGGGGACCGTCCAGGCGCTCCCGCTACTCCGCACTGCCATCAGCGCCTTGTGCAGGAAGCGGACTCTGCAGACGACAACGCAGAGACATCTGCGAGCCTTCGAGGAACAGGAGTGGAATTTAAAATAATCTGCATGCGCTTGGGCCGTAGTCTGAAAGCGAAAGCAATTAGGCGCGACTCGGTGAAGACGAGCACGGAGCAGTTCTACGAGGAAGCCGGAGGAAGGCAACAGGAGCGCAGGGCTGGCGTGCATCGCCGCTCGGGTCCGCGGCGGCGGGGGATCCCGGGTCTGCGGCACCGCTGCCCCTGCCAGCGGCGGGGGGCTTGCGCAGCCCCCGGGGTGCAGAGCCAGCGCGCCCGCGCTTCCAGCCGGAGAGAAAACTCAGCTTTGTTTGTTCCTCACGAGGGGAGGAATTTCCCTTTTCAAGGGAAACAGAAAATGGAAGAGGAACCAGAAGCAATGAAAAAATGGGAGGCTTAGAAAATACAATGCATGGTGGAAAACTGGTGGATTTGGAATTACTTAGTTTAGAACAGAAGATCAGAGGGGCAGTTAAAGTCTTTCAGTATACAAAAGTTTGTGATAAAAAGAATAGTTGTCCATTTTTCTCATATAAAGGGAAGATCAGCAATATTATGTTTAAATTGCAGGCAAGAAAATCTAGGTGGGAAAAGACAGAGTAAGTTCTGACCCATAAGCAAGCAATACGCTGGAGCAGATAACGGATTATGGACTGTCACTGGGGGGGTTTATGGACTGGTTAGGCAAACATCTGCAAGGAATCATACAGGAATATGTGATCCTGCCTCACCGCAGAGAGATGGATTAGGTGATCTTTTGAGGTCAGTTCCCGTCCTACATGTCTATAATTCTTTGTATAAAAATTATAATGAATGCCCCAAACTGAGGAAGACAGCTAGTTAATATCTTAYAAATGGGAAGGTGCATAAAATAGATGCCTTTCGGAGCAGCAGCCAGAGCCGGGCTTCTTGAGGCTGTCCTTTTTCCACAGCTCAGCAGCAGCAAACTACTGCTGCTGGTGCTGCTCAGCTGGAAGAACGTCTGGAGGGAGGCCAGGACTTGATTTCCAATTCACTCGTTTGTGTGTGTTCCTCCCCAAACTGCCTGTTTGGTGACGCAGAAGCACCTTCTCTCCCAGAATCCTGGGCCCAGAATCGCTCTGTGTTTGCTGCCAGACCGTAATGTCGGCACATAAAGCAAAGCTCCCCGGAGCGCGGCTGCCGCGGGGCGGCTTTGCTACGCGCGYCTCAGCTGCAGGCAGCGGATGGGCGCCGGCCCGCTATTTCAGATCTGTTAAGTTCCTTTTCAAAACACAACCATCCTACAAGAATCTTTTCCATYTAAAATACAGCCGGGCACCGGGTCGAGGTTAGCAGAGAGAAATCTTTGAGCTCCACAGACCTGAATAGCTGAGATCAATCACCGTGAGCCACGGAGATGAGATCTGGGACAACATCGCTGCACAGGCCTTCGGAGGCTTGTAGACCTGCCCGCCGTGCTCGCGCTCGTGACGGATGGGAGCAGGGACCGGCTTTCCCTCGGAGCTGGCTGCTCGGCGCGGGAGGGAGGAGACAAGGGCCGGCAGCCGGGTTTCCCGCTGGGCAGCCGGCTCGCCCGCCGCCGCGTCCGGCGAGGAGCCTCCTTTCCTGCGGGACGCACAGCCCGTTCCCCACCTTCCCGGCTGCTTTGCTCTCGTTTCCCCGCACCCGCGGGGCGCTTCAGCACGCGGTGGCTCGCTCCACCCCATTTCGAAGCTGTTTAAACGCTGAAGGGTCAGAGTTTCRTATGAACTCGGAAGCTGTTGGCCTCGTGTTGCCTGTAGAATAAGAGGATCATGAAAAGCAAAACGAGCAGAGAGAAACCGTCCTGGAAACAGATGCCGTAATCTGCACGCCGCGCAGGGCTGCCGCCGCCGCTCGCACYGCCGTCCTGCGTCCCCACGCTCCCGCACGTGCCGCCGCGCAGCTGGACTTGCACGACACACGGAAAGCAAAAGGCAACTCACAAAAAGCACCAGCCGAGTTTATTACATTGCAGCATGTCTGCTCCTGCAGTCTGTCATTTACTTTCGCAGCAGCTATTTTATTTGGAAGCATGTACGTATTAGGTTTGCAGGACAYAACAAACCCTTGTTCTGCCAGGTCGCCGAGGCTGCTATTAGTCTGCGAATGCCAGCAGCACACCGAGTAATTCATATGATTCAAATGGATGTATTTTATTAACAAGGCCGTGCTGATTGCCTGTAAAATAGCTCTGTGCTAACAACCCGCTGCAGCTGCCTTTCCCAGGGAGCCATGTTGTACTTTCCCATGCACTTCTCTGCAGCGTCGGAGCCCATGCACACCGCGAATCCCCGAAGACACCTTCTCCCATCATCACACGGGCTTCTGAAGCCCCATAACGCTCTCCAAGCTACTATTGTGTTGAGAGCTGAGTTTCCATCACTCAAATCTGTCAGCAAAGGGAACCAGTCTGTTTTCTCTTCCGTAACACGCTGCAGGGAGGATGAAGGGCTGAGAGCATCACTCTTCTGCTTTAGAGGAACCTGTTTTGATTCTCTGCTGGAAACGTGTCTCGAGGACGCTGTCCCTTTTCTACTTTCCGTGTGTAACRACCACACTAGAAGCTCCCCCACACGAAGCGCTGAGCTGGTGTCCTTTCATGAGCCATGCGTGGTGCTCGTCCTCGGTGGCAGAACCAAAGCCTTCCTTGCAATTGCATTATGCACGCCAGAACTGAGCATCAGCTCTCCTGCTTCRGTAACCTGTTCGCACACACAACTTCCAAATGCTGCCTGACGAGCTTGCAATCTTCCTGCTTTGYGTTAGATCAGCCTCCTGGAGGACATGAGAAGCCCTATCCGGTTTTAACGTGTTGCTGGGCTGGAGAATTATTTTGGCAGAGACTGTCAAGTGTTCCCAAAAGAGAAGAAGAGCGAGGAAAGGATTAGCTATTAGCAATTTCTCTCTGGGGCCAGAGGGGKTTGAAATCATTAATTTATAAGAGCATTTTCCTCTTGGCCAAGTGGAAACCTGATGTTCRTAGCCTCGTGAGGGTAAATCTGGTGGGGACTTGTCTCTGCTTACAAGCAGAGCTTCCCCTGCTGTGGGTCTACATAAGCAGCAATCCCCTGGGTGCGCAGCTAGCTGGTGACAGTGGGGGAAACGGGCTCGATYGCTGCGCTCGTGAACTGCGCCAAAGTGAACGACGCCTTCCCGGAGCTGCGACTGCCAGCTAGCTTTGAGCTCAGCTTGGCAARGGTCGCAGGAACTTCGCCCGCTTTYGTGCTCCTTTTCCCAACCGTCCACGCAGGCTCTCCGCGCCATCGCACCCGCTGTCCGGAGCGGCCGGGCTCACGGGCAGCGCGGAGGCTCGGCGCGGCCCGCTGCGGGGATCCGTGCTTCCTCCCCTCGGGTGAGGGCTCCGTGGGCTCCGTCTGCTCCCGCAAGGAGCGGGCACCGTCCCGCTGGCAGCGGCCGGGCGCCCGCGGCCCCGAGCCCGGCGACGGCGCGCTTCCCGCGCGCGGCCGTTCACCCCCGGGAGCTGCCTGTCGCCGCGCGGCTCTCGGAGGGCTTCGAAAAAACAAGTGGCAGCAGAAAGGGTTAACAGTTTATTATATTTTTTCTGAGTGATTTTATCACTGTCGTTAGAACATTCATTGAACTAAGTGAGAAATCCATCAAGACGTGACAGCAATGTGCAGACTAATGGCTGTTAGATGGTAATAATTTTTAATATGATTTTTATTTCACTTAATTTCATATGTGCTTGACAAAAGGTCCCGTGTCACTAGGGAGCTGTGTGGAACTGGGAATACGCTGATGCGAAGGTCTATTAAACCAAGCGTTTGAAGCGTTTTAAGTCCTAACTCCAGAATTCCAGAGAAAACTCCAGCATTTTAACCTTTCTTGGCAAGAAGTCAACGAGACAGCAGGGAAACGCGGAGTGCCAGCTCCAAGGGACGGAGCGTCCTCACGCAAACTCGGTTCGTCGCTCAGCTCGCACTCGCCCCTCTGGCCCGCTCCGAAGAGCGGCCGCGTCCCGGCGGCTCGTCCTGGCCGGCGCCCTCGGCGGCGCGGGACGCTGCCCCTTTCCGCCGCCGCAGCGCGGGGCCGCGGGACGCCTCCTGCTTCCAGGGGGGCGGGAGCGGAGAGGCCAGACGCGGCTGCCAGTGGGAGCCTCGCAGCGGGAGCGGCGCCCGCCTGGGACCCCGCGCGCGGCGATGCTCCTCGCCTGGGACCACGCTCCCCACCCAGGGCCCCGCACGCAGCGATGCTCCTCGCCTGGGACCACGCTCCCCACCCAGGGCCCCGCGCGCGGCGATGCTCCTCGCCTGGGACCACGCTCCCCACCCAGGGCCCCGCACGCAGCGATGCTCCCCGCCCGGGGCCACGCTCCCCGCCCGGGACCCCGCACGCAGCGATGCTCCTCGCCCGGGACCACGCTCCCCGCCCGGGACCCCGCACGCAGCGATGCTCC
>NW_028185750.1:1422023-1425487 GCF_003343005.1 Rhea americana | reverse complement strand
CGCTCCCCGCCCGGGGCCCCGCACGCAGCGATGCTCCCCGCCCGGGGCCACGCTCCCCGCCCGGGACCCCGCACGCAGCGATGCTCCTCGCCCGGGGCCACGCTCCTCGCCCGGGGCCCCGCGCGCAGCGATGCTCCCCGCCCGGGACCCCGTGTGTGGCGATGCTCCTCGCCCGGGGCCCCGCTCCCTGCCTGGGGCCCCGCGTGCGGCGATGCTCCTCGCCCGGGGCCCCGCTCCTCGCCCGGGGCCCCGTGCGCGGCGATGCTCCTCACCCGGGGCCCCGCTCCCCACCCGGGGCCCCGCAGCTCCTCCGTGTCCTTCCCGCCGCGGCACGGAAATTCCGCGTTCGTAAAGAAGTTTGCGACCGCCTGCCGACCGATCAATAATTAACGTTGCTGCCAATGAACCCTGTTAAAGTCTCCGAGCCCGCGCGCCAGCGCTGCTGGGTTAAGATCTGCCCCGCCGAGCCCCGCAGCCGGGCGCGGACCGCATCGCGCCGCGAGGAGCGTCGCCGGCCCCGTCCCCGGAGGGTCCCGCTCGCGCGGCAGCTGGACCCGTCCGACCGGAGCCTGCCCGGCCGCTTCGCTCCCTCCCGGGCGCTGGCTCGCGCCGCGGCTCTGCCGGCTGCCCGGGGCCGGCGGCCGTGTGCTCGAGCGGGCGCCGCGCTCGCTCGGCTGCGCTGCCCCGGGACGACGCGCCGCACGGCTTCGCCGGCCGCGCTCCGGCGGGGCGGAAACGCAGGCGTGATTTCAGTAGGTTTTGCACTTCCTGAGACGCTCGTCGAGGGATCGTCACGAAGATGCGCTGAGATCTTTCTCTTGGCTTCCTCAAGGGTTAGATGATGCTGCAGCGATGGTGCCAGTGCCAGCGACAAAGCCAAACACTTTATACTTAGAAAAAAAAAAAAACAATCAAGCACTAAATTCTCTTTCCATGGAGCTGACACTGAATCCCCAAATGGTTTTGATTATTTCATGTTTGTTCCTTGTTTTAACATGACTTCCAAGGATGATATCTACGTGGAGCTCTGAAAGATCCCACCTCATCCATTTTCCTATGTACAACATTGCTCCGGTGTCTGCGAATTTAGCAAATCCATCATCTTAGTTCTGGACACTAGAACTCAAAACAGGGAGCACAGACCCAGGAAGACTTTTCCCAGCAGATCATGTTATAATTAATGCTGCAGGACCTGTGAGCACCTTACTCAGCAGCAGATTCTCCTGGTGTTAATTGCAAGACCTCAGAAAGATCACCAAGCCCTTAAAATAAGGGAGGGCGTATCTGCAAGTGTGCACATGTACTTAAGTACATAATACATAATATTTGTAGTAAGAGTCAGATTTAGAAGCTATACATTCCCCTGATAAATGGGAGGCTTAATAGAAAAGCCTGAGACAGATAGATTTTACACAATATGACACTGGTTTAAGGAAGCAATATCAACCATTGTTTAATGTAATAAAAAGCCAGAGGTGTAAGAAATGATGGTAATTCTATTGTAACTGAACTTGAAGATCCCTGTCAAATATGAGTGTGAATGTGGCAGTTATTTTAGGTATGTTTGTAATCTTTGCAGGCGTTTTGTCAAGGAGGCACTGTGATATTAGTAAGAGTGCACAAAGGCTCGGCAATGGTGTCATGCACAATTAATGTCCCCAGGTAGCAACTCCATTAGTCTTATGAAGTGAGCTCACAAATGGGAATACTAATGGGGACGCGCCTTGGGGCATTTGCTGAGCTCACTGCTAGTTTATTTCATACCCTTTATGCTCAACACAAAATTTACCTAGCTTGGATTTAAAATGTGTCTCATTACAGAGGCAGCATCTTTTTACTCCAGTGCTTCCCTTTTAACATGCAAGATTTGCAATTCTAATCATATCAAAACCTGACTACTCTTGCTAAAAGGGAAAAAAAAGGATAAATAAATGGAAAAAATAATCTTATGATAAAGACTGTCTGGGGTTTTAATCTTCCCTGACAGGCTTTTTCGTATGTACATACTGTTAGCACATGTGTTCATGTTAGCAGCTGTAATGAATCCAAGAAACAGGCAACTCAGCTGGGAGACGGGCTGACTGGGGAAGCGGGACTGGGACTCACCTCTGGGTCATGGCTTCGGATTCCTGCCAACAGGGAAGTTCAAGGAAGCTTTCTGCATCTCCCCAGCTCTGGACCATTTGCAGGGAACAATCCTAAACAGCCAACATGCTGTAACTTCCTACCTGTACAAGTCAAACAAACACTTTGTTATAAAGAATGATCTTAAAGCACATAGATTGCCTCAGCTAAGATTTCCTGAAGCTTTTCTGGAGGTATATAAGCATGGTGAGTGTCACCGCACCACTTCTCCATTTCAATCCCTGCTGCTTCCCCACCACCAGGTCACAGTCAAGGTTCACCCAGGTGCCTGCAATGAGCCTGGGCGAGACAGAGCCCAGCTGACATGGGGTAAAGAGCTCCCCCCAAAAGCACTCAGAGCACCTGGCTCTAAGCCTCACCCACATCACACATCCTCATGCCCTTGACCCTTCCCCAGATCCCCCTGCGCTTTTTTGTTCTTATAGCATTGGAGCATCAAGCAGATCGCAACAACTCCAAAAGCTGTGTACCCCAAAAGTCACAGCTGACAAGTCCAGGCCGTGCAATCACAGCTTGTTCACCATGGGAAAGGGACTCAGTTCCCAATAGCGAATAATCCATAATCAATAACCGGAGCAGGGCTGATCGCGACGGTCCTCGTGATCACACAGCGCCCCGGAGGGCCCCAGCCAGGGTCCGGTCCGCGGCCGGCTGTGGGGACGGCTGAGCCTCCTTGCATCAAAGTGCCAGATGAGCCCTGCACAGATTTATTTTCACACCCTGGCTCAATCACGGTATTGGATTTGTAATCACAGACTCCAATTTTAGTGGAATAAATATACTAACAAAACTAATAGTTTGTTAGCTGCAAGGTAGGGACAATCAAAGTGTCTAAAGTGAAATACATGGCTCCTCAGGAGAAACCCCTACATGATAAAGACATTTAGAATTTATTTTTTAAATAAATATATAGTGCAGTGTCAAGCTGCTGTAGAGCATGCTGCTCGCTAGCACTGCACGCGTGTGCGCCCAGCGGGGAGGGAGGGCTGGAAAAGTTCACCAGCGTGTAACTGTCTCCAGCCACTGCACGAGCTGCATCTGGAGAGGACATAAACCAAAATGACTCCTCGGGAACCCAGAGGAGAAGCAAGAACTGTTTGGAGGAGAATTATAGCTATGGGTGAAATTAGATGTACTCAGAGCCCCAAGGCTGAGAGAAATAAAAAGCATTTTAAATGGAGTGTAGAATTCATATTCCTCAGTCACTTCCAATAAATAAATCCTTGACAATTTTTTCTGTAAACAGTGGTTACACTTTGCTCTATTGTCTCCGCATCGCGTGTCCCGGCCGGGCGCCGCTCGCGCTCCGCGGCGGCCGG
>NW_028185750.1:1419737-1421913 GCF_003343005.1 Rhea americana | reverse complement strand
CGTCGCCGCGCGCTCGCTCCCCCTCCGCGCGCGGGGGCTCGGCCGTGCCTCGGGGCCCCCCGCGCTGCCTCGGGCCCGGCACGGCCCCCCGCGCCTGGCACGGGCTGCGCGCGCTGCGAGGCCTTGCCCTCCCTGGCTCCTCAGGTTCCCGTTTGCAAGAAGAAATGCAGCGTTTTGCGCCCCACGATGCCCCCGCAATGGCCCGCATCCCATTCCAGGCGTCCCGGGCTCCAGGAGGGAGCCGGCGCTGGGCGTGCAAGGGAACACCTTTTCACACCGCTTTACCTGCAGCTTTTGCTCAAGGGAAGAATAACTCTTATCGCCGTCAAAAGGGGCCGGGGCAGGCTGCAACRCGGGGCAGAAAGCTCCTTACAGCCTCCGGGGGACCCGCGGGTGCGGAGACACTGCCAGGGCCGCCTGCGGGCCGGTCACGCCGAGCGATGCAGCGTCCCGGGGTCAACTGCAGGAATTATGTCTGCAGATCCCGTTATCCATTAGCCAACAAGACCCCGGAGAGCAGTTGTGCGCGCCGCCGGGCTGCGGGCTCAGGGCTGAGGCGGATTTCTGTTTTTTCCGCTGATGTTTCCTGCTTTGTGTAGGAGGCTGGAGCACCGTGGCGCTAATAAAACCTGGAGCTGGTGGAAAAATGGATGAAATGATTTTCTGCTGGAAAAGGCAGCTTCGACAGGTCTGAAACATTTCGCAAGAGGTGGCAACTCTGTCCACGCTGGTAACTTTCTAAAAACTGCAATGCATCTCTGCTTTTTCRTTTTGTTTAGAGTGCTTTAGGCATTGTTTTTGCCTGATTGAAAATAATTGATCTGAACAATTCAGTAGTTCTGAACCTTTCTCAGAATTTCATTATGCAGGGAAGTTCTGACTTTGAAAAGTTTGGTAATCTTCACCTCCTTTTGAGGGGGTTTGCCCCGAATCTGTTTGGAAAAAAGTCTGAGGAAGAAGCGCATGGTTCCTTGCCTTAGGTTAGGGGCGCCTGGCAGCCCTTACTCCACAACATACAATGATTGCTGGGTAGCCTTTCTTTTTACGACCTTAATCAAAGCCTTTCTTCATTCAAACAGGATCCTCAGAACAGAATACCCAAGGTCAAGTATCTCTAGTAATCTCGCTGATTATTTAGTAATTGCTCTTGTAATAACAGGTCCAAGGGGTTGCAAGGGAATCATTGTATCAGAAACTGTGCAAATACAGCAGGCGCGGGATCCTTCCCCCACAAAGCCCTGCAGTCTGTTGAAGAAACAGCTTTCTGTGCAGTTAATATTATGGGGTCACTTGTGATGCACTTCAGAGGGTAACTAATGCTACAGCACAGAGATGCAGCTCCGGCAGCAGGGAACGTGAAGAGCAAACGTGAATGTAAGCAGCTCTGAAAGGATTTTGAAAAACAGCGAAGATACTAGCAGAGATGCCTGAAGTATGTTTTCCTTCCTTTTTCGGAAAAGAGATTTTTAAATTCTCTAGTCATTAAAAAAAAAAAGAGTACAGCTTCTGCAATATGCTTATTAGACCCTGAGTGGCAAAAAAGGAGACGTAGAATTTGAGATGCAGAGACAATGGATTCAGCCCCATGCTTGGTCATTTATTTTTGGCTAATTAAAAGTGTAAGATTTTTCTCTTTATTATGTACTGCTAGTCAAGTTCATTATTTGCTCACCCATAAATCATCTTCACTAGCCAAAGGTAAATTCTCTGTCTCCGYCCGGAGGCCCCGGTTGTTAGCGTGTCGCAAACCCCAGCAGCCGAGGAGCCGCTTCCTCCGCCCGCGCCGCGGGGGATCCGCGCGTCGCYGGTCCTGCAGCGGCTGGGAAGGACCCGCAAAGCTCCGCTCGTTTCCTGCGCTGGCCTCCGAGTCCCGGCTTCTCTCTAGTTCAGTTGCCCCTTGTTGGCTCTTCCGTGTTCCCACCAAAGCCGTTCAGGAACTGCACAGTACGAAGCTTTTGTTGTCTACCTGCTCTGCTGCCCTGCTTGCTGCCGTGCTGGTGAGCTCACCCTGCGGTGAGAGGGAAACCGCCGTGGTGCCGAAACCGGGAAAGGCTCATTTCCATGCAGGGACGGATTGCGTGGAGACAAGGATGGGATAGATGAGCAGAATACTTGACTCCACCAACAATCCTATCTTCCAGCAAAGACACTGGATAATAACACCCAAGGGGAGAAA
>NW_028185750.1:1404146-1414482 GCF_003343005.1 Rhea americana | reverse complement strand
TCCCCGCCGAGCGGAGGCGCCGGCGGGGCCGCGTCGAGGATCCTGATACACGAAGTAACCGGGGGGAAGGCAGGGGAAGGCAGCGGAAGCGTTAAGAGCGCGGCGCCGCAGTCAGCTCGCTGCGGGGGCCGCCCGGTCCGGGGACGCTGCCGAGCGCCGGGAGCGGGGCGCAGCCCTCGCCGGAGCGATCCCGCCCTCGGCTAAAGCACTGACGCTCCCGGAGAAACCGKCTGAGATCCGACTCTTCTGAAAACCGAACCAAGGGCCACGTGCCTACAAGGAAGCCGCCTCTTCAAGGGCTGCTTTATTCCTTCGGTTGTTTTGAATCTCTTTTCTCTGTTGCTCTTTTTAAACTTGTTTTTAATTTGTTATTCTCTTTGTGGGCCTTCTTTATTTTTGTTCTGTTTTACCAAAAGAGCCTGGATTTTATTCCCATCTCAGCCTTATTAGCATTTTGGTCTTTGATCTCTTTTAAAAAGAGTTTATGCTACAGTTCTATTATTCAGTTTTCCAAAGTCTATTTTCRTGTAATCTGCAGAAATGACTGAGAGGAGGAAACTTTACTGAGAAGAGGTTGTTCCTTGGGAGGCTGGTTCCCGAGGCGGGGGCGCGCCGGGGAGCCCAGGGAGGAATCCGTGCAGCAGTGCTCGGAGGCGGCTGGCACGGTCGCGGTGCGGGAAGCATGTGCGCGGCTAGGCACGGCATGGCGCTGCATGGTGAGGCACTGCATTGCGCTGCACGGCACTGTGCTGCACAGCACTGCACGGCACTGCGCGGCGAGTCACGGCACTGTGCTGCACAGCACTGCACAGCGCTGCGCGGCGAGGCACTGCACTGTGCTGCACAGCACTGCACGGCACTGCGCGGCGAGTCACGGCACTGTGCTGCACAGCACTGCACGGCGCTGCGCGGCGAGGCACTGCACGGCACAGCGATGCGCTGCGCAGCACGGTGCGGTACGGCGCGGCAGTGCACCGCGCTGCAGCGCGGTTTGAGCTCCACAACCTTCAGCAGCTCTTTGCTAGGAATCACTTCCTAATGAGCACAACAAAGTGATAACAATTAATGAGGAAGCAAAGCATTTATTTCTGAGCCCTAATTAACATTATCCCAAGCATTCTCTCAGTGCTCCTCAATGCCATAAAGCATGCGGGAGCCGTAAACGAGCTGTTCGCCCATTAACACTGCCATGGCCCCATCCCCTCCCTCTGGTACCCAGGCGTTAACCAGACCGCTGCGTCCTGGGGAGCTAAAGGCCGCCTCCTCACTCACAACCAAACGAGACGAGCAGCCCGCCCGCGGGCTGGGCTGCGGCGTCCYGGCACGAAGAGGGATTGCCCGGCCCCTGCCCGCCCGCTGCAGAGGCGCCGGGGCTCCCGCCGCCCGAAGCGCGCTCGAGCCCTGCTCTCCCAGGGGAGCAGCGCCCGGGCGAAGCCGCCGCGGTGCACGGGGCCGGCGCGCGCTGGCTCACCGTCCCGTCGCTCGTCAGCCAGGTCCGTAGCCGTTCCAGCACAGCCCGCAGGAACAAAACCTGCAGATGCACGCCGGGCTCTTGCACGGAGATCAGGCCTCTGCCGAGACTGATCGTGTTCAAATACAGTATCTCCCAAGTATTTATCTGCTTTAGGTGACTTATCAGGTGCCAGTGAAACCTCTGTTCTTGACGGGGTAATGCGGGCTCGAAGGCGAAAAGAAACCCTCTGGCTTATTCCACATCCGTTACTAATCCACCAAGATGCATCACATCAATAAGAACGCTACAGAAGAAAAGAGCCGCGCTCGGAAAAACCTTCCTCTACGCGCACACAGCCCTGCTGCGTTCCAGGCACGCTCAGGACAGGGAAAACGAACCTTTGCTGGGAAAAGCGTCAGCCCAGGTGGGAACAGGACTGCACAAATGACCGCCCAGTACGCCACGGAGCACCCAATAGGGAGGGGAAGAAATTCACCTAAATTCCCATCGCAAACAGAGCCTCCTCCTGTGCCTCCAAAGGAGCCTTTCCTCGGGGAAGGCGCCATACCCCCACCTGGAGCACAGGCGTCCAGGGACCAGGACTTGCCCATTTATGAAAATGTTATAATTTTGCAGGGGTAGAGTGGGGAGGGGAGATCATCAGTGACAGACCCTGCACCGGGACAGCTCCGCTGAGCGTGTGAGGAGCCAAGCCGTGCCACCGGGCACCGGGAAAACAGGACACCCCAGAGCACCCGGTGCAAAAACACCCTCTGCCCAGAGCATTTATCATTACACCCATTTAAAAGGAGGAGGAAGCTCTGCAGACCATTAGGAAGATAATTGGTCTCTCCTCTGTATTTCAATAAAAGCGAGGGACAAAATACCATGTATGTGAAATAACTACTTTAGGATAACAGCACCCGTCACCTTGACAACTCGGTCAGAGGTCTCGGCGCGCGGTGCCTGCTCAGTGAGGTGTGAGAAATAAAGGACACCGGGGACAGGGGGAAGATACTTGTCTGACCAGCAGAGATGTGAGGACCACAACAGGCTGTTAGCTACTGGATTTCTAAACAGAAAGCAGCTTTCACGAGGAAATGTTGGAAAGATAACCCCTGACGAGCCAGTGGAGCCCTACCACCTCAGCCACTCTCTGCTTCCCCCGTGCAACTCCTCCGCTGGGGCTGAAAATGCATAAAACACCCCTTTCCCCCAGCCTGAGCGCGCGGGAGGCTGTGAAGAGACACGCTGGGGAGCACGGGGCAAGCGTGTGTGCCTGTGCACGCAGCACGTGTGCACGTGGCACACATGCATGCAGCATGGGTGTGTGCGGCACGGGGGCATGTGCGAGCAGCACGTGTGCGTGGGTGCATGCAGCACAGGCGCGCGTGCAGCGCATGGCACAGACAGGCGTGTGGGAGAGGTGCAGCCCTTCAAAACATGCTCCAGAACATACCAACACATAAAACAACATAATATTGCAAACAAAGGTGACAGCGTAACATACTAATACAAACAGACATGAAATCAATGGGAATTTCTATTTAGGTAGGAAATCAATAGGAATTTCAAGGTAGGAAAAAAGGAAATTACTTACCTTTAATTTGAGCTCTCTTCGAGTCTGGTTCTCAATAGATCGGCACTGGGAGCTCACAGAGCTGGTTCGCAGGCTGGGGATGCTCAGTGTTCCACAGACGCCTGTCCACACACTACCCCGCTGTTCCCCTGCGAGGCCCGACACCGCGGGGATGGCCGTGGCCTGAGCCTCCCTTCGGTCCCTGGTGCCTTTACCACCAGACCTGACAGAGCTCTTTGAGTGAAGCAAAGGGAGGCTGAGAAAGRGGAGAAGATTTTACAAAAGCTCCAGAATTGCTCCAGCATTGACAAGGGAGCACCTATAGCAAACAGACAAGGTGGTGCAAGATTTTACGGTGGAGTTCTGAGGTCTAATTTCTTAATCTAGCAATGACTACATTTCAGTAGCAATGTTTGAAAAATGGTCTGTTCTTGGGAAAAAGTGTCTATGCAAGGCTCTTGGGATCCAGTAGCTCAGCCCTTATCCTGCAAAAAAATCGTGCAAATAGACTCACTGGTCCGTGCAGAACCCCTCTGATTTCAGCATGCCTTGGCTGAGACTCAGAGATCTGACTGCGTGGTGCTCGCAGAAAGATGAAGGCCTCTGTTTGAGACCCTTTGAATTGAAAAATGTTATGAAAGCAAAAGATTATTATTATTTTGTTAAAGGGAGAGCTAGCTGCATCTCAAACTCTGCCCCTTTAGAGGTGGGAAATTAAAAGACTTGTAGGAGTAAGTATTAATATTYCACAGAGAATCTCGAAATCACCTCCTGATGTGGCTGAAGGTGGAAACAATTTTAAGCCATTGTTTCCAGATATTTGCATGCAGCAGCAAAGCCTGTGTACCAGCATCCTGCGTTTCACTCATTCATGAGTGCTAGAATGGTCTGCTGCATTTTAATTTAAACGTAATAGGAGGGAAGTACTAGCTTTGGTGCAAAGTGGAAGAGATTGCCTTCCCCAAGTGAATGCAAAGCCTAAAATGCAGATGTACTTCTGGCTCTTGAAACAGAAGGCAGCATACAGCAACTCTCCAGCTCTCCGGCTTCGGCTGCCCCAGGTTCTTTCATGGAGTCCAAAGGTGAATTTCTCTTCCCACTGGTTTTTGTCAGCCTCCCTGCAGCTGAGCAATGCCTCCCTTGGCAAGTCACCCCAGTGAAGTCAGCGCAGAGTAAGGGCAAAATCCATCTGGCCCTGGATATTATTCCCGTGATGTGTTTCCACTTTTCTGCAGTCACGGGCTGCTTGAAATGCACATTAACCCCAGGTATAATGACGTTGATTGGTATAATCAACAAGRGGAGATATTTTCAACAGAATATGAACAAAAATGAAAAATAACCACATACAAAGGATTTTCTTGGCAGTTCTGTCGGTCCTTTTGCCAAAGGTCCATACGATGCTTTCTCCCACCAAAGAGGTGTTAGAGACCTCCTGAGGGGATGGTGTCTGGCAAAGCGCTTGGAAAGAAAAGCAGTAGTCAAGCGCAGGTTTGCAGGGCAGCCTGGCAGCTGTCCCAGCCTGGACCTCTGTTAGACTGAAATCCAACAACAAATCAGCTCCACTTGCCGAGGACGCTAAATTGAGGTGAGTGCTGAATGAGCTAGCAACAACAAAAATCCAAAGGGTTTTATCATCCTTGTAGCAGAAGGGACATATGGTAAATAAAATTTAATGTTGCCAAATGGGGAGAGAAGCACAATGACCTAAGAACCATAAAGCAAAGAGCAGCATGAATGGAAGGGAACTGGTGCAAGAGGGAGGGTACTGAAGATAAGGGAGCAACTGAAATCATTACAAACGCGTTGGATGCCTCCACGGATATTTACTGCGGCTGCAGAAGAGCCACAGCCCTGGCGAGCCGCCGGCGCGGGCCGGCGCCGCTCGGAGACCGGCTCCCGCAGGCGCCTCGGCACCCCTCGTCTTTCCTCTCCCGGTCTCGCTTGCTGATCTCGGCCCGGCCTGTGCGGCTCCAGCTGCTCGGCCTGAGCCTGCCGGTAGCGCCCTGTCCCCCGGGGACGGCAGCGCCCTGTCCCGAGCCCAGACCGCGCCGGGGCTCCGGGAAGGTGCCAGGCTCGTGGACCCCTCCCACCTTTAATGAATAGCACCTTGTCTCCCCCCCCGCGGAAACGGCAGCCTTACAACACGTTTCCTTACAACACCATGCTCGTGGCTAATTAAGCTCTATTAATACTAATGAGCGGGCTCACTAAAGCCCATCACTTTAGTTCTTAATCTAATGCCATGTTGTGACACTTGTTCAATGACGACTTCGGCCCATGAATCAAGCCGGCGTGGTGCCGCCCGCCTGCGCGGCTCCCTGCTCGCCTGGGACCGAGAGCGAGCGCGTCCGGAGCGCGGCGCGGCTGCTTCGGGAGCGCTGCGTTGAACGGGAAGCGAGCGCTGGGCCCCGGCCCCCGGGCCGGCCGGGGCGCCCGCCGGGCAAAGGCACCGGGCGGCACGGGCAGGGCGGGCTCGGGCGGCTGCGCCCCGCGCCGAGCGCTGAGCCCAGCCCCTGCAGCCTGCGAGGAAGAGTCGCTCCTGCGGCCGAGACCTGGCTGAATGGTTTGTTTAAGATTTGTAGGCTCTGACAGATATTTCCGCTGGAATTGCAGAGGTTTCGTGGCAACACAGAGGCCCTCCCCTCCCGGCGAGCACCCGCTCCTTGTCACTCGGTTCTGCGGGGCCGTAAGGCATCGCGCCCGGCCGGGCGCTGGGCGCTGGGCACCGGGCGCTGGGCACCGGCCTCGGCGCCGCTCTCTCCTTCAGGCTTCTGAATTATTCAGGTGGGAGACGCCGCTGAACTCTAAAGGCTCAAACAAGACACATAAAAGTTAGAAATGCCTAGATTTTAAGAAGTACTGGAAGTAAAAAAAAAATATTTCAGCCAGGTTGATTTATGGTTAAAGTACCCAAATATACTGCTGCACTGATGGATGGGAATTGTGTTGTCATGCCGGCTGGCAGAAAGAGATGAGATTTTTCAATATGTTAAAGTGTAAATGTTGTTAAAAACACAGTATTAGAAGATTAAGATTCTGACCCTTTACGTTCCAATGATCGTAAAAATCAGACTCGCAGCCCGCTAAGGAGCCGCTTGCCAAGGCATGGCACCGAGCCACTGCGCCACGAGGATGCGGAAACCCCGCCCGAGCTTCCCCGCGGGCGCCTGCTGGCGCGGCAGCGCGAAGGGGCGCTCCCGCCGGCCCCCGGCGCTGCGCCCCCGCTCGGGGCTCTGCCCGGGCTCGGGCCCCACCGCGCCTCCGCCCCGGAGAGCTGCCGACGCGGGAGCGCTGCCGGCTCGCGGCTGCGCCGCCGCCGCCCCTGCCGGCAGCGGCAGTTATTTAATCTAACGGCAAGAATCCAAGCGCTGGAACTTTTCAAAGAGATTTAATGTTTTATGACGCACTGAAACTCCGTAATGAAAAAGCCTGATTTCGCGTGTGGGAAGTCGCTTAGTACRGAATAAAACGCGTGCTCCTTCCCGCGGTGGCCAGGGCATGCCGCGGGACAGCCGGGCTCTCCGGGGGGGCTCGGGGCCGGGCTGACCCCGTCTCCCGCGCGGGAGCAGCCGGGTACCAGCACCGACGGCAGCAACATGCAGATTCTGGCGCTTATTTGAGGCAGGTTTAAAATAGCGGTGAAGGTTATTGAAAACATAACCAAAGCTCCTCCTTATTTCATTAAATACAAATGTGAGTGGGGTCATCAGTTTTTATAGGGGCTCRTAAAGCATCCCTCTTGTTCAAATAGGCTATCAAATCACCCAAGGCTCCTCTCCGTGAGGAGTGCAATAAAACCAGAGTTTCTTCTTTAAGAAACTCATCTCAACATCATAATAAAATAACCTTAAATAATACAGTATGGAACAGTTTTTCAATAACATAATTATAGGCTTCCATTTTTTTCCTGGCAGGTCATTTCTTGGTATCTATTTTGGATGCCATATTGCAGAGGAAGGGGGTAGGGAGGCAAGCCTGAAGGATTCTGAAGCATGTCCTCAGGTCAAAGCAGATCACCTTGCCTGTCCTTCACGTGATGCTCACCGGAGAGGCGCCGGCRAGGCAAGGCTGGCTGCCGCCGTGCCCTCGCCAGGAGCTGGAGACAGGACAGCAAAAACGGAGGTTGGCTCTGTGCTTATCAGGCTTTCTGCAGGCTGAGGTCCATGTTTCTGAGCCCAGAAGACCTGTTGCACACCCTCCATGGGGTGGGCTGCCTAGCATAGTGATGATAAGGATTTTGAATGACCTTCTGTCTGTGAAGGGTCAAGGAAGAACATCCACTGATGGTCCAAAAATGGCCTGGATAGCCGGGATTTGCTAGCATTCAAAGCCTTTACGGTCTGCATGGTTTCTCTCCTTGCTCGCTCCAGGGCGACGCAGCGCAGAGGTCCGCATGCCTTCTACCAGGCAGCGAAGGCGATGCTCCTTCCTCTCCAGTCCCCAGCTCAGGGCGGGGAAGGSCTCGCCAGCGGGCTGCCGCAGGAGGTGGCCGCAGCGCCTTTTCCCAGCGGGAGCAGCAGCGCAGGCGGCTGGCGCGGCGGACGGGCACACGCCGTCTCTCCGCGCGCACGGCTCACCTGCGGCCGGTCAAGCGTGTCTCCGGGAACGGGACGGGCAAACGCTGGTCCCGGTGCCTGTGAGCACGCTCCGTAAGGAAAAGCTGTTCCCACCACGAACTGGGCACTGCTGCTGGCTTGCAACTGCTGGCGCCGGCCGCTCCGCTCCGCGGGCTGCTGGGACTGCCCGAAGGGCAGAGTGCTGCCCCTCCCGGCCGCAGGAAAGTGTAATTCCCGCCGGAGCATGCACGCTTTGCAGATAGATTAAAACATTTAGCAGTATATCTGTTTTCTGCTCCCTTTTTTTCCATAATTGGCGGCTGACCTGCWGTGTGCTATGGTCTGTCATTAGTCCCGCAGGAAATGGATTGCTGGGCAGAGGGTGGGTGGGCTGGCCAAAGGGCAACGCAAATGTTGTTTATGCTTCAGACRTGGCGTGTAAAGGGATTTTAACCCTGTGCTTATTCACCCAGGCCAAAGCTCTCTTTTCCTTGGACTAAGGGTTTGCTTGTAATGCACAGGTGCTCATATTGTGCTATTGAGTCAGCGTGGAAATTCCGGCTTAAATATTAGGAAAGATCTTTTTTTTTTTCCATGCTTCTGTTTGGAGCTCTGTTCACAAATAGTGATTGCTGGAAGTTTGCAAAGAGATTCTAAATCTGGCTTATTTCAAAGCCCACACAAACCCCAGCGAACTAGGGCGATGCAGGTTTAAAGCCGCCTCCTAGACAAAACTCACCTGCCTGTGCATACGCACACACGCGCACACATTGTACGTTCATGCAAAAAAATCAATCCGCGTACATCATCTGCACATGTTTGCAGATAATACAAAGTTGTGTTTGAAAAAAAGAAAGAAAGAAAAGCCTCAAGTGGCAGAGCAGTTAAGGAACTCCTAGGTGTTTTTAATAACATTGATCAGGCCAAATGAAAAAAGCCGGAGCAGGGGGAGACAGGAGCAGCCAGCAGATGCTGACATTCTATCACGGCAGACACATATTGACTAGCGGTCTCAACAAGTCACTCACTCATCAGCGCCCGGCCTGATTGAGTTGCCTGCAGCCAGTAAATGAGCCTTCCATCCACTGTGGGTTGAAATGAACTGCAATCTTTTCAGACCTCGTTGTTGGCCAAATGAGAGATTTAAAACCCCGGAGGACTCCAAATGAATTTACCAAGGAGCCACAGCGACTAACAAAGCTACAATACATCAGCGCGTGGGGCACTGGGTATTACACTTACCGCTCGGTGATCAGCACTGGGGATTACGCGCGCTGCTCGGTGATCAGCCCGCGCTGAGCAATGCAGAGGTAACCAGATTAACCAGTGTGAGGTGTGTAACCCTTTTATGGTTTCTTTAAGGATTTAAAGATTTTGATGAGAAAACACTACAACTTTCCCAGGGGAAATTTGCTGTTATTGATTTAATGTTTGCTTGCATGCTACCTGTCAATTTTCTAAGAGCTTCAGCAACAAAATTCTTATTTGATATTTGACAGATCTCTCGCTAGTTTGCATGAGCAGATCAAGTGCCCGTGGTGTGCAGACAGCAAAACGGGAAAGGAGCGGGAGATGCCTCCTACCCCTTTCACCCAGGAMCGCAGGCAAAACTAATTCCAGGACTACCTACAAGCTCTAAACTCCTTAGAGTATGGCTAGGGACAAATCAGCCTGGTTAGAATTTATTTTATGAAATCACATCTTGTGATGCCAAAAATAGGAAAAAAACTTCCATCATGTTTATGTTCCGGTTTGATTARACTTCCCAGCCATGCACATGTGTGTGCGTGCTACCAGGCTGCGGGCGTTTCGCAGCAGTTTGAARTGGGCTTTTCTGATGGAAGCGGGATTGCGCTCACTCTTCTTCCTGACTTAGACTCAATTAGAAAATTCATTTTTTTCCGGTTCGTTCTGGCCATTCTCGAAGCGGGTCTGATGTAGTGAAACTAGAAATGCGACAGCAGCAGAGAACACCTTTGAGCTCCTCTGTCCAGACCCAAATCCCCRAAGAACCTCCAAACAGTCAGATGTGGAGTCCACCTGAAACCAGCCTGAAGGCAACGGAGGATGTGACACAGCACATGAACACTCCCCTCCCGTGTTCCCCGCGGGTCTGAAAAGGGATTTCTCAGGATTTCTGTGGTCTGAGGGACCAGCTGTGCCTGGAGGAGAGCAGAGTGCTCCTTCTCCAGCGCCTCCCTTCTGCAGAGCGGCGCGGCTCCCACCGGGCAGCGATTACTGCTTTGCTAACATTTTCATGATAACAAATTGTCCAACAGCTGTGGAGACGAGCGCAMTGTTCGCTCTCCCTTGCAGCTATTCCTTCCCCCCGCTCGGCTGCTGCCCTTCTGCCTGGCTTGCTCGAGGACAGCACGGCGTGCAACGAGCTGGCGAGCCGCGCCGCGCCGCCCGGGGCTCCCCGCTCGGGCCGTGGCGGCACACGCCGGCACCATGCAAGCCCGCTGTTGGGATGCTTCATCCCGAGCGAACGCGGTCCAAGGGTTTGCGATCCTGATTTTTTTGCTGTGGTGCCCTGGAGGAATATGCTCCGAAATGCCGTCGGCAAGAGCTCTAATCTGGAAGGATCATTTCTCCCCCTGCCCCTCGCGGTGCCGGARCGATGCAGTGGCTGCTGGCTGGAAAATTAGCACAGGGAACTCTTTCCTCTGTCTGTCTCTCACCTCATTAGACTAGTGAGAAAATGTAATTGTGAGTCTCGGAGGCTTTCTCCGCGCCGGCTGGCGA
>NW_028185750.1:1397099-1403858 GCF_003343005.1 Rhea americana | reverse complement strand
CGGCTGCAGCACCGGCCCGGCCGCCGCGCCGGGGCGCGACCGGGCTGATCCGCTCCGCGCTGGTGTCTCCGCACGCTTTACCAGCCCCGCGATGGCTAATTGCGAGCGCTGAGCGTTTGCTGGGAAGTAAAGCCACAAGCTCAAATAATATGGGAAGTCTCTAGGCGTGAAATGCAAAATAAGGAGGGATGTCGCGTGCGTCAGGCTCGCGGCGCGCGCGTGTGGCCGTGCACTCGGTGAGGTTAACGAAGATTAATACGCAGAGCCGGTTTTGGTGTGGAACGGGAAACGCTGAGGCTGAGCCTGCCGAGCACTTCAGAAATAACATGTCTGCCGTGTATTTTAAGGCAGGAAGCAACGCCTCAGCTGAAATCACTTAAACAAAAAGATTGCAGTGAGGGGCATAATGCAAGAAAGTAATAAGGTTTAAAACAGGTCAGAGCCCTTTCCCTGCTCCACTGCTCCTGAGTGAGATGCATTATTTAATGGTCTTTGGTCACCRCTGATATACTGTTGATGAAATAGATGATTTTGTTCAAAAGAGCATTAGAGAAGAAATATACAATACTGCATTACACGCCGGCACCGCTCGCTCTGGTAAAAGCCGAGAGATTGAAGGTTTTTCCTCTTGACAGGAAAGCAAAGCAGTGGAAATGAAAAGTCTTACGAAATGGCAAATACAAATGGTAATCACGCCACCATATTCACAATTAAACTGTTGTAGTGCTGGTGCAGAGGCGCGGGCACGGCCGCGGGCCGGCAGCGAGCCTGGCGGCGGCCGGCACCCCGCAGCGGGCTGGCTCGGCTCGGCTCGGCTCGGCTTGGCTCTGCCGCGGCGCCCGGCCGCCGGCCCGGCGGCCTCCTCCAGCGCTCCCGGCCCCGTCTCTCCAGCCCTAACGAGGTCTAACGAGCGACACCTCCCTAATTACGGCGAGCACGAGTCTGAAATTCCGGTAAGTCATTAGCATACGTAATTTGCCATCCCTGACACAATGTGACTTTATCACCGGCTACCTYGGTGCGAGGGAGAAGTGCAAGGCTGCTGTATATCCTGCCGTAATTTTAGAGAAACCCAAACTGTCCATTTATTTTTATTACAATGTATTTCTAAAGCAGTTGAGTGGACAGCGCTGAGAGTGCTCCGAGAGTGCAAATAAACAGCAGCAGCCTTGGAATGTTAAATTTAAGGGTTGTTTTCAAGAACAGGACACTTAATTTCACAATAAACTATGTTTTTATGTACCTCTGTGATGCCCACTGCTACAGAGAGTACAGGCTAGCTGGGCCCATTTTTAGGTGCGCGGGACCAGCTGAGCCATTTAGCCGGGTTTATTTGCAGCGAAAAGGAAATGTCCATCAAACCAGAAAGCACTCTCATGTTGCAATCAAATTATTTATTTGCCCTGCCGAACGCAGCTTCCAGTTTTACTGTGTTTCTCAGCTCTCCGCCGTTTGCACGCGCGCGTCGCGGCCGTCGCAGCGGGCAGACTACCCAAACCCGTAAACCACGGCCCTAGGAGGCTTTTCCCGAAGGACTGCAATCTTCCGCGGCAGCCAAACACGCAGCGTGCTGAGGTTCCTAGGTGCCCGGTGACTCCCAGGGCTAATAATCCTGCAGCTAATACATTTCTGAGCTGAATCATGAATACTGACGTTTGTGCTCTGCCCGGCGGTGAGCGGCGAGGCAGCCGCGGAGGCCACGTCCGCCAGCGCGCGCTCGAGGCCGACGGCGCGCAGAGGGGAAATCCGATTTTCCCAGTTAAACCCTGTTGTTTAACGGGGCGCCCGCCAGGCTCAGCTCTTCCTGCAGTTAACGAGCTTTCGGAAGCAGGAGCCGCAGCGAGAGGCGAGGCGGGGAGGCCCGAGGGCYGGGGCCGGCACCGCCCGGCGCGGGCTGCGCCTCGGCTACGGCTTCCCGCTACCTGGCAAACGGGACAACATCCCGCCTTCTGGAGAGTTTTCCTATGGGAATACGCTTTGGAGAAAGCGATCAGGACGGAAATGTCTATATTTGAGACTCTAATTCTTTGCAGTTAGATGTGTCTTTTAGGAAAATTTCTGATATTCTATTCCAAAGAGAACTGCGCAAAAATTGACCTGAATTTGAAGCACAAGTGGGGTCAGTGTACCAAACCCAGCACTTCCAGGCTGACTTGCACGTGTTTTTCTGTCTTTTTGTCCCTTTTCCTTCTCCATCCTTGGAGACATGTTTCGGTTGGGCTCAGCTGATTTTTCCCCTCCAGCTTTCCAGGTTTTCGCAGCCCGGGGCAGGCAGCCCTTCTCCGGGCGGCAGGAGCGTCCCCGCCGGGCGCGACCCGGGCGGCCGGCCCCGCCGCGCGGCCGCGCACGCCTCTCCCGAAGCCGACTGCCCCGCTCGCACGCTGCAAAAGCCCGTACGCCGGGGGCGGCCCGGGCGGCCGCTTCCAAACACCCGCCGGGCTCTGGCTGCGGCTCCGTGCGGCGCAGAAGCACGTGGCGCTTTTCTCGGGCGCGTTGTGCGGGCGCCGGGTTTTTAGGTGCTCCCGAGCGGGGCTCTGGCTGCAGCCCCCGCCTCTGTCAGCTCCCGGGTCCATCGCTGGCGCTGGGGGCTCGCAGGGGCGTCCTGCGGAGCATGCAAATGAATCAGTGCTGCCTTAGGACCTCAAATTGCACGTAGCTTCGGTTAATTAAATGTAAAATCATTGGAATAAAATTATCCTTTCATTAGAAATTAACTCACTGCTTAAGACTTCAATAATTACTTTTTCTTATTCCAAAACCACATACAAAATGGTCAGTTAAACAGTATGTAAAAAAAAAAGTTCAATGACTGCATAGCAATCAAGATTACTATTATTTAAGCACAAGCTATTAACATGTGCAATGAGGTATTAGCTAATAAATTATCTTTATAAAATTAAATCGTAATTTTATCRTGAATTTTACAGGGGTTATGGTTTTTAATGGCTGTATTTAGTAGTGGCGCCGAGCATGCCGCTTTCCTTCATTACTTCATTAACACGTTGCATTTATACTCTTTTTTTAAATTATTATTATTATTGTTGTGTCAATGTAAGAGCAGGCTTAGCCGCCGGGCTGGCGGTCCTCGCGGGCGCGCGGGCTGCCGGGGATGCCGCAGCGGCACCGGCCCCGCAGCCGCGTCGCCGGGAGGCTCCGGAGGAGCCGCCGTGCCGTGCGAACCCGTGTCAGCCGCAGAGCCCTGGAAAATTCCCCGCCTCGACAGCGTAGCATTTTCAGTAATAAAACCATAGAGAGATTACAGCAAAATGTGACAGGAATTTATGGCCCTCTGCATGAACCTTTTACCTTAAGATGGAACAAAGTTGAGGGGAAAAAATTGCACGGTTCACTTAGGTAACCTTTCCAGCGCGCTCTCCTCAGCTCCCGGCCCCACATTCCTCTTCGCTGATTTAATAACAGGGGAAAAAAGAAAAGCAAAAAACGGCAGCGCTGCGGAGAGCGCGGGGTCCGCGGAACAGGCGCTGCACGATGCCTGCGCCTGCCCCCTCGGCGCGCCCGGCACCCCGCGAGCCCCGCGCCTCGCGCCCTCTCTTCCAGCAGGACCCGCAGCCCGAGAGCGCCTCTGGCTTCCACCGCGAGGGAGGGCTGGGCGGGGGCTCTGCGCGCCGCAGCCCGGGGGGTTGCTGCCCGGGGGGGGTCGTGCAGCACCGCTAAGCAGATCCCTGGCTCTCCCGGTACTGAATTTACTGCCCGTTTCGGCAATAAAGAGCGGAATTAATCCTGAGTTTGCTAATCCGAAGAGTAAACAATATCCAGTGGAGACGCTCAGGCAAGATAAATGCAGGGGAGGCAGCGCAAACACCGAAATCATTCTGCTCCAGGCTGGGGCGGCATTTGAGGAGCCGGAAGCCTCCCCASGCAGTATTACCAAATTGTTAATAAGGGCTCCCAAAGTCTGCATTAACAGGAAGCTTTTCCTTCCGATTCATCCCAAGAAGGGATCATGGAGCGCCGTTGGTGCAGGGCACTGATTTCATATTGCAGGACCTGCCAGTTAAAACAGCATTAACAGGAAGGACTGATCATAGTTGCAGATACTAGTTGCAGACTTAGAAGACTGATTTTCTGTTATTTATGTGACTCACATAACTTTTTAAAATTCCCTGATAGGGACCATGGAAATAAGTAAATTCTCAGGTGGTTTCTCCTCAAATGTCCCAATGCTTCACAAATTATTTATACCATATTTGCAGCCTCAAACAGGGATGATGCATCAACCATTGCTGCACRCTCGCTCTTGGATCATGCACACCCCGTTGCAAATAGCTTATTAACAGTTATGTAACATCCTGGCTACACGCGCTTTAGCGTGACTGGCTTATTAAGCAGCCTCGACTGTTCAATCCCTGCAAGAATCCCAATTACTTTTAATTCAGAGCGGCCCATTGCAAAACACTCGCTGCAGGTGCGCGAGCTGCTCGTGCTGGAGCGCCRGGCCCCGGCCCGAGGAAGCGGGCGCAGCCCTCACCAGTGCCACGAGTAACGGGGTACTCTGCGCTGCCCTGCACGGCAGCAGCCACCCCCTCCTCCAGGTGACTCCGAAACAGTAAATGACGGTTGACTGTATCGGCTAATAAATTTCAAAGGTATTAATTTCTATTTGCATAGAGAGTGTATTATAGCTTCCCAGTACCGCGAACTAAAGCCCAGTCGGTTTCACAGCCCGTACCGACAGCAGCCCCTGGGTGCCCCTCCTGGGAACAACCCGCCGGAGCAGTACCAAAATGGGCATGAAAAGGGCCAGCTGAGCACTGGAGCGCGCAGCGGCCGCTGCACGGTGCGCGAGCCTCGCGGCCGCGTCCCTGCCCGCGCCCCTCGGGACGTCCCCTCCTTGCCGTCCTGGCCCTGCCCGCGCTGATTCCTGCTTCGGGAGGAGCACCAACCTCCTTCTGAMCGTGAAACGTGGCAGGAAATGGGAAGGGCGAGGAAAAAAACTATCTTGATGAATGAAAACTTCTTCCTATAGAAGAATGTTTTAATTTGTCATGCTCATGCAAGAATAAGTTGGTTCAGTAAAGAAAAGAGTACAAATAATCATCCCTTCAAAGCTTTCCCATTTAACCACTTTATTGCAATACAACTGCCCATAACATTTGCTTTTAAAGCCCATGATGCTGAGTGTAGTTATTACATTGCATACATAAAAGATGTTTACAATTTTTTATATATATGTAAAATGTTGATCCCCTGGGCCACGTTGATTTGTGCCAGCTTCACGGCTGGGTTGGTGCTGGAATTTCCTGAAGAGATGTGATTAGGCTGCAGGGAACTTTCCTTCTTTCTTCCTTTTTTAATCTGCCGCTTCCCCGTTTCATGGCCTCCCCAGTACCCCGCCAGGCGTATCAGGGCCCGGACCGGCGCGCGGCAGAGGCCGGCTGGTACCCCGCGCCTGCAAAGCYTGCCCCGGCCGTCGGTGGGCTTATTGCCCCGGCTGGCAGAAAACCCTGCCCGGGGGGTGCTCCAGCTCGGTGCCCCGAGCCCTCGCCTCCCGGGCCTGTCGCTGCTGCTTAGAAACCTCTGAACCTGTGCCTCGTTTTGCAAGGAGCTTCCATTTCTGGGAAAGCACTGACGTAAGCCACAGGGAGGACAAATAACTTCCTCCTAATTTGTTTTATCCTGAGCAGGGGGGTGTAATTAAGGCGGTGTTCCTTCTAAAGAAATTAACTGCTCTCTAATGGGGAAAGGAAAAAAAGTGTTTTATGGTTTCAATCTTTGAACTTTGACAAGCTGAACTTTACAGCAAGGCAATAATGGGGAAAAAAGTTACAGATGTCTCATAAAAGCTCATGGAAAAAATGAAGAAATTCCAAGGAGGTGGGAAGGGTGCAGAGCTGGGGCGGTGGCTCTGCAGAGGGCTCGGGCGGAGGAAGGCGCCCGGCTCCTCCGGGGCTTCGCCGCGGAGCCCGTCCCAAGCGCGTCGGGGCACCGCAGCATCTGCRGCTGCTTGAGAAGACAAGATTTGCAGTTTGCTTACAAATTTGCCGTGTCTCATCCTAGAGCTGGTTTGGAAGAAAATGCAAGGTTTTATTTAGATATTCATGGCACTTAAGAAAGTGTTGAATACAGCAGCACTGTTTGCTTCGCTTTCCTTTCTGGGAGGGGAGCAGAGGGGCTTTATCTCTATATTATACATTTTTAAAAGACTCTAAGTGTAATCCAAGATATCAGACACTATTCAGCTTTGCACAGGTATCTGGCAAAATGGTTTAAACATTTATTAAATATAGAATGATAAAATACCTTGAAGATCACATCCAATCAACACAGTTTCTGCTGTGGAAAATCATGTCTCATTAATCTGTTAGAATACTTTGAACCTACCAATATATAAATGGATAAAAGAGAATATCTTGACATATTTTTAGACTTTCAAAAGGCTTTTAATGAGGTCTTCCCACAGGATTTCTTAGGAAACAAGATAAAAATGGGGGTAAGAGATATAGTAGCATTATGAATCAATGAGATGGACTRAGAGGAAGGAAACAAAAGTGGTAGATAGACTTTTATTAATCAATGTAAGGGGTCACGAGCAGCGTGCTACACGGTTACGCTCCCAGCCTAATGGCATTAATATATTAATTACTGACCGGGGAAAGGAAACRGCCGTATAGATTAGTTACATTCAGAAAAGACGAGGACAACGCGGGGCTGCGTGACCGAGGCCGAGCAAGACGGCGGCGAGGGGAGTCCGCCGTCGGCAGCCGCGGCCGCGCTGAGGACCGGGCGCGTTGCTGCCCC
>NW_028185750.1:1395760-1396929 GCF_003343005.1 Rhea americana | reverse complement strand
GGCGTCGAGACGCGCGGCTCGCCCCGCCGGCGTTTCTTTAGCATCGTGTTTCTCGTGAAGCGTTGGTTTCGGTTCCCTCAAATTAAATCTCCGCGGAGGCGCCCGCGGGAGCCCGGCCCCGGCGCCCCGAGCGGCCCCCCTGCAAACCCCTGCGCGTCCGGAGAGCTCGGGGGTAAATATCAATGGGCTGGTGATGTCTTAAAACTGCAAGAGTGCGGAGAGCCGTCGCGAGCAGAGTAATACCGTGGTATTTAAAAATTAAAATCTGGCGCAGCCAATCGCGGCAGCGGCAGCAGCGCTTGCCCGTCGGCGGCTGCCTTGGGTAGTCACTCATGGCTGCTGCAGACACAGAGGCTGCGCTTGGAGCGGAGCGATAAAGCGACTGGTGCATTTCTTTTTACTTTATACACCGCTGTATTGATTTTGTAGTTTATTTTTTTTCTTGGAGGAGAAGCTAAGGTATTGCAGTTTCATTTAGGTTCTGCATTATAATTTCCCCAATGATTTTGTCAAATGTTCCTGGAGGAGAACACCTTCTCGCAGTGAGCAGGATTCGAAGACACAGAGCCGACTAATCCATACCTAATTGGATGAAATCGTTATGCACTTTCCCTCCTTTTGGAGGTTTTTTCAGAGTTCCTGGTTCCTTAGGGATCCTAAAAGCCACTGAAGAGGTTATTATAGTATGTCCTCGGGGATGTTTAATACCCTAGCCCTGTTCAGACATGCAAATAATCTAATTCAAAAGCTTCCTAATTAGCAAGCCAGCTACAGTTCTGGATAAGGAGAGAGAGCGCGCACGATCTAAAAGGACTGTGCTCTTTCCTTTTATAGGCTGCTATTGTGCAAAAGGCAGCATAATGGATAAAAAGTAATTGTTCTGATTTTAATTGCAATCCACTATTTATAGTTTTGTTCTGTCATCTGAATAATGAGGAGGGGATTTTGTTCGTACAGCTCACGCTAAACACGCCGCAACTTCGTTCACGCAGCGTGCAGCGTGCAGCATGTGCCTGGCATTTCCTCTCGGAGGCCAAATCTTGCGCAGAGATGGTCCAGGGAAAGGATGTTAAGCTCGTTAATGAATTAGCCATTTAATTAACATAATTAGGGATAATTATTTTCTTTTAATCTATTGCCAATTTTAGGACAATTAAACTAAACAGTGG
>NW_028185750.1:1387193-1393612 GCF_003343005.1 Rhea americana | reverse complement strand
GCCGCCCGAACGGGCGCAGCCGGGCGCCGCCGAGCATCGCCCGCTCCCGGCCGGGTTTCTGGTTCGTCTGCGCGTGAAATAGCGAGACCTGGGGCCTCGTCGGCAGCCGTGAGTGAGAGATGACCACCCTTCTCATTGACTTATCCTCTGGAAGCTCTCATCACTCATTGCTCTTGGGGAAGAGACTCCGAGGCGCTGGTAAATAATATAGGGCTGTGTATTTCTTTATCTCCCATAGCGTGTTGTCTCCTACATGCTGTTCTGCTCCGGCAACATCCATCAAGGCAAATACATACCTGAGAACAGCTTTCCTCAAACCACAGAAATCTTTTTCAGAGGTCACAAACTGAACAGAAAAGACAAAGAAGAAACAAGAAGGAAATTGCACAAACAATTAAACATTTTTTTTCCGGCGACACAGAGGATTCCCCTTGTCTGCACAAGGCAAGCACCAAAATAAGAATGCCACATCTCAAACACGAGGCCATCTATTATTCTCAGAGCAGTAACGTGATACATTATCAGCCACCTTATCCTAGCAAAATGTATCATTACCTGCACTTTCTGCACTTTCCAGATCAATCCACTTTAAAAATGTAGTAATATAGAAGGGTATTAGGTACTAGAAAACTCATTATGAAAATGGCGCACTCAAATTCTTTAAAGGTGATATTTCATAAAATATACTATGCCTAGCTCTTGGCTCAATCATTCTTTTTAATAGCTCCATAGCAGCCAGAAAATAAAGTATTCATGAAGATTGAAGAAGATGATCCCATGAACTTCAATTTAATTGGTGCAAATTAAAACGATCCATCTTTTCACGCTGCCCGTCTATCTCCAATCATCAGTGCACCGCACGTCCAGCACCCTGATTACAATTATCTTTTAATAGGAAAACTTGTCACTTTTTGTGTGATTTACATAAGCTTGCACAAACTTACTGGTATCATTTAGGGTTGGAATGTATGAATTCCCCCCCATTCAAGTCCCTGGATGTGGTTAGGGGACAGAGGTGAGGTGAGCTCTTGGCAGGGGGCTCATTTACTGCACTTAGAGCCTGGGCTTGCACAAGAAGAATGCTAGGGAGCAGCCTTCAATACGTCTTCATTCACTGGACCTCCCCCCAAAGAAGTGCTAATGCAGCCAGATTTCATGGTGTCTTTGCAATGACCATTGCAATTACAATACAAAAACCTAGATGACATTTTGACTTTTAATTAGGAGGGAAATGATGCTGGTCCCTGCTGATGGCTCTCTCTCTCCCTCCAACTGCTCCTCACACTCCCATCCGGAAAAGGTATCCTGCAGGGTTTAATAAGCCATCAAATCATAGTGGTGTGGGATGTATTCTCAAGAGTTCAAATAAAATTACCATAAATGCATGTTTACTGCTCCTGGGCTAGTCTCTGGGATCTGGCTGAGGGCCCTCCAGCCAGGAGCAGCAGAAAGGGCCCACTGTATTAATTGTTGGTATTATTGTTATTACTGTTTTCTTCCTAATGGCCACAATCCAGCAGTGAGGACACTGCAGAATGATTCATTGCCTGAAGCCATTTACGTATAATATGTTTCAATTTTGTTCCCTTATCTTTGAAAGGCAACCGTCCTTATCACAGATGGCATCCATGCCTTAAGATGTTGCGAGATTTAGCTCTGTCTTCTGAGGCCAGATTTTTCTATGCATTGAAATAATTAGCGTTGTTTAGCTTTTGTTTGTGCGGTCCCAGATCATATTAACCCCAAACGCGAGGTGGGCAAACTGAAGAACTACAGATGCGACCTGTACGCTCTTCGCGATCCTGCTGCGTCTACTCATGCTTCTATTAAAGTGTAGGGAAGAAGGTTTTTAATAAGCTCTAATTTCCAGCTCCTCCTTTCCCATGGCAATGGGAAGTGGCTGAAAACTTTTTGCAGCATAGCACGCCAAGGTCCCCGCAGAGGTTACCGCTGTGCGAGCATTAAACTTTTTAGCACATCCACTGCAAAGCAATTTTGAGGAGTCCTTTGCTGGTGGAGTTCAAATGAAACTCATGGCTGATCTCATTAAGTGCTTGTCTCGTTTTGGAGCATGAATATTAAATAGAGACGTGCGTGAGCCGGACGCTGCACCAAGGCAGGCGTTTCCCCGCAGCAGCCTGGTGCTCCAGGGCTGGGTGCACAGGCGGCTCTCATCCCAGGGGCTCAGTGTACTGGTGCAGGTCCCATCCCAGGGGCTCGGGGCACCGGTGCAGGTCCCGTCCCGGGGGCTTGGGTATACTGGTGCAGGTCCCATCCCAGGGGCTCGGGACACCGGTGCAGGTCCCGTCCTGGGCGCTTGGGTATACTGGTGCAGGTCCCATCCCAGGGGCTCGGAGCACCGGTGCAGGTCCCATCCCAGGAGCTCAGGGCACCAGTGCAGGTCCCATCCCAGGGACTTGGGGCACCGGTGCAGGTCCCGTCCCAGGGGCTCGGGGCGCCAGTGCAGGTCCCATCCCAGGGGCTCAGGCCACCAGTGCCAAGTGCTTTGCTGGCCCCGCGCTCCTCCCTCACCATGGCGAAGGGCACCAGCCGTGGTGGCCCGAATCAAGTCTGCTCCACTTGATCCGCCGGGGAACAGCACGGTGCGGAGTGGCCATAAATCGCCCCGCAGCCCTCGCCGCCCGCGCGCCGCCGGCTCCCGCGTACCTGCCGCTCYGCGGATAAGCAGGTAATCATGAGCTGCCAGCGAAAGGTGACCCATTAACGTGATGGATCTGGTGTGAAAAACAAATGGAGTGAGACCTGCGGATTGCTGTCCTTACTGCACCTTGGCCTTTTGGTCTGTCACATCAATATCCGCGTGGGGCCTCGTTACCGGCGCTCCGGCGGTGCCGGCCAGCCCCGCATGCGGCGGCGAAGGGAGACGGGGAGCTGGCAGCGCCCGTGCCGAGGCCGGCGGCTCCCGGCCGGGACCTGCGTTCCCAGGCGCGGGAGCACCGGGCGCTGGGGGAGAGCCCCGGCCCCCGGTCCCRTGCACCCCAGGAGCTCGTAGCACAGCAGCAGGTGATTTTTTTTCTCCTGAAGCCAAGTTCTACGTTATTTGCTCAATATTGAAGATGAGAAGTTAAAAAAAGGAGAGTGTTTTACACCATATGCCAATCCGGTAATACAAACAATTCAATAATACATTAGCAATATATTTTAAAGCTGCTGAGCAGACTTGCTATTTTCTCTCCTAGTGAGGTTCAATTCCCAGCTTTCTCCCTCGCCGCAGTAAGTGGATTAAATTATACAACGCGCCTAAAGAGCCGCGAGGATTGCAGCGGGGTGGGCGCGGGCGCGGGGCCGCGCGAGGGTGCCGGGCGCGCTGCCCTTGCGCCGCGGCGCAGCTCTGCATGCCGCGCACGGCACGCGCCGCTCGCCCCGGGCAGCGCGCGCCCGGCCCATTCATCATCGCAAATGCTCCCGTTTAGGCTTATTTGCTTGTACAGTGCAGCCCGGTTGCATTTACACCGAGGAGGAGGACAAATTGTGATTTTATCCAATGTTAGATCCTATCGCTCCTTGCCRCGGCGTTCGCAGCATTAATAAGGATAAAGGGAGACTTTGGAGAAATCCAATAACGCGGCGCGTGCGATAAGGGCCGGCGGGGGCCGGGGCAGGGCGGGCGGCTGCGCGCCGCACGGCGCCTCGTCCTGCGGCAAGGAGCTGCCGGAGCGGGGACACGCGGCCGGAGCGATTCCAGCGCCGGGCTCCCGCCGGGGCTCGCGGCTTCCCGCCGGGCGCGGGAACGCGCCTCTGCCGGCGAAGGTGGCACAGCGCGGGCGAGCGCGGGACAGGCGGCCGCAGCGAGGCCGCACGGGCGCACGGACGCTGCGGGACGCACGGACGCCCCGCTGCCCCGCGCCCCACGCCAGCCGCAGCGCCGAGCCCTCCGGGCACCTTCGCTTCCTGGGCTCCTTGTTTATGATCTGCAAAAGATTTCTTTTGCATCTGTCAAGGAACTATTTTCACAAATAAGTATGTAAATCCTGGGTAAATGTATGCTAATTACTTGTTTTAATTACAATGTAAATAAGTAATTACTGAATAATTTTAAAGTATTTACATGGGGGTTGTGTGATTTAGAAGCTAACTTGTTGGAAGTATAAAAACTATAAATTTTACAGCAATTACAGCACAATTTATACGGTGTGGCCAAATACAATTTCCATGTGCTTCGTAAGAGATAAATAAATATACAATTCCCCAGTAATTATAACTGGGGATAATAACAAAATTATTACTTCCTTCTTTTCCCCTTTTAAGTGAAAGAACCCCTTAAACCGAAACAACCTGGAGTTGAGATTTTTCACAAGGATGGACGGAAAACGCGTTTRTCTGATCCTAGGAAGTTCTTGATGAGGAAAACAAGGAGACTTCCAAGCAGGTTTCTGGAGCGGGGGACACGGGGGAGCCCGGGGGAGAAGCGGGCAGAGGCGGGCGCTGCGGCGCCGGGAGCCCCCGTCCTGCGAACGCCGCCGCGGAGCAGGGCTGGGGCCTGGAGCCGAAAGGTGAGTATATAAACAGTTAAATTATATTTCCTGTGGGGCATTTTTTATTAATTTCATTGCAATAATATGTTAAACACCAGTACTGTGAAAATTAGTGTTAATGAACATTAAATGTGTTGGACAATTTAAATGGTGTGTGTATATCACCTCTCTTATTATCGGGATTGGCCCGGCGGTAATATCCTTTTATCGATCCTCTGCCTCTCTCCTTGTCTCCRTCCCCGTGGAAGTGCTCGTGAAGGACACGCTAAGCACACAGCTATCAGCAGCGCGATCTTTCAGCACTTTAATAGCACGGCGAGCAGCCACCACCTCCCAGCCCTTCCCAGCCGGCTCCGCCGGCTCCGTCCGACCTGCAGCTCGCGGCGCCCGGCAGGAGGGTCCCGGGAGGGGCAGGGCTGCGCGGGGCACGTGCCCACGCCGGGGCCCCCGCGGCCGCCGCACCGCACGCCACCCCGCGCCGCGCCGCCCCGGCGCTGGGAGCAGAACTCGGAATTTCCTCCCGGCTTTTTGCTGATGCTCAGCAGCACAATGCACGCGCACCACACGCAAATGAAACTCTCCTGCACAGCGTGGCCGTGCGGTGACGTGCRCATACTGTCCCCCTCGGGAACTGCAATATTTTTGTGCCGCTGTACTCAGCTTCCCTCCACGTCCTGCTGGTAAGCAGCTTAGCGCAGCTGTGCAGCTTTAACAGAGCAGGTTGAAGGTAAGCTTGATACGTGTCCACTAATTCYGAGTACGCAGCTGAAGATGCCTCAACGTTTTTTCCCAAACACTGCATTTTCCTCGCACTGCATGCACTGCAAGCCCAGGCCATGCTGCATTGCRTTCCTACTGGGATTGTTTCACTGTTCCAAAGGATTTTAAACCACAGATGACAAAATGACTACGAGATCTGTGCGATGTGAGCATGCCTRCACCCGCCAGAATCTCCTTGCAGATGGAATTAGTTTTACTGCAAAATTCACTTGCCTATAAGCAAAGACAGAGCATCAAAGCACTGCAATTTCACTCAACTACAGTAGATCTTCAAAGAATTTGTAAAATGTCCTTCCTGAAACTGGGACAGGAACATTTCCAGTCCCTGGTTCGGAGCGTAAAGGCATTAAGCTTTTTTGAGTAAATGGTTGTAAAAATCATCAACACATCAATGTGTCTTTGCATTAACCCTGTTTTCAGAAATGAAATTTCTACAATTAACTGTATGACTCTTGGTGCATTTAGACTTTATCTATGCGTGTTCATGAGTCTAGAAAGGACTTCTATGGGGAGAAACTTCAGCAGAACACTGCCCAAGAAGAAAACGAGCATCGTGGAGCCRGTGCGGCGATGCCCGGAGAAGGGAGCGACGTCTCCCCCACGCTCGCATCCGTAGGGGGCAGTGTGTCGCAGCTATTGCCTGAAAGCACAGGCAGTATTTTTAATTACATTTTTTCTAAATTTCTGTTTTATAAAGAATGCGGTAAATTCAATTTGTTTTATTGTTTGAGATTCATATCCAACACTGCAGAGTAAATTTAATACACAGCGGTTACACTTAAAGTGTTTTAGTTAATAAAATGCATAAAAATAAATAGGAAAATCAATGCTTTTGTTAATATTCTGTCATTTTTACACATTCTAAAATTCACAGCCACTCTAAAAGCACATCAGAAGTGCAGTGGGCTCCCGTCGGCAACGARCCAAGGATGCAGAGCAGACAAAATATTTGCGGGAAGTTGGGTTAATAAGTTTATTTGTTATGGACCCAGCGGCTTATAAATACTTGGAGGAKGATTTTCGGGGAGAGGTGGGAGGCGCCGGGCCGCCCCGGGCCGAGGGCTGGCTCGACCCGCCGGTAGAGGCGTCTGCAGAGCTGCCGCGGGCCCCTGCGCGCTTTGCGGCGGAGGCACCGCGCCGCCG
>NW_028185750.1:1381076-1386910 GCF_003343005.1 Rhea americana | reverse complement strand
GCGTTTGCAGTCGTCTGAGCCTCCTTGCAAGTTTGCAGCTGGACGTTTTCTCTGCCCACAGAGAGAAAAAGAATATTGGGGCAGAATAATACGGGCACACGTAAAAGTGAGTAACTAGAAAATTGCCACAGCACCTCGTGGAAATCCRCCCTGAACACAGCTAAGGTTCCCCCTCCAGAAAAATAACCTTGCAAATTCAAGCAATTAGAGAGGTAAACATCCTCCTGCCGTATACAAACAGAAAGATCCACGAGGAGATGGAGCTGGAGTAGGAAATCCCGTTTTCTTTGTGACTTTTTAAACCGCATAGTGTTAACAGCCACATGGAAAATCTTTCTCATTAACACCTAGGGCTCGAGGGAAATGTTGTCGACGAACGCCTTATTGCATATAACCCCAAACCCTTTAGGACCTTGAGACGCTCAGACGAACTGGAGTAATGACCTGGAAATAGTCCTCTGGGCCTGCTGCAATAATGATGTGGCTGGCTGTATTTTTTTAATATGAGGAAAGAGATTAAAGAAAATAACAGCCCTGCTTGACTCGTTCATTATTACTGAGGTGAAGTGACCACTAAGAAATGATGACAGAAACCTTGCTCACCAGTCACCAGGACCCAAATGGGGCTGTGAAGGGCTCAGACGCTGCCTGCCTGAAGGCAGCATAATAAATTCAGACATTATCTGATATGGATGTATCATAATGAAAAATAAATTTGCAAAACAGTCTGATATGAGTTAATCCATAAAGTATTTTATTACTTCATTTTCTTGCATTGAATCCATCATGCATTTTTCTGGCAGCACATTTTTAATTACTTTTAATTTAAATATATGCATCCACTGCTCAGATTGGTTTTGACACTGGTAAATTTAAAAAGGGGGGGGGGGGGAGCAATTATTGTCCATCTCCCGCCCCACCCCTCTGCAGCACAGCACTCCTCTCCCTGGAGACAGCGCCAGCTCCTCACCAAGGCCTGGCCGCAGCCAGGACCTGGGGTGGTTCCTGAAATGGGATCTGGGATGAGGACCTGGAAGAGGGAATTGGGATGGGGCACTGGGATGGACCTGGGATGGGACCCCAGAAAGGGACCTGGATTGAGGACATGGGACAGGAACTAGAATAGGACCTGGAATGGGATCTGGGAGGAGGACACGGGAGAGGACCTGGGAGAGGACCTGGCRCAGGAGGCAGCACAGGGCCTGGGCACAGGGCGCTGGGGCTGCGGGTTAAGCCCCATCCAAGGCCCTGCCTTTGGAGGACGTGCAAGGGAGCTGGCAAAGGCGTGGGTGTTGTCGTCGCTGCAGTGCAGGACCAGAGCCGCGTGTCGTGCCGCCGACAGGACGCGGCGTGCTCGGCCTAGGGGTCAGTATCTGCTCGCGCGCCCACGGCAGCTGCGGCGTCCTGCCCGTACGGCCTCCTGCTGCCATTCGCTTAGGGGACGCGGCAATCACCGATAACGCAAGTCCTCTCCCCAAACGTGATTTCCGCGGATGGCAGAGCCCGGAGCGCCTCGGAGGACGGACACGGGCATCCCGGCCCGGGTAGCGACGGCCCTGGGGGCGGCGCTCCGGCACCCGGCGGCTCCCGCGCTGGATGCTGGGCAAGGGTTAAGGAACATCACGACGGCGCTCGGCGCATTCATTACTACTGATGCAAAAATGACCATTAAGGAATCATGACAGAGACCCTGCTCATTTGTAGCTGGGACAAAGCACAGCTGCCCGGGGCTGCCTAATGAAATCTGAAACCATCACATTTATTTGTCATATGGGTGTAACACATTCGCTGAGCGCTCTAATAAATGCAATAATCCAAATATTCCTCCAGTTCTTTTACAAGAAATACATTTATTGCCTGTGAAGCCTCATAACAGCATTTCTTAATCGCTGCCCCAGCTGCCCCGCACCCTGCGGCCCCGTGGTGCCCGGGTGCTGCTCGCGGCGGGCAGAGGGCCGGGGCACGGCGCCCGCAGCACCGCACCACCACGCCTGCAGCGCCCCGCGCTCCAGCCCGTGCACCCTCCAGCGCGATTGTCCATCTCACAGCTAGAAAGGACTTCTTTCAAATTTTCCTTGAAATTTGTCTTGAAATGCCCTTTCTTAAATTTTCACATATTCTTACTYTCTTAAAAGTAAAGTTTGTTGACTATAAAAGCAGAATCGCCTCGCAGGGAGCCAGCGAGCAGCCCAAGCCGTCCCCACCCTAAACCCTAGAGGGATGTGGCACGGCCACGGTGCCACGAGGCCGCGTTTGCACGCCGAGGGCTGGCTCTCTGCAGAGCGCGCTGAAGCCAGCCGCCCGGCAGAGCGGCTGCCGTCCCCGCGGCGGTGGCCGTGCCGGCTGGCGGGGACGGCGGTGGCCGTGCCGGCTGGCGGGGACGGCGGGGACGGCAGAGCAGCAGGCAGGCGCTCGCCTGAGCAGCGCCCAGGCTGGCGTCCCCACCCCGCCACCCCAAACACTGCTCCCATACGCTAGGCAAATATTGAACTTTATTAGTTTAATTTAATTAAAATTTATCAACCTTTTATTAAACATAAACTCTCATTAAAATTCTCATTCCTTTCTCTTCCAACAGCACGGCCGGATTCCCATTTCCAAGCTCATTAAATATCACCCAAAGCGGGTTTCCTCCTTGGGGCTGGTTGCTGGCGGAGCCCAGCGTTAACGCGGGCGGTCCCGCTGGGGAGGAGACGGCGTGCAGCCCCGGCACGAGCCTGGCTGCCCTTCCCCAGGAGGGGCGGGCGCGGGGGCCCGCGGCGCTCCGGGAGGCGGCAGAGCCCATCCCGGGAAGCGGCAAAGGAATCTGTGCAGCAGCCGCCGCTGGATTACTCATGGCTCAGCATCCYCTGACGCAGGGATATTGTGTTATCTGAGGTTAAATGAAGCAAAAAGCCCGGCGCTCTCGGYGGCCGCTGCTGGGGTTACGGCCGGGGCCCGGGGTGGCTCCGGCCTCGGGGTGCGCTCAGCATCGCCCGCGCCTCGCCCGTCTCTGCCGGGCGGCAGAGGYGTCCCCCGCCTCCCTGGGACCGGGGCAGCCCAGGGGGAGGGCAGCTTTGCTCGGAGGAAGGGGATGGGGACAGGAGCCCAAGGAGAGCCAGCAGCTCAGGAGCTCCATGAAACAGGACCTCTCCATGACTGCCAGCTTGTGAGGCTTCATCCTTGCCTTTGGCTGGAGTACCTCTAATCGCAAGCATTTCCCTGAAAGATGGTGTGAGGCCAGAAATTCAGTCACCGGTTGTTTCATGGCCTTTACAAAGCCAGGCCATTGCTTTCCGCACCTCGAGGGGGATTGGAGAACTTGTGCTCTGCGTTCACTGGAGCTTTGCTCCATGCTGTCACACGACAGTCAACCAAAGGTCCCAGCTAGCAAGTGCCAGCTGTGATCGTGGCCCAGACCATCCTCCCCCAAGCCATTTCCCTCCTGCTTGCTGGACTGCCTGGCTCTCCAATAATACAATGAGTAGGTCTTAAAATCTGTACCTGCCACGTCCAAAATATGCAATTACAGGGCAGAAGCAGCACACTCTGCTACCGTCTCTGGAGAAGATTGTGCTGCAGTCAACTCACTACAGAATTACTGAAGCAATTCAGCGCATGGCTGCCTGCCAGTGGCGCCCATCAGGCGGTGGTGCAAGCGTGGCACCTGCCCGAAAGGATGGTGTTGGCTTGGCGCACAGCTTGACCTTGCTTATCACGGACACATTCATGTGCAGTGGCTATAAAGAAAAGATATGTTAATTGTGCCACATAAAATCTGTGATTACTCTGGCTAATCTGTCAAAGCTGGGAAATATTGACTATTCTGGAGTGAGACAACAATTTGCTGCTGCATCTGTGGAGGTGAAGCAAATCCTGGGCAGCTCCCGGCCCTGGAAGCAYGGACTGCAGGGGAGAGCCCATAGCTGCCGGTGAGCAGAGGACACACCATGCCTGAGAGGGGCACAACCGCAACTGCCCTAGCGGATTTAGGCATTATTTTTGAGACATTTGCACAGGTTACCAGGACACATGCAGGCCTGAACCAAAGGCATGAAGGTTGCCATCCTTCAGCAGCGTCTTTGTGTGGAGCAAGACTCCCTAGGTGCAGAGACGGTCACCAGCAACAAGAAGGGCCAGAGAGGTTGCAGAAGGTGATGGGAAACTGGCACGCTGTGGTTCACCTAACGTTAATGTTCACACACTTTTCTAGCTGCAAATGCAGCATAGGAGGGGAAGCAGAKAGGCATGTAAGAGGACATGTTACTTGCTTGTTGTCGGGCTGTTTCAAATCTGGCATCTCTTCCCAGCTCTTATAAAGGCTGCTCCTGAGCTGCCAGGGATGAATTTTAGATATCTTCATCCCATCCCTGCAGAGTGACCCAAGCCTGTAAAAGATCTTTTTATTGATACAGCTTGGGTATGTATATATCACTTGTGGCGTCATCCCGTTCCTCTTAATAAGATTAAAAGCCACTGCTTGCATGTGCCAAGCTTGCCAAATCATTACCTGCTCTATATTAAGTGTTTAATTGCATAAAATGACATCATGTTTATCTCAGCAGCATTAGCATCTCGTCTGCAGTGTCAAAGCGGTAAACATGCATGATATCATCAGTCATTAGGTGGACTTAAAATCAATTGCTCTCACTGCACCCTCTTGTACAGAGAGGAGCACAATACATTAATGAACTTGAGCAAGAACCTAAGTGACAAGATGAAACAGTGTAAATAATATCATTTAAAATGTGTTATCTATAACAATGAAGTGTCTCAAATAATAGAATTATGGATTCCAAAGGGGAAAGCAAGTTATTGAAAATCACAACATGGGAGCATCAGTGTGTACTCATCAACAAAATCACCTACAAATTAATATGATTTAATGCCGGACATAGGTTGTATAAGACACTAACATCACTAATCAGCTTTATTTTATAAATGTGTCCTATTACATAATCTATCTGTCTGCATAACTTGACTAAGCAAGAATTTAAGATGTTGGTCAAAAAATTTTTTTCTTCTAGCTTTATAATTTCACTTAGGTGCCTGTAAACAGTTCTCTTGGCAACTTGTTAGTCCCATTATTTCAGAATTTTCTTCAATGAACCATTTTTTAGCTATCAAAACACTTAGTTCCAGCTGACTTCAACAATACAGACTTCAGACCAACTGAATTTATGAGTTTAACAAGATTACATAGTCAAATAGCCATTCTTCACTGAGTCCAGATTTTTACATAGATTGTCAAGGTAAAACCCAGGACGGAGTCTGTTAGAGGAGGAAGCGCGGTGCCCACTGACTTTAACTCTGTTGGTTGCGGATAATTATTTGGTCCCTGTCGTCTTCTCGGGTTTTCCCACGTGTTCAGCGGGAACGCGTGGGCTCTGCGCTCACTTCTGTGCAGCAGGACGGACGGACGGACGGGGCAGGCGTCGTCCCGGGCCTCGGCCGCAGTGCGGAGCTGGGCGGCCTCGCAGCCGGAGCGGGCCGGGCGGAGGATGATTTCCCGAACGCGGGGCACCCGGGGCKGCGGGGCGGTGCGGTGCGGTCCGTCTGGGCGGACAAGGCGCTCAAGCGCAGGGCTACGAGCGGCGAGCAGGAGGACGCGCGGGACGCTTCGCCCCGCTCACCGAGAGGACGCAAAGGCTCGACAGCCACTGCGAGGCTTTTGGGGGCGACGCTGCCCACTTCCCCCCTTGCTCTTTGGGGCACCAGCCGCAGCAGACCGCGGAGGGCGCCGGCCGCCGCGGGGAGAAACCACCTCTGCCGCGCCGCGTTGTGCTGCGGGACGGCCCTGGCCCCTGCGGCGCGGCGCGGTGCTGCGCGGGGCGCCGAGCCGGGAGCGCAGCGCA